>NW_006494417.1:0-2498 GCF_000325575.1 Pteropus alecto | reverse complement strand
TGTGTGTGTGTGTGTGTGTGTGTGTGAGATATATAGCAGGTTTTAGCAACATGACCCTTATTCTCTTGTATAATCCGATGTAAGAACACTGCTTCTTTTCCTTCAGTCTCAGTTCCTTTGGTGTTTTTCATAATATATCTGCCTTTCTTTTCTCACTACCAATGCCATAAATGTTTGAAATATGCTGAGAGAGGAACAAGAAACTATTAACACAAACATTTTCAGAATTAGGATACATGCTGATACTTTGGAGCAAGTAGAAGTTAGAGTTGTACTTTTAATTTCTACTTTGGAAATTTCATATACTGAGATTCATGGATAAACATATAAATCAAAGAGGTAAGCAGCTAATGTAAGAAGAAAGTGATATTTTTATTGTGATGACTGTTCAAAACTGTGCATTTCTTATCACTTATGTATTATTGTGGAAAACTAAAAAGCAGTATAATCTTCCAAACATAACCCAATACCTGTTCCTGTGGAAGAAGCTACAAATGTCTACTGAAAAGAAACTAAGGTTTGTCAAATTCATTATTTTATATAAAGCCTCATTCGGCAAAACTGAATGTATTTGAGAGTGTGAAAAAAATTGAAATTTGAGCAGAAAAAGTCTCTGCCTACTATTCTGAGGCCTGTATCTCAAAACCATAATCAAAGACTAAAATGGGACTGGATTTAGTCCTATGCCTTCCATTGACATTTTTCATATTTGTTACTTTTATCATGCATTAGTATGTTATTTCTTTTCCTTTATAACTATATTTATTTTACCCCTATTATACCAAGACCTGAAAGGATAGTTATAAAGAGGTCTTTGAATATGATATGATCCAAGTAGAAAATAAAATATATAAGTGATGGAAAGAAGCATTGTTCTTGTGTGCCTAACGTAGACCAAAAAAAGTGCGGTGATAGGATGACAAAGCGTTCCTTGAAAAAATTCTAGTTGAGGTGTAATTCAATTATAATATAATTGCCTTTCCCTCCATGATGAAAAACTATTTTAAAAATATACTGAATGCTCTTATTTTTGTTTTCTTTTTCCATTTTGTCTTATATTAAAAAAAAACACCTGAAGAAAGGTTTCTACAATCTTAAATGATATACATTTATGCAGGTATATACATTTATACACACATTTCTGTGCATTTGAATACACATATATATGAGACTTAACTATTTTAATAATGAGATAATTTCTTAAGAGACTTTCCTATTGTTGCATAGATATATATATATATATACACATATGTGTATATATATATATATATCTATGCAACAATAGGAAAGTCTCTTAAGAAATTATCTCATTATTAAAATAGTTAAGTCTCATATATATGTGTATTCAAATGCACAGAAATGTGTGTATAAATGTATATACCTGCATAAATGTATATCATTTAAGATTGTAGAAACCTTTCTTCAGGTGTTTTTTTTTAATATAAGACAAAATGGAAAAAGAAAACAAAAATAAGAGCATTCAGTATATTTTTAAAATAGTTTTTCATCATGGAGGGAAAGGCAATTATATTATAATTGAATTACACCTCAACTAGAATTTTTTCAAGGAACGCTTTGTCATCCTATCACCGCACTTTTTTTGGTCTACGTTAGGCACACAAGAACAATGCTTCTTTCCATCACTTATATATTTTATTTTCTACTTGGATCATATCATATTCAAAGACCTCTTTATAACTATCCTTTCAGGTCTTGGTATAATAGGGGTAAAATAAATATAGTTATAAAGGAAAAGAAATAACATACTAATGCATGATAAAAGTAACAAATATGAAAAATGTCAATGGAAGGCATAGGACTAAATCCAGTCCCATTTTAGTCTTTGATTATGGTTTTGAGATACAGGCCTCAGAATAGTAGGCAGAGACTTTTTCTGCTCAAATTTCAATTTTTTTCACACTCTCAAATACATTCAGTTTTGCCGAATGAGGCTTTATATAAAATAATGAATTTGACAAACCTTAGTTTCTTTTCAGTAGACATTTGTAGCTTCTTCCACAGGAACAGGTATTGGGTTATGTTTGGAAGATTATACTGCTTTTTAGTTTTCCACAATAATACATAAGTGATAAGAAATGCACAGTTTTGAACAGTCATCACAATAAAAATATCACTTTCTTCTTACATTAGCTGCTTACCTCTTTGATTTATATGTTTATCCATGAATCTCAGTATATGAAATTTCCAAAGTAGAAATTAAAAGTACAACTCTAACTTCTACTTGCTCCAAAGTATCAGCATGTATCCTAATTCTGAAAATGTTTGTGTTAATAGTTTCTTGTTCCTCTCTCAGCATATTTCAAACATTTATGGCATTGGTAGTGAGAAAAGAAAGGCAGATATATTATGAAAAACACCAAAGGAACTGAGACTGAAGGAAAAGAAGCAGTGTTCTTACATCGGATTATACAAGAGAATAAGGGTCATGTTGCTAAAACCTGCTATATATCTCACACACACACACACACACACACACA
>NW_006494416.1:0-2493 GCF_000325575.1 Pteropus alecto | reverse complement strand
TTTTTTGGGGACAAGGGCTAGGGTAGGCTAAAGAAGATACATATAAGATGAAGGAGCTGAAAAGTAGAAAGGAAATTGACCTCTAGGGCTTACCATGTCCCCATGTTCAAAACTCATTCATTTGGGCATCAGGGATGCTTTGTGAAGCAATGGCTTCTGCATGCCTCTGAGGTTCCTATTGGGTTTGGCACCCTGCCTCCAGTACCAAGGCAGGCACAGGGCCCATTGCCATGGCTACGGCCTGCCTCCCTGTGCATAGAAAGCCCCTGGCTTCACCAGGGGCTGCTGTCTAGGGCAGGAGCTGCTCCAGTTGTCATGGCTGAGAATATAGTTCAGTCTGCACAGGAAGCAGCATGGTTCCTGGCTTTAAGTCCTCAGTAGTAACTACTAACATCTTCTTAGTTTTCCTAGTTGTCCAACTGCCATATTCTTCAAAACCATACTATGAAAATCTTATTGGTCATTTTACACATTTGCGAACAGGCAATGAGATCATGCTAATGTGGAAAGGCCAGGACTTGAACTAAGATCTTCATTTCAAACCTTTTCATTTTGATATGGAGACTTTTCATTTTTGCTTCTTAATTTCTGAGGAATCGAGATGTAGAGGTAGGACCTCACTTGGCAGAATGGAAGCCTTGCCTCTCCCTACAAGGCCCACACTTCTGGGCATTCAAGTGAATGCTATGATCTCAACACAGGGTATAGCACGGTAACAAGTCAAGACTCGTGTCCTAGATCAGAGTCAGAAAAAGACATCTAGAATGGCCTTTCTTGATAGTGTGCTGGATAGAGACACCCACCAGTTCTGGGCTGCAGGACAGTTGGCTGTGACCGTTTTGGTGGGAATGAATCTTCATGCACCATTACCAGGAGGAAGGGAAGAGCCAAAGGCTGGGGGCCTAAGTTCTTTGTGTGAACCCCACCTCATTGCTGCAGGGAACTCTGGATTCTGAACCATGTGTGTTCCCATCCCAGAAAGGGACATCACAACTTGGAGGCTGTCATCTTGTTTGGGCAGTGGGTCTGCTACAAGATTCAAAAGGCCTGTAATTTTCATTACCCCAAAGTCAAGTCAGCTGGGAAAGAGGTATACAGCACAAGTCAGCACATAGAACCTCAGATGAAGAGCAACAAGGCCTGTCTGCCTGGGTTCTGCTGCCCCAGCAGGCGACCTCTAAGTGCGTCTTGGGAACCCTGTAGCTACTGCTGAATAAGCAGATAAGGAATGCCAATATGGATGGCCGTGGGCAATCCTTCAGGGCCAGGACCAAAGCAGCCACGGAAATCAGCCTGTGCAAAAAGGATGTTACCAAGAGTGCTGCCACTTCCCACCTGCCTGGGGGAGCCAGCAGTGAGGGTGCCTTAGGCAGATTTCTAAACCAGGGTGGGAGGCTTTCTCTTTCCTCTCAGTTGTCTCCTCCTTCCTGAGGTTAGTGAAAGTGCTCACTGTACTGTTTCAAGGCAACATCGTGGAGGCCTGCAAAGGCTGTACCCTAAGGGTGCGTGGTGGCTAAGCTGGCTGCCAGAAGTCACCTGGCTGTTCTCTCTGGGTTTGGAAGGGCCTGAAAAGGCCTCTGGGGGCAGGAGGGAGTAAAGATGGCTCCAGTCCTGCAAGGCAGGCCAGGAGCAGGAAGACAAGGCCCTCTGCCCCTGGAGTCTCATGAAAGCTGAACAGGGCTGGGTGGTCCTGGAGCGAGCTAGCTAGAACTGATTTTGGAATTTCCGTTTAGGTCGAGTCTCAAAACTCTTCTTTTAGCCAACCTTTGGGTATGGCAGTCTTGTCCCAGTTGTTTCAACGAATTCAGGATCAAAGGTGCTTTCTAATGACGAGAATGGTGGCAGACATACAGGTCAGCCAAGGGAAATGTTCACGGGAGCCGTTCGCAAGGAGATCCGACATCGAGAGTCTTGGGCTCAAAAATAACGCACTTCCCTCAGGATATACCTTTCCATCCTGTGGGAAGGATGACTTCCTTAAATAATCCATTAACAGGGGATCAGGTGCTTTCACCTTGTCCGCAGGATGAAGTCCCTCTTCAACAGGAACTGTACAGCTGTGCTTTATAATAAAAGCCACAGAGGGAAGTTCGCAGAAAGAAATCTCAGAGGTTGGCATTGTGTATGCAGATGAAAGGGTGCTCTTGTTATTCAGATGGGGTTCTCCTGGGATGAAGTCAACCCTCAGTTACCACACCCAGCAGACAGCAGTCATGGAAGAATATCCAACCCAATATACATTATCCCAGAAAACTCTTGATTAGTTTTTTCATCAATGTTTGGCACTATCTAAAACAATCACATTTGTTAATGACTTTATGAAATGGTCTGGTGTCCCTCACCCTACAAGAGTGTATGTGGCCTGGATGTGCAGGTGCCTTGCCCATCTTATTCATAATTACGAGTTCACTGCATGCAAGGTCCAATGCCTGGCACAGAGCAGGCCCTCGAATGTCTACTGGACTAATGGACTCATAGAACTGTCAAGTGCAG
>NW_006494415.1:0-2422 GCF_000325575.1 Pteropus alecto | reverse complement strand
CCTCGCCTGGCCTCGCCGAGCTCTTACCCTCTTACCGAGCTCTTACCGAGCTCTTACCGGGACTGTAAACTCCCCGTCGGACACACCTCTCCAGCCGCTTTTCTCCCAGGTCCATCCTCTCCTGCCGTGCCCCAGTGAGGGACACGTCCCTGCCTGGATCACAGCCTCTGAGCATCGGTGGCAGAACTTGACACCTTACTGAACTCTTTGCCTTAAGCCCACGAGCAGGGCCTGCTTCCGGCCTTCTCCGTCATCTTACCTACTCCACCACCTTACTCACTAGCAACCCTCTTCCATCCCAGGGACCTCCCCTAAGAGTTCCTGCAGAAGAGAGAAGTAGTGAGGTGGGACTTCTCAGAGCTTCCCCAGCCCGATCGACCTCTTTCTGCCCTCGTAACCTCTGCCGTCCCTGGGCATACCGTGGCCCCCTGACCGCAGCCAGCCCTCGCCTGTGCTCAGGCTCCCGCGACCTGGCTCTGTGGCGCCACGGACAGCGCATTGGACTTCTAACTCAAAGGCTCCCATGCCTTCCACCTGCTCAGGGACTTTGCTCCCCTCCCCGATCACTTATCACTCCTTCCACAGTAGAGCTTTCCCCCGCGAAGGGCGGGGACCCGTTCATCTTCGGAGCGAAACCGCTCCGGCATATCCTGAGACCATCTGCTCTTCCACCCCCTTCCACCGAGCGTCTGTCCCTGTCACTCCACTGCAACTGGTCTTGTCAAGGCCACGATTGACATCCAAGTTGATCCCATACCCGCTTGTCTAGGCTCATCGCAGGCCACCACTCAGTCGCCTCGGGCGCATTTGACCATTCCGTTCTCTTTCGCTCATTTTATGTTTCTGAGGGGAGGGGTCGTGCCACAACATATTCTACTGTTCTCCGCGAGGCACGCGTTCCACGGTATGCCCCGTTGACCTGGATGGAGTGTGCAAAGTCTTGGGTCGACACGAAAGACGAACCACAGCGAAGAGTGTCTGTCTGGTCCCATCGCGGCGGAAAGGGCCCCCAGAGGCGGTGGCGGGCAGAGGTCGTCAGAGAGCTCAGACAAGGGAGGCGAGGCAAGAAGTGAAGAGGAGCACCAAGTAAGAGACGCTTTCACCCCATTCACACTCGGGACGCACAGGAGGACACTGCACCATGAGCCAGCAGTGTCTTTGGGCAGACGGACGGCTGGAGTGCAGGAATAGAACTTTAGGGAGCTGACTTGGTTCCTGCTGTGGTATAGGTGAGAGCCCAGGGGACGGCACTCCTCCAAGTGGCTGACCAGAGCCAGGGGTTCACGAGGGAGGCCTCAGCCGGCCGGGGGCAGATGACGCTGCTGCCGAGGCTGCGGGGTGGGCGGTCCTGCCCGGGGGAGGGATGGAGGATGGCACACAGATTCACGGGGGTCAGCAGAGTGAGGTGAGACCGAGTCGGCCAGGGAGCGCCAGGTCCTGACCAAGAGGTGAGCGTCAGAAATGCAAGTTTCGCCGTCCCCACACGTGGGCGGTGCCGGTCAGCTGCAGCAGCTGGAGCCGGGAGGCCGGGGCCATCCTTCCTCAGAGGTCACCTAGAATACCGTGAGCCACAGATGTGTGGCGTAGATCCCCTTCCTCCACCCTCACACAGACTCGGGAGCCACACGTTCGCCTTCCCCGTCCTGGAAAGAAGGAAGGATGTGCGGCGGAAACGTCCACTGAAACCGAGTGGGCATTTGTACACACGCGCCAGTCACGTGTTGGCGTCCGACCGCACTCAGCGGATTGGAAGTAAACTCAGAGTTCCTTTTTTACCCCCTTACGTCCCCGGTCACAGGGTGGGCATTCCTCGCGAAGGTCAGATCAGCCGGGAGAGAAGAAACAAACCAAAGTGCCCCTGCGGTCTGAGGAGCACGAGTGAATCTGGGATGTCAGCACGCGCCATCCCCACCGGATCCTCCTGTGCCCGTCTTCCAATGAGTCCCTTTGAGAGGAGCCTGGGGGTCCTTGCCTCCTCCACTCTTTCACCCAGCACGACGTTCAACGTCCCGGGAACGGACCTGTAACACGGATCACGGAAAGAAGAGAGGCCCACGTGGACTCACGGAGTGGAGGAGCTGATGAAAGTGGTCCCTGGGGTGAACGGGGCCCCCCTCGAGGCCGTGCTTACCCCCCACAGGCAATGCCAGGCTCCTTCTCCGCTGACGACGCGGGCATTCACTTCAAGGCCTGGGTCCTGGAGCTGGACTTCAGAAAGTGTTTCCAGAGCCAGAAAAGGAAGCCCGGAGGAACACGACGAAAGCCGACCTTTTTCATGAGAAGAAGGCGGTTTATCAGTCATATTTGTTTGAAGGTAAATCATGCCAGCGTCCGGCCTAGCGTTGAAAGGCCTGGCTGGGAATCGCAGTAGTTGCCGACAGACCCAGAAACCTCTCCCAAGATCCCGTGGCCAGCCGGCTGT
>NW_006494414.1:0-2504 GCF_000325575.1 Pteropus alecto | reverse complement strand
GATTTGTTTAACCCAAATGGACCAGACAGAAACCTCATTAACCAAGAGCTATCTGACAAGAGGAAGCCCTAAAGGAAGCCTAAATCAGGAGTTTGGCCATGACCCCCATACAGTGGACAGAGGGGGCTGGGACATCTAGCAGCAGCCAATATGGCAGCTGATGTGCAGCATGGATCACATCATTTATTTGTTCTGAATGCCTCAAATTCAGATCTTCTTGGTCCAAATATCCTATCCCTCTGTGCATTTTCCTCCTGCTGATCCTGTGGTAGACTCTGTCAGTGCTTCACTCAGATCCCCTCGGGACCCTTTTACTGTTTCTGGGTGTCCCCAGCCCAGCTTCTGTTTGAGTTAGCTTAAAACAGTCTGCACGTGTGACTAATTTTAGACCACTGCCCTCAAGCTCCTAGAGTCATTTTGCCCACACAGAAGAAGAGCATAAATGCCAGTTTCTACCTCACTCCTGGCCGTGGGACACTTGGCCAACAACTGGGAGGTGAGGAGACTGAAAGTCCAGCTCTCTGTCCTCATAGGGGGACAACTCTGGGGTGTTGTTCACACCTGAGCATTGAGACTGAAGCTGCCCTCTGTGGGTTTTGGCCATTAGTGACACCTGCTGGGCTTTCTCTCCCTTTCTTGCCCTTCTCCTCCCATTGCCTCCCTAGTCCTCCTCAAAGGACTGCCCCAACAAATCACCAGCACGTGAATTCTCTTGTCAGGGTGTGCTTATGGAGAAGGAGCCAAATCAAAATCCCTTTTGACTAGGAGACAGAATAATACAGAGGGGACAAAACATACTGGAGAAAGCCAATGCCCCTTCTTCTTAGGCATTTCTATCACGAATCTCCATTCATGTGCTCGAGCTCCCCCGCGCCACCCCCCCGCCCCCGGCAACTGGTGTTAAATTAACCATTCAGAATGAAAGCCCTAAAAAACAGAATAAAGAGCTTTTTTTATTTTTGAACATTTATATGGATAGATTATTTTAGAAAGGAATGAAGATTCTAATACACTTACAGAAACTATAATAATTAGCTCTAAGTGGAAACTCAAGTGTTTCAAAGTCATGATTTTGGCAGAAAGAATTAAAACACTTGGAATAAACATCGAAATTGTAATTTTCTCGAGTAGTTAGACAATTGTATAAGTGTGTTGGGGGAAGAGAGTTACTTTCTAATTTAGAAAACTTCTAAGAATCTCATGCCATACTGACTAAGCATTTTAATGAAAAACTCCAACTGAAATTAGGAATGTAGAAAATGAAAAAGATTTTTTTGCTTTTAATTTTTTTACTTAAAAGAGGATCATATTGAGGCAACCAAGAAAGCCACATTCTATAAGGAGTCTCTATGTGCCTACAATTAAGTTGGAATCTACCGAGGGCACAGTGGGAATAAGAAGGGGAGGCAGCCCCTTCCCACTACCTCTGACGATGAAGTCAATATCTCTCTTGTTGCCTCCGAGATAAGGCAGCTATCTGTCTGGGTTCTTCAGAAGCAGAGCCTGAGGCAGGGATTCTTGGGCATGTGAATTAGTGAGGGAGTGCTCTCAGGTGAAGCTTATAGGGAAATGAGGGACACAGGATAAGGCAATGAAAAGTCTAAGCAAAATAGTTTTAGGTGACTCTAGGTGATCCCACAGTGAGTTCCTTGAAGTAAATTGCACCACAGCCACTCTGCCTAAAGGCTGGAGCCTGGGCTTTTATAACCTTAGTAACAATGATTCATTGGCCTTGACTGACTCACAGGGGTGGGGTGGGAGGTATGATCATCCACCATCTCTGGTATGGCAGCATCAGTCAAGGAAAGACAGTCTCTGAGGAAGGGGGCAATTGTGAGCCATTAGTAACCAACACCCACTGCAGCTGGGGGGTGGGCAACCTCATAAAGGAATGGGGGCACCAGGTGGATCTGCTCTACCAGGTTACCTCAAACCTCTATGTCCCAGAGGAAATGCCACTGCAAAGTGACTGACATGCTGACCTAAAGCATGCCTCCATATTCAGTAGTTTTCTAGTAATTCTCTAAAGAAGGAAATCTAATCTTCAAATCATTACATTCTATAATTACACAATGCCAGTGCCCAACTGAAACAAAATGAATTTTTTTCTTTTTTGCAATTTAACATTTCAGCCTTTATTAAAAGATGTGTATCTCATCCTCTCCAAACTGCTCATCCTCCTCCTGGAAACCTCACGAAGGCTGCGGCATGCTCTAGGGCTTTGCTCTTATTGGACGAAACCTTGCTCTGAAGAAGCTGGATGGGGTCGATTAATGAAACCTGCTGTTTCCCACCTCAGCCAAGGGACTAAGCCCCTGACAGCAGAGATGAGCGGTCCAGTCAGGGTTTTGCCCTTTTGATACCGAGGAGCTTTAGGAAAGGCTTTCCAGCATCTAGGGATTCTGTTAAGTATCAGAAATCACGGAGTTTGGTTCTGTGGCAGACTTGAGTCACAGGAGGTCAATTTGAGAGCTCCACCACTGTGGCCGTCTCTGATGAATGGA
>NW_006494413.1:0-2489 GCF_000325575.1 Pteropus alecto | reverse complement strand
GGTTTATTTAAAAAAATGCCTCTGGAAAAGGGTAGTTTGTAAGATATACAGGAGAAAAAGTAAAGAGAAAAATGCTAAAAATGACTTCTCCAGCTGAGCACTCGGTTGAACTATTCCATGACTCGGTTTACCCTAATGATAAGAGGGGGTGATGATTATGTGCCACTGTCTTCACAATCAGTACCAGTTCTGGAAAGAATAAGTACTAGCTCGACTGCTGCCTAGATTATCTGGTAAATCTGTGGCTTTATCAGAAGTTATATAATAAGGGAAACGATGCCTATGTTTCTACAGGACACTTTGGGGCCTTGGCGTACGTTGTTTCTTTACCTGGAATTTCTCCCCCTCTCGTTACCTGGGTAACTTACACTCTCCTTTAAGTCTGGCTTAAAAATTACTTCCCTGATAGACCTTCCCCAAGACTAGGTAACGTCCCCTTGTTCTATAAAGCACCCTGAACTCTCCTTTATAGAACCAATAACTGTAATGAACACATTATGTGTGTAGTTAATATTCTCTCGTCATCAGATATAAAGATCTCTCTGTTATCGTCACTGCTGTATCCCCACTGTCTTATATCATATCATCACCCAGCAAGCACTCGATGAAGACCTGGACTACACTGCAAATGAGGTCAAAGGCTGGACAGATCGGGTTTGCGTCCTGAGTGACGCGGTCCACTGCACTATGCTATCTCGGGTAAGTCCCTTAATTTCTTTCAGCCCCAGTCTCTTTATCTATAAAATGTGGATGAAATGGTACCAAGAGTTATTAAGTGAGCATGGGTGTACTTAGCACAGTGCCTGCCACATGGACCAAACTCAACAAATGTAATTATATTCGTTATAATTAACATTCCCTTTGGTGAATAGAAAATGTATTTTTAACATTACATTTTAAAAACAAATCGTGATGATCATGGTATATTTTACAAACTCATGTTATCTTTAAATGTGTAAATTTCATGTAAAGAAAAATTAAATATTGATGTGGTTTAATTCATTATTTAATGTCTACTTATAGCTAAACAAATTCATTTAGACCTTCTTATGCAGAAAAATAACATATTCGTCAGTAACTTGCAAAGGAGCAAGGAGTGCAGGTTCTGTCTGGAACCAGACTGACTAGTTATGAAACCTGGCTCCATCACTAATAAATGCTGTGCCTGGCTGAAGGTCATTCATTTTAGCCATTAGAATATTCTATCCACTTCCTGTCCTTGCTCCGGTTATGCCGACATCATCCCACCCCCATTCTCCTGTCCTCTTCAACACTTACCCATCAGTTCTGGTGGCTTCAGTGGCCACTAAGGTGATCCTTTCAATTCTCAAACTACTCAGTGCTTGACTTCTTCCCTCAAACAATTCTGCCCTTCACCTCACTCCCATGGTCGTAGCCTAGGTCGCTACCATCCGCAACTCCTCTTGGGTCCCATCTTCAAGAACCCCAAATCTGACCATCACCTCCTACCTTCCCCAGCTCACTCCTAAGGCCACATGATTTTCTACCCTCCCGAGACTTAGAATCCATTCATCCAAGTACCGTTTTACCAACCCTCACCCACCTCATGTACTCTCTTCCCTTTACTCGGATTAAATTCTATGATCCATTAATATAATCACACCCTTTCCTGTAACCTCACTCTCTGGCCCCTCCATGGCTGCATCGTACTTGTCCGAGACACTCAAATGCTGGTTCAACTCAACGACCCTGTTGCACAGACGAATGCAGCTGGCGACCGGACCGATTGGTCTTATTTTACATCCCACACCACCGACCTCGAGTGGGCTCTGAGTCTGACCTAGTGATCAGACTGTTTTCCTTATCTATTTACTTCTCTAGTCTCTATATCATTATTTCATATCATCTTCTCTCTCCCCAAACCTCCAACACCGCCTTCCCCATCCTTCCTCAGCTAAGGATCGGCTTGCCGTGTGATTGAGACAACAGAGATAATAGGATTAAAAGCTTTCACCACCACATCTGCCCACCTACCTTTCCCTGAGCCCATTGCTTGGCCCTGTTTCCAGTAATTAGGCATGCACGGTTTGGGTTCCTGTCCAGAACGCTGCCATTCAGAAGGTGATGGTACGTCACCCTCCAACGTCCACAGACATTGAGATATAAGGAAGAAACCCTAGAAGAGAAATTTTACAAATCCAATCTCCCTGCTGCTACGATGACCCGCTAAGCAAATAAGAGCATCCTAGAGCCTCGTCTTCTTCATCTGTAGAATGGAAATCACGACAGAGAGCATACTTTGCACGAACTTTACACTGTTGAACAAAGTGTGTATAAGTAGATTTCAGATCTTTGATAATCTTGGATTATTCATTCTTAATTGACTTTTTTTGCAGTTGCATCCTGTAGTTTGCGTGTGTGTGCCTGTGTGCGTTCAACACACATGATCTCATTTAATGTCCTGAAACACTGACACAATTCCTGCCTCTCTGTGGCTCAGTTTTCTCATCTATAAAATGGGATAATAG
>NW_006494412.1:0-2470 GCF_000325575.1 Pteropus alecto | reverse complement strand
GAACACAGTGAAAGGCAGGCAATTCATATTTTTCAAACAAGATGAGGGAATTCTTTACTTCTTCCAGTGCGCAGAGAGGAGAACCTGGAGACATGATGGTCACGACTCAAGAGAACAAAGGGGCTGGCAGTTGGGAAACATGTGTTGATTAAAGCAGAGGTGTTCATCAGCCACCAAGTGGTCTCTGAAGAACAGGGAATAAAATGATACAAATGTGCTCACCAGGCAACGATGCTCTGGGTAGCTCTGATCTCAGGGGAAGGTCTGGAGGATACTTTGGTCCCATGAATGTGTTGGACCCGCTGCTTATGCCTGTACAGTATGGAAACCATGGTTCTGCTGGCCCAGGTCATGAGTCTCAAACACAAATCATCATGGGAGGATATCAATATTGTATATAGTAAGCCTGTGTCTTTGTCACGAAGTTTAGAAGTATAGTATCCAAAGTACATAGTTTTTGTGATGATTTGGTTGTTCCATTTGCCAGTTATATGCCCAGGAACCATACTACATAGCATTATGTTTAAAATCCAGCGGAGGATATTTGAGGGCCAATGTGCTTGGGAGCTCTCACTTTGACCTCTGCCCACCCGGAGTTCCAGGGACTGATGGCGATGGGCTGGAAGACACTCAGGAAGCAGGTGGTACCCATGGATACACCCCTGGCCACTCTGTGAACACAGAAAACAAGTTTGCATCCAAAATCATTGAGAAAATGTTTCAACCCAAATGCTGCCATTGTCTCTGGGGCTCCTCTTGAGAGAATAACCAAGGAGTTGGTTAAAGTCAGGTGCCTGAGAATCAAATCTGTTGACTTTGACCTGCATCCACTGAAGTAAAGGGATGTATAATGATACAAGATTGAGAAACTCCCTAGGATTCCAGTGAGCATCTGAACTAGAAAGATCATTGCAAATTTCAAATCCAGTGAGGCCATTCCGTTATTTTCCAGGGCTCAGCATCCACATTCACAAAAGGAGATTTCTTCATGAAAACGTGATTGTGGCCTAATTGTTCATGGACAATAAATTCAAAATTCTCACTTACCATTACCTTTACCTGAGATTTTCATTCAACTTTGCATGTATTCTTTTGTGAAAGATTTCCCAAGTTGAATGTGTTTCTTTATATAGTGCTTATTTAGTCATTGTTATTAATGCTCTGTCTATTGTAAATTCTTTAGTATTTACAAGAGTATGAGTTAGGACCTGATAGTATTCTCCCTTTACAGACGAGGAGAATTTAACTAAAATGAGATCATATGACTCAGTGAAACATAGGAATACCCAGAATTTGAACCTAGGTAGCCTGGTGGCAATAACATTGGTGTTTACCATTGTGCTATACGCTCCTAGCTACCTGGTTGTATCTTCCGATAATCCAGGTATTTGTACACATTGTCATATTTTAAATTCAATTGATGTTTATTGTTCCAATTTATCATTTTTCTTAAAGTATTTATTCTGTTGACCAATATCACTTGTGAATGAAGAAAAAAGCATCTTAATAAAATATAGATGCACCCAGTATGCTCATAAACATTGGATTTACTGACATAGATCAATGTTCGTATGGCAACAGAAATGTCCGTATGACTTTTTGCCAGTGATACTGACAACAGAAATTATGAAATAATATTTCACTTTGCCCTAAACTATGGGATTTGTAATTTAAATAAGAGATAGAACATTAAGGGTAGGATCGAAATTATTTCTCATTGGAGAGCATGCAATTATCTGTTTATTATTTTAAAAAATAATTGAAACTAATGAATATCTGATTTGAGAAAGATAAAGTCAAAACAAGTACGCAAAGTGAAATTTCAAGGCTTAAAATCTTGGGCATCGAATAAGCTGAGACAGGAGAAACACAAGGATGAGCCTGAAAACGCTGTTAGAATTCTGGAAAACAGGCAAAATATCAAAAGATACATTTGAACCTGGAAAACCCTGAGGCTCTTAATTGCTCTGCTATCCGAATCCCAGGCAACGTCACATGTGATGGTACCTTTTTCTAAAATGTCTTCCTTTCCTAACTTCACAAGGACAGCTATCCCACTGTGAGCAACAGATTGCAAATACTTTTAGCAGAGACATAATTACCATCTCTATGAGACATATCGAGTCTAAATAAGAGAACAACAAATATAATTCAGCAAATGTCACCCATTCACATTATTTACGTTGAGATATGGACATTGCAATTAGCTCCATCAGACTTATCGTCACAGGCACAGAACTCTAAGATGATAACCATACTAATTATGTAAACTTCTCTGTGATTTTGTGAAGCACATTGACTAGAACATTAATTTCTGAGGTATAGATTTACTGGTTGTGAAAATCAGAGTCTCTTACCACTTGGGACAGCCTCCAACCAGCTCTATCAGGAGGGAATATTAAAGAACATTAGGAGTGGCTAAAGGTGGGTGCAGGGTCTCAGACTTCTGGTCTCTCTCCATAAACTCAGC
>NW_006494411.1:0-2482 GCF_000325575.1 Pteropus alecto | reverse complement strand
ACACATCTGCACAGATTCACCAGCTACATGGAAATTACGGTTCGGGTTTTCCTACTCTGGCACTGGTTCCTGTGGCTGTTTCCACTCAAGAATATCTACTCTAAAGAGCTGCAACTCCCTGTATTCACCTCTCCATCTCTCCATTCTTGGGGGGCAGTGGTTTGCCCTTTGTCCTCTCCTATTTTACAGATCCAAGAATAGTTGTTCATCTTTCAGTCTGTTCAGTTTTTTACTTGTAGTTAGGGTAGAGTGGCAACCTCCAGCCTCCTAACATGTAGAACCAGAAACGAGAAGTCTCCCCGGATAAACTTAAATACATTTTATTAAGTGAAAAAAGTCATACTCAAAGGCTACGTATTATACCTTTCCAATCATATGACATTCTAGAAAAGGCAAACCAATAGGGAGAGAAAACAAATTAGTGGTGGCCAGTAGTTGGAGTAAGGAGTGATGAAAAGGATACACAGGAAACTATTAAGATAAAGGAACCATTGTATATACTACTGGAGTAGTGGATACATGATTCCATGCATTCGTCAAACCCTTTAGAAATGTACCTTACAAAGAGTAAACTTTAATATATGCAAACTAATATATATGCATACCTAGATATGTATAAATATGTCTTTATTTTAAATATACTATGTATATTTATATGTAATGTTCAGTTGCTCTTATAAGGGCATGTGTGACTCTAATTTGCTCTACAATGTATACATGTCTTACAGCCTAATTAGGGGAACACTGCAGATCCAAACCACTGTTAATATTAATATGCACACTACTCCCAATATAACATTGAGGCTAAATTAATTCATTATTAAAAAGCATAATTAGCAACAATTACAAGCCAACACTTCCTCAAGAAAACACAATATATTTCCTGAAAACTGTGGAAACTCCTACTATCTATATTTTTCTTTAGGTTATAGACATCTAGTCAGAGTAATCTTCAATAATTTTATGGCTTTATACGCCATAAGTTAAGTGGAGTTCAATGGACTTAGGCCTTGTTTACCTATGACAAGGAAAAGCTATGTTTGGGGTGAGTAAGGTCAATTAGGAGATCCTTCATTTCCTATTGAGTTGAACGTATTGGTTAAATTACATTTGTTTCTTTCCCTCCTCTCAGAAATCAGTCAAAGCAGCTAAGGTATAAAGATTCAGAAATCCCAAATCTATTTTGAGAGAAATTAGACAGTTTTTAGTTCTGTTTTAGTTCAATCCTCTCTGCAAGAACAACTACCAAAGCTGGTCAGTAAGTAGGAACATCTTTTAGAAGGCCCTGGAGAGCCACCAAGGCAGAGAGAACTTGATGGAGCCAGCTTAGCAAGAAGGACATCCCAGATATGTGAGCCCAATATTGAATAACACTCTATTCTAAACATTTGTCAAGTTGGGAGTGGTAGCTGAGAGCCCAAGAAGCTAAGTGGGCCTTTTGGCAGACTTTACTGGCAGAGAGGAAAAAAATTGGAGATTAGAATGTCATATGTAAATGAAAATAGACAAACTATTGCAATGCACAAAACATGGGTGAATCTCAAAATTTTAAAGCTGAACAAATGAAGCCAGACATAAAAGAGTAGGTACTATATGGTTCCATGTATATAAATTCAAAAGCAGACGAAACTAAAGTGTGGTGTTATAAGCCAGGAGAGCGATTACTTCAGCGAGGTCAGGGGGTTAGGGACTGAAGGAATTATGGAAAGATGCTGATAACCTTCTCTATCTTGATCTGGGTAGTGCTAATAATTGTATGAGAATTTATTTTATGACCTGGATCTGTACAGTTATGATTTGAGCAATTTTGTATGTATGTTTTATTTTCCTTTTGAAAGTTTCTTTTTCAAGTATTTAGGGATTCTAACACCAAAAACTCCAACTACAAAATAGGGTAAAGGCTGTGAAAAGCAGTGAAGATCGAAGAGGGATCGTGGCGGAAGCAGAGGATACGCCACCTTCAGGTCTCAGAGAATACCAGCAGAGGGCACTTCTCCAGTGCTCAGCGCCCAACCTGAGTTGGTGGAAACAGCTATCGAAATGGAGACTGTTTCATCAATCATGAGATGAATTTGTACAAATCTACACATGAATCTGACAACAGAAAAGAGTTTTCTCAAAATTATAGTGTACTAATCTTAACCTAGTAGAAAATTTAACCACCAATTTCCATAAAGGACTAGAGAATGATGATAAAGAGCTCCTCTGTCCTAAAGAATGATTCCTTAGGAACAATCACATGGTATTCTTCTAACCCTTTCAGGGTCACACAGTTCCAATGAAACCAAATTATTCCAAAGCATAGAAAAATATAAACACTTTCAGATTCATTTCACTAAGTGAAAACAATCTTGACAGCGAAATCTAAGAAAGATTTCACAAAGAGATGACTGCAGAACAGTTTAGTTTCCCTTGGGAATGTGAGTGTAAACATCTTTAATAAATAGTAGCAAAGAAAAACAAACTACATAGTTTTTAAAAA
>NW_006494410.1:0-2485 GCF_000325575.1 Pteropus alecto | reverse complement strand
AAAAAAAAAAACCACCCCACAGGAACTGAAAGAACAAATTTTCACTTTTAAGCAGCCTGGGCCCTGCACTAGACATTGGCCCAGCCCATTGGACTTGTCCACTTCTCACAAAGAAGTGGAACAGGTGACTAAGGCATAATATGGGGTGTGGCCCTGAGTCTGGCTTTAGAAGGCTGGGTGCTGACAATGCTGTCACACCCTCTTGCTCTGTATCATCCCTCGGGAAGGTCCAGAGAGAGCCACTTCTGCAAGATGGCTGACAGCACCTAGACTTTGGAAAATGCTCACAAAGGCTCAGTGGTTAGCGCCCTTGCACAAGCCTAAATAAATGGAAAAAGAAATGAGTGCCCTCACCCGAGAGGCTGTGTGTGGGCACGTAAGGCTTACACAAAGAAAATGAGCCCGTCCAGGAATCACACATCTATTGTGTCATCCATATGACAGCTGTAGGACTGCTGTCACACACACGCACCTGCATGTCTCGGTTACTTTGTTCTTTGTACCTAGTTCTATTACTGAACTTTGTTATCAACACTGTTTAATGCCAGACACTCTGTTTTGTTGTCATATGGTACGTGCGGGAGGAGATATTACAATAGCTAATTATTAATTTTTAAAAAACCCTGAACACCCAATTAAAGTTTTAGGTGATTTTTAGTAGTTTCAACTCAAGAGGTATTTGATTATCCTGGTTTGTGGGCAGAATCTGAGCGAATGGCAGGCCCGCTATGTGTGCTGCAGGCCCATGTGTCCCTCTCTCCGTTGTCACTGCATTTGCATGTGGGCCCGGATTTGTCTTTGGCTCCCTGTACGGTTTGGGATGAGACCCTTGCATCCCAGGGGAGGGGGGCAGGTGTTGCTCCAGTCGAGTGAATGGAACCAAATTACAGGCCCGTCTGTCACCTCCTTTGGGAGAAGGTGGAGGGAAGGAGGGGGAGGGAGGGAGGCCAGGGAAGGAGGGCGGGGGAGGGGAGAGGCCACTCCGCCAGGAGGACTGAAAGGCAGCCTCCGAAGGAGGACAGCCAGTGTGCGAAACCAGGGGGACAGCAGAGCTGCCTGGGGGGAGGGATGCCGCGGGTCCCGAGACCCCAGGCTCTTCACTGACCCTTGTGACCTGCAGCCACTTGAGGCCACGTCTACATGGCGCCAGTGAACACTCAGGCTGGAATTGGTTTTCGCTAAATTGACTGATATATTTTCTGACTGCACCGACTTTGGGGGCTGTGTCTCTATTTTCCCAAATCTACGGAAAACAGAAACACCCCGCACACCCATTCCCTCCATCTTTTGGTCTGTAATAGCAGCTTGCACACACACGCGTGCACACACACACACGGTTTAATTAAGCCACACCAATTTGCACAGTGTTGACACAGATGCCCGGCTGCGATTGTAGCCCCGGGTGGGCACAGCCGCCACACCTCCGCCTGGATCTGTCTTTCAGAGAGAGAGTTAGTGCTGATGCCACCCCGTGATGTGCTGTCCTGCAACGCTCAGGACTTACTCTGAGGCCGCCAGATATCCTCGGAGACGATGAGGAACATTTCGCTGTCTGGGGCCGCCTCTAGAGATCACCCTTCTGTGGAAGGCCCCAGTGGGGCTGAGAAATGTTCTCCTAAGCTACCTGAGAAAAATACAAACAGATAACGCAACTCTTGGTGAAACGCACTGGACAGGAATGACAAATCGCCATCATTGTGCTTTTTTCTTTTGTAAATAGAGTGCTGCCAAGAATATAAGAGACAATGAGTGGGGAAAAGATCTCAGACCGGATAGAGTGGTTCTAACAAGAAGCAAGTCCTTGTCAAATGCTCCAGACCGGTGTGGAGAAAACAGTGCTTCGCATGCTTATTCTTCCTCCTGCCTCTGGGGCAGGAAAGGTTAAAGAAATTGTCAGTTCTTACTAGCTCTTTCAATGAGAAAAGAACTGGGGCATAGCGTGGTGATGTGCTGGGCCCAGGAAGAGAAGAAGAGACACATTTCTTCCCCTTTTCTTCCACAGTAAAATGATTGACGGGGATAATTCCCCATGTGAGAAGAAAAAAGAATGGCAAGCAGATAATGGGCTGTGCTTAGGTTGCGGCTGGTAAGGCTCTGTCCACCCGATGTCCGGCGAGGATTGAAAAGCGAAAAATTAATTCCATTATCCAGCTGTGGTGGTTTCTAGGTGCCAACGTGTCCAGATGTTTCCAAACATCTGGGTATTTGACAGCATGTTTTTACCTTACGTCCAGAGGCTCCGTGTTGTGTAGACAAAGGCCAGACCTAGAAATGGAGGAGAGTAACTGACTGGGAAGAGGGGAGCCGAGACTTGGTTAAGAGGACAGTAAGGAGGGGGATTGAGCGCTGATGGGGGAAGAAAAGGAGAAATGAAAGAAAAAAGCAAACGTGATCAGAGGCAGAAAAATGAAAGCAAGTAAATGGTCAAAAAGATACCCCCAGGAGACCCAGAGAAGCCATCTGGGCCCAGACAGGCGACTGCATG
>NW_006494409.1:0-2489 GCF_000325575.1 Pteropus alecto | reverse complement strand
AGCCTTTTGAAGCTTACATTCTAGTAGGGATAATCAGATACTATCAAATAAGTGAAAATTTTAGTAAATTAAAAGATGGTTTAAAAAAAAAAGCTGAAAAAGATAGAGCAGAGTTCAGAGACTAGGAGTGAGCCAACAAGAGTCGTTGCAATTTTAAATAAAGTGGCACAGGGAGGCTTAAAAGAATTGAGGGCATTAGAGATTTGGGTATATGGGAGAAAATGTTATAGAGAAAGGGAGTAGCCAGAGCAAAGATCCTGAGGCAGCAGCCCAACAAGTTTAGGAATAGCAAGAAGTATAGTTTAGCTGAAGAAGGGTGAGCAAAGGAGAAAGTAGTAAGGGTAAAAGTCAGAGTGGTAACATTGCTGTCATATCAGGTAGGGCTTTGTGGACTTTGTCTTATACTCTTGGGATAAACAGAGAGGCACTAGAGGGTTTTACACAGAAGAGTAATGTATCTGATCTGTGTTTTAAAAAAATCAGTCTGGCTGTTGCGTTGAGACTACCAGGGATCAGATGGGAGGCGGCTAGGTTGAAAGTTGGTAATAACCCCAACTAATAATCAGTGAGAGATGAGGTGGTCTGGATTAGAGTGGTATCAGCAGAAGCGGTAAAAAGAAGTCTGATTGTATGTATGTTTCAAAGGTAGAGCCAAACAGTTTGCTGTCAGATTTAAAATATTAGTTAAGATGGAAATAGAAGAGTCAAAGGTAATACGTGTTTTCGACTTGAGCAATGGGAAGAATGAATTACCGTTACCTGAGATGGAGAAGACAGTGAGTGAGAAAAGTTTAGAAAAGATCAGGTTTCAAATCTGGGACATGTCAAGTATGAGCTATCTAGCAGATATCACAGGGACATGTCAAGCAGGTAGTTTGATATGAGAGTTTAGAGTTCATCATATAGGTGACATTTAAAGCCCATGAAATTTGATGAAAGTACAAATAAAGAAAATACAGTGGAAAAAGAGAAGCAGCCCAATAATAAGTCCTGGGGCACACCAATATTAGAGTCTGGGGAGGTAAAGAGGAATCAAAAGGAATCTGAGCAAGACTGTCGATAAATAAGTTAAACAAAGAGAATGTGGTATCCTGGAAGCCAGATGAAAAAAGTATTAACAGGACTGTAGATGACTCTTTCAAAGAGGTTCCCTTTCAATGGAAACAGAAAAATGAATGGAGAAATAGAGTCAGGAAATTATATTTTGAAGATAATAAAAATGCCACCATATTTGTTTGTTGATGGAAATTATCTTGTTGAAAGAGAAAAGCAGATAATAAAGGAAAGAAGAGTAAGTTGCTGACATGTGGTTGAGGAAGCAGGAGTAGGTAAGACTGGACACAAGGGAAGGGCTGTCTTTAATGGGAACATGGAAAGTTCATCTGTAACAACAGGAAGGCAGGCAGGGCATACAGGGGACAGGGAGATGGATACATGTGGTGCTGGAAACATGTAGAAGTTCTATTCTGATTGTTTCGAATTTTCTTGGTATGATACATACAGAGTAATAAACATCATTAGCTGAGAACAAGGATGAAGCAAGAAGAGTAGGAAATTTGAGGAGACAGAAAAAGATATGAAATAGTTATCTGGGAGAACAGGGGAAATCAACAGATTAGGGAAACATGATACACAGTCAGCACTAAGGTTCACATAACACGTGCGTTTGTGGTTGTACAGGAAATCCAGTTGGAAGATTGAGTGTATTTTTTCCAGCTATGTTTAGCTTCATGAGGCAAGTACAGAGAGGGCAGAGAGTTAGATTATGCCAAGATTGTGGTTTTGATAAGAAAGTAAAGAGAATTGAAAGACAAGGAAGCTGAAAGTAAATGCAATGATCTGATTTTTATCCAAACAATGGCATAGTTCACTACTATTTCAGCAAAAGCAGAACATCTAACAGAAAAGTCTCTCTCCCTACCCTGCACTGTGGCCGTCAACTTGGAACCCCTGAGGCACAGAAAGGCATGAGGCCAGTAAGGGAAACAAGCCCGAAGTGCCTCCTCCCTCCTGGGGGGAGGGCAAGAATCTGCAATGATGATGCAGCAGACACAGGCAGTTAGGAGAGCTACAGAGGAACCCTGAGCTCTATCCTGCACTAAAGAGCCCTTCCTGTGCGGGCAGGTCAGGGGAGAGCCCTCACTGTCGCAGTAGAGAAGCTGCTCCTTGAAGCACAGGCCAGCAGAATTGCTGGGTCCTTTCAAAACAGATCCACGTGGAAGCCAAGTTCCACCTCTTGCTAGCCAAGTGACCTTGGGCATGATACTTATACAGCCTGACCTTCGACATCCTCACCTACAATGGAGGTAACTGCCAAATTTGCCTAAGTGTAAGTTTTCCTAATACTTGTAATGTATGAAAGTGCCTAATGCAGAGTAGACATCAGTAGGGATCATGGATGATGATATGCATGTGCCAATGGAAAAAAAAGATATATTTGAAAGTGACAGTGACAGTAGGGTGAGAGCAATACAATTCATCAGGAGACC
>NW_006494408.1:0-2475 GCF_000325575.1 Pteropus alecto | reverse complement strand
CCTTTAACTTGTCTGACAGCCCAAGGAAGGTGGTAGGGCTGAAAAATGGGATGGCTCCCACCTCAGCACAGCTCCTACCTCCACTCACAGCTCAGCATACCGTTTATGAGCTCTTCGTTTTACTAAGTAGTTGAAATGGTTTTTATTACATACTAACTGCTAGTAAATACTAGGTTTGTTTCTAGCCTCCCTTCTGGCCAACCCATCTTGTGCCCTGTCCCTGTCCCAGGGTTGCACTGCAAGTGCAGGATGGGACAATGATCTCCCCACCTTCACAAAGGCAGGCCTTTCACACTGTACAGAACTGGTAACCGCCTGGGGGATGGAGTGGGTCCATGGGTCAGTCTTCATCTGAGTCACTGGGGCCCATGTACTCGCAGACAGCATCATAGTGAAGCTCCATCAGTCGATTCTCTCTCCGCAGCTGCACCACAACCTGGCTCCGCTCTCTGTCCCGGCCCAGCATACAGCCCACCTAGAGTAGAGGGATGTGGAGTCAGCTAGGCCAACCCAGATACCGGGACACGCTCCCACTCCCATTTCCAGGTCTGGGACTCACCCTTCCAGCATGTGGCCCCAGCACCACCATCACCCGGTTGCCCTCCACCTTGGGGACGAGGGTCTCCAGCATGTCTTCCCTGACTCCTAGAGACAAGGAGAGGGGAGTGAGGCCTGCGGCAAGGGCCAGCCCAGTCAAGGTCCTGTCAGAAGGACCTTTCCTGTATTCCCTGGAGCCCCTCTGTACCCTGTTGACAGACGGGAGTCCCACCACATCCATTTCAGATGAGAAAACCTAAGGAGCAGTTCCTAACAATAGTTGTACTAAAGGGAGCATTTATGTACGATGATGATGGGTGGTGGTAATAACAAGACACTGTTTATCATGGCCATGTTGTAAGCCCTACTCTGCAACAGGGAGCTCAATGAACGCCCCTACAAGACACCAGTCGCAAGAGGGAGAAATAGGTCATTTCCATGCTAAGTTTGCAGATGGGGAAAGTAGGGCTCCGATAAGTATCTTAATGTTCTGTTGGAGGATGCTGGGCCTTGCAAAAAATCCTGAACTCTGCCCAACCTCCCGGCCTTTGCCTGGGCAGTCTCTTGGCCTAAGACGGTCTTGATCAGCCTCCCGGATGATAATGACCCAGTGGCCATCCCTCAGACTCACCTTCCAGGACCCAGCCTTCATCTGTCCGACACACACAGGTATCTGGGCTAAGGACATCTTCAACTGTCATCTGGGGAGAGATCAGGGGATGTGAGAATGCTAAAAAGTTAAGGGGGCCCGGTCCCTGAGGGAGGAAGGGGACCCAGGCTGTGAGGTTCCCACCTTGGTGTTATAATACTGGCCACCCTTGTGCAGCTTGTCCACAAATCTCACACGCAGGTCCCTGTGCAACCAGTGCTGACTCCTGGGGGCTGCCTTCTCACTCTTGGCTGCAGGCTCATCCTGTCTGTGGAGATGGGACAGACACTAGGCTTAGTCAGATGCGCATTCTGGTCACCCCGCCTTTGCCCACCCATAATGCTACTCCTAGTTCCTTCTATGCACCTGACTCACCCTGGAAGCCTCCTCTGACTGCTGGAGCCTCCCCACACCCCTGCCCTCTACTGCCATCCCAGATGCCCAGGGTCCCACCGGTCTGGAAGGTGTTTCCGCTTCCTCTCTGAGTCCTCCTGCCGGATGGGGAGGTCCTGATCCTGGAGGGCCTTCCGTGATGAGGCTGTTCCATTCTGTTGCCCTGGGGAAGTTTTGCTCACCTGGCCTGTTCAAGGAGGTGTAGGTAGAAGCAGGAAAGAACTTCAGTATCTCACTCTCTTTCCTTCCTGGTCACGCCTCAGCCTCAGGCTACTTCCCATTTGCCAAAGTGTCCCCTTTCGCCATCACACCTTTGCCTGGGCTATTAAAATACTTTCTCCTTCCTCTTGACAGTCTCGGTCTCCTTCAGAAAGCCCTTCTCAACCACCCCAGCCTGCGCTGACATTGCTTACCTGAGTCAACCACCCAGTGTGGGCTAAGAGTCCTAGAGAGCTCTGTCAGCACCCGTCTCACATCTGCCAAACTTCCCCATCCTACCAACGCACCTAGAATGCCTTCCTCTCCAGTCATGCCCTAGTCCTACCTACTCTCACTCTCTAGCAAAGGAGAGGTTCAACACCCCAAATAGACAAAGACCTCCTGAGGGTAGGAACTGGTTTCCACACCTGTTTCTTCTCCCTCGGAAAAAGGCTAAAGACCCAGGGTTACGAGATCAACCTTTCTTTAATCAAACTGAATAAACCACTATCTTCGTTCTCATCTCCTGAGCTCTGAGCAGAAGGTGCATCCGCCAGGCAGACTGCTGCCCCTCTCCTCTGTAGATCTAACAACCCCTCTCCCAAGACAGGCTCTACCACCCCCAGGAATGCTTCTCCAACGCCCCCAGCTAGGTAAGAGGCTCACTCACTGAGATCCAAGGAGTTCTTGTCAAATTC
>NW_006494407.1:0-2472 GCF_000325575.1 Pteropus alecto | reverse complement strand
TGGTACTAACTATTGAAGGTGGAGTTCCCTGGGGACAAACACCTGTGAAGGGGAGAAAAAGGAGTCGGGAGTAGGCGGGGGGAGAAGTCAAGCTGTGATGCAGGCCCAAGGACATCCTCAGTTGACCCCATGGGGAGCCCTGAAGTGTCCGAGTGGCACTGAGATGACCAAACGTTTGACCTCTGCATCTGTAAGTCACTGGATGCAAGCTATTTGGGAAAAAGTGTCGCCTTGGAAGAGGAAGCCCTCTGCATTTGACAGCTGAAGACTGTCTACACTCCCCAAAGCTGGGGTAACAACTCCTTCGTGGAAGGGAGATGTGGACAGTGCACTACCATATACATCACAGGAAGGCACTCAATTCCTTTATTTTCCGGGACATGTAAAGCAGCAACCAGTGAACATGTTTGCTCCCAGCGTAGAGTACAGAGAAGTCCTTTGGAAACAAAGTGAAAGACACGTGCGTGGGTTTCGGTGGTAGCTCAGATGAGGGACGGAACGTGGAAAAAGGAGTTAAGGTCAAGTCTCAGACTGCTCTGTTGGACAAATGTATTGATAATGGCCTTAGTTACTGAGGTGGGAACATAGGAAGGTCTTCGGGCAGCAGCAGAAGAGGAAAATGAAGGTGTTAATGAGCAGAAATAATTCTCCTACGCTGAAATCCGGCATTTGTTGTTTGTTATGTGTTAGGCACTGTGTGCTTCGCAGATACTTAACATTGTTAATAACTGTAAGAAACAAAGTCTATTATTTTCTCCTTTGTATAATGGAAATATTTGAGGAAATAAAGGCCAACAATTTCTTAAATTTGATGAAAAATATTAACCTATACATCCAGGAATTTAAATGAACTCCAAGTAGCTTAAACACAAGGAGATCAACACCCAGCCACAGCATAGTCAAACTACTGGAAGTTAAAGACAGAAAGAAAATATTGAAAGTGGCCAGAGAAAAATGGCTCATGAGACACAAGGGTACCACATAAGATGAATGAAATCAATACTCAACTTCATAGAATCGGTGGGGTCAAAAAGACAGTGGTGCGATATGTTCCAGATGTTGAAAGAAAAATCTATCAATGAAGAATTCTGTATCGAATATCTTTCACTTTGAATAGTTCATAAACTCTCTTCTCATTGACAGTTATAACTTTTTCTCATTTTGGAAAGTTAAGAAAACTAAAATTGAACTTTGGCTTAAAGAACATAGGGAATCCGGTTTATTTTGGTTTAAGGGTAAATTTGGTTTAACCAGATTAACTCAGTAGAATCCTATGTGAAACTTGAGGCCCTGGCCTGATCCAAGTAGTATTCCTGTGCCCCGTTCCCTCATTATGCAGGGGAAGAACTTATAAGCTAAATATTCTCATAATATTATCATGAAATCTCCCTCCGCACTCATTATATGTCTTTTTTTTTCCTACCTGAAGAAGTGTGACATTGTTCAGGGGCTATTATCCCAGCCTAAGAAAGTTAGGGCAGGAAAAAGTCTCAAGGTAACATTTCCATATTTAATTCTAGGCACCAGGAAAAAAATCCTTTCTTTTCTACATTGCACAAAAACTTAAATTTCTTTTTGTTGGCATGTTTTGGACCAGACAAAAATTAACACCTTCATTACTTCTAATTAGAGTAGCAAGGTCTGAACGGGCTTTGGTGTAAAAGGAGGTAGAATGGGACCCTTGGCTTGTTGCGTAGGCATTAATTAGCAACATATACAGGCAACCAGAACTCTGGGTGAATGCTACTCATACTAATCAGAATTCTAGGTGGTAGCAGAGGTAGTTAGGGTCTCAAGATATCCTCCATTCTAAAATATCAGAAATATGTAGGCTCAGAGAAATTTATGAACGAGATCTAGAGTCACTCCGGAATAACACTCAGAGACAGAATGAAGGGATGGATGATGTTACAAAGAGACAGATGTAGTAGTTTTCTGTCTCAAGAGAAGTTCAAATATAGACCAGTAGGGATTCAATTAATGAACAAATGGACGATTAAAATAATTTTTAAAATCCTAGAACTCTGAGATTATGTAAAATTATGTGAGCTATGCATAGCAATAAATCATAATCTGACTGGTAGAGGCCATGATGCCCTACGATCTTACATGGTTTTCAGGAAATTGGTTCCATGATTGTAACCAAATACCTCAAAGAGAATACATGTACAAGGAGGTGCTTTCTGTCATGGCCAGTCATCACAAATGGATTATTTCCTTGTTGACAGAGGATTAAAGCTTAGAACCTAAAACCCAAACTAAGATGAGACTTGTGATTCAAAATAGTCCCAGTTAGATCTCAGTAAAATAAAATATTTTCTTTATTGAGTAATGGAGGCAGGAATATGTAAATTCATACATTCTGTCCTAACATTGAGCTTTCTTTGCATTGTATCAAAAGTCTATGCTAAACTAAAAAGCTTTTGCAAAAGAAACTGTCAACAACCATCTGAATGGGAAAATATATTTGCA
>NW_006494406.1:0-2458 GCF_000325575.1 Pteropus alecto | reverse complement strand
GGGGCGAGAGGGGCGAGAGGGGCGAGAGGGGCGAGGGAGAGTCAAATTCAGAGTCAGTGACAGAGTCTGAGGTGGAGATATAGCTCTACTGAAGAAATGTAAACAAAGAGGACAGTCCCAAGAACTTTTGAAATGAAAATATAGAGGACAGTCCCAAGAACTTTGGACTGCACAAGACGGAACTATAAAATGACAGCTATTAAGAAATCAAGTAACAATGGAGACTGTCCTGTACAGTGGGCAATGTCCTAAGCTCCCCTATGGCGTTAACTTAAGATTTCTAGGAAGTAAATAGCTACATTAACCCATTCTAACATTGAGGAATTAAGGCATAGTCATTTGAAATTCCTAATGTTATTTCATACAAAATGAAAGGACATGTCAAACTCAAACGGTGTAAAGGTACAAAAGAGAAGAGTATTAAGGGAGTTAAGAATATAAGGAATATCGTGTTGAGGGGAAAATGGAGTGGTGGAGGTCAAGGGAATAAAGGGAGTAATGGAAATTGGCAGTAACTGGTAAAGGAGTGTACAAGGCAAGGTGGGTAAAAGACACAGAAACCCTAATGCCTGTGAAGGTTTAGAGAACACAGAGACAGAAGGGGGATACTTGGTTGTGAATGAAGTCCTGGAGGTGTTTAGTGTTCTAAATAGAAATAAAGGGTGGAGACAAAGTGGTGGGTGGTGGGGGGAACAAAAAGAGTTGGAAACGATAGTGGCATCAATGAAATAACAGGCCCACAAAGAGTCAGGGACTATAGTAAAGGCTTCAGGGTTATGGGAAAGCTGTAGACACCTGACATTACGATGTAATGCGTGCATTTGCACATGAAGGACACAGGAAATGGGCTGAGTCACTGGAATGGCTTGGGGAAGGATAGAGGTTAAGGACAAGAAAAGTATGGATAATGGAGGCAATGGAAGGTAAGGTGGGTGGGGCTAAGGGCTCAGGAGTGGGAGAGGGATAGGAGTTTCATAAAGATAAAGATCTCAAGTTCACAGGATGAAAGGAGAGCAATATAGAAGTCTAGGGTAAGTCTTTGAAAGTTAGATTGAGGCCTAGTGGATGGCCAGAGGTCACTGGGAAAGGGAGATTGAGGTCACAATCGGGGATAGAGATAAAGGGAGAAAGAAATGAAAGCGGGCAAATGAAGGTTGCAGGAGGAAAACTGATGGTCACTAAATTATTTTCCCATTCATTAGTTCTGATTTGCATTTGATTCACAGTTTGTAAAAAGTTTTGAATGTCAGCCCATGAGGCAATACTCGTACTTACAAATAATACCTCTGGCAGGCCCTTTATTTGAACATACAGCAGAGGAACACAGGTAAATTTTCAGTAAACAATGAGGTACAAATTTAGTCTCTTCTTTGGGAATACCAGTTCCAAGGTGTGACCATGGAGAGTCAGGTGGAAACCATGAGAAGAAAATAAATCCTGGCGACAGCCCCAATGGTCCTGGAAGTGAGTTTTTACATACAGGCTGCGGATTAGATCTCATGTCTGCTTAAACAGTGTTTTTGACCTTGTGAGACCCTAAAAAGAGATCCCGCCAAGCCTTCTAGACTTCTAACTTCTGAACTGTAGAATGCCGGATCGAGCTGTAAAATGTTATATTATGGCAGTAAGAGAAAACTAGTCTAAAGAGAAATAAAACATGAAAGTAGGGAATATTTAAACAAGAAAGTAAAAGTTTCCATTTATTATCCCACAAACAATAATTTTATCTCCAGAAATAACTCCTTTCAATCGGTTTGAGGTGTATCCTCTTTATGCAATTTCGGAGTGTATCTGAGACTGAAATTGAAAATTTATGCTATCTAAACACATACATACACACATGTAAAAACCAGAATATATCACTTCAAAATATGCTTCTTTGAAGTAAAGGTTATTTTGAGCTGAAGGCAAAAAGAGTAAGAGAAATTGACCGTCTTTTTCTGCCTAAAGGCGGATAGTAAATTTTCGTTTTCCTGGAGACAGAATCTTATCTTCCAAGTGACAGCACCAGAGGAATGGCAAACACAATCTGTTATACTAACCCTGACCTCAAGTTGACCCATCTACCCCAACCCCATGCCCCCTCATCTCGCCAATCCTTCACAAATTTACCATTCATCTAAATGGTGGAAAAGTTCCCTGTCTGGTCACCTTTTGGATCTTCATCCTCTAGTCAAGACTACTATGCATATATAAAAATTTTATTAGATTTCTATTCTTTCTTCCCGTTAATCTGTCTTATGTCAGTTTAGTTCTTAGGCCCAGCCCGAGACCCAGAGAGAGTGAAGGATGATTTTCCTTACCCCACATGAACATTATACTGTTCTGTACTTGGCTCAATATTCACACAAATATCATATCAGGCTTACTATCAATCAAAATGCTGTTTTAAATCAAGGATAATAAAAGCCATGTTTTCGTACCACTAGAAATAGATCTACTGCATTTGCTAAAACAC
>NW_006494405.1:0-2468 GCF_000325575.1 Pteropus alecto | reverse complement strand
ACAAATGAACAGGACAGAGACTCATGGATATGGACGATGGATTTTAGAGAGACACAAACATACAGTCCATAACAGAAGAATCACTTTCTTCACCTTTTCTGTTAAACTTGCCTCTCTTCATCCCATTTGGCAATACCATATACCCTTTTATCCATGCAAGGATCCTGGGAGTCATCTTTTAATTTCTTTCTCAATCTCTCACATGATTTTTCTTCTTACGTGGCTCTTCGGCATTCTGATACCTACTCCTCGTTTCAGTCCTCACTTTCTCTTGCCCGGGCTCCTGTCGTTGTCCAGTAACAGTTTTTCTAACCTCCAGTCTTCATTGCTCCCCTAGTTCCAGGCATCACTGTTCTCACAGGTGTGGAAATACATGAAGATTGCCCTGGTATGTTCAGTCTCTCACAGGGTGATTATGCACCACTTACAAGGCTCAGTGACTTCTATCCTGACAAGATAATGCTCCAATACAGAGCACACATGTCTGGTTTTCTAAATATGGTTTACATAAGATATCTGCCTCACTTTGATTCAGGTTCTGGCCATTGAATGCATATTTGGTCAGATACTTATCAGTTAGGTTTAGATTTGCCTCAAATAAGTTGTCACTACTCTCGAGAAATGATAGGTATCAAATGAATAAATGACACAACTGAGATAAACAAACATGTATTTTGACTAATTTTATTAAGGTGTACTCAAGACACTGACGTAGCTCATTAAATAGTAAACGACTCCCATCTCCATTCATTCAACAAATTTGTATTAAGCTTTTATTACGTGCCAGGCACTATTCTAGGTGCTACAGACACATCAGTAAAGAAGAAAACGGGACAAAAATCCTTGTCCTCATGAAGCAGGAGTGAAGAGATGACAATAAAAATGCAGAAGTGAATTTATGCGATGTTAAAAGGTGATAAGTGCTTTGGAGAAAGATAAAGCAAGGAAGGAGAATAGTGAATGCAGGAGACAGGTGCCGCAATACTAAATAGGGTGGTCGTGGAAGGCCTCACTGCAAGGGTGGCGTTTGAACGTAATAGTAAAAGAGGCTGGGGAGCAAGCCACATGGCTATCTGGTGGGAAAGCATTCCAGACAGAGAGAAGAGAATACGCCAAAGCCCTATGCAGAGACCAGGCTTGGCATGCTCACAGGAAACAGTCCTGGAACAGAATAGGTGAAGGAGAAGAGTCACTGTGGGAGAGGAGATCCAAAAGTTAAGGGGAGATAGTGAAGTGGTATAGGGCCTTGTCAGCCATTGGTAAGGACTTTGGCTTTACTCCGAGCGAGATGGGAAACCACTGGAGGCTTCTGAGCAGAAGACAGCCACACATGACTTAGTTTTAACAGGATTACAATGTGTTCAGGATGCAGAAAGGAAAGGATAGACAGCAATGCAGTTGAAGGCTATTGCTTCTTCAGGCAAGAGAGGAGAGTGGCTTGTGCCAAGGTGTTAGACATGGAGACAGTGAAAAAGGGTCACACTACTCCTTGGATATAGAGACATGAGCGGAAAGAGAAGAATATGATGGCTCAGGGATTTTGGCTTGAGCCATTAAGAGAATGGGATTGCCATTAACTCTTACAGGGAAGACAACATAATGGACAAGTTTAGTTGTGGAGAAGATGCTCATGAATTCAGATTTGGAACATTAACTCTGAAGTGCCTATTAAACATCCAGGTGGAGACATTGGGTGGAAAGTTGGACCTGTACAAATCTAAATTTCAGGGAAGAGATCTGAGCAGAAGATATAAATTTGGGATTCACTAGTGCACATGATGGTATTTGAAATCTTGACATAAAGTACAGCAGTGAATGCACCTAGGGAAGAGGTCCAAGGCCTGAGCTCAAAGTTCATCACAGTAACATTACGAGGTCAGGATCAAAAAGCAAAACCAGCGAGGAAGATTGAGAAGCAGCAGCCAATGAGGATGAAGAAAAGTGAGAATCTGTCCTATGCTGGAAACCAAGTTAAGACAGTGACTCAAGGGATGGGGAGCAATCGACTGGGTCAATGTTACTGACAGGCCTAACAAGATCGTTCAGAAGTGATCACTGAATTTAATAACATGGAGATTACTAGGATCTTGGTGGAATGGTTGAAAAGAAAGTCTAAATGAGCAGCTTTAACACAGCATAAGAGAATTGGAGATATTGAATATACACAACACTTTCAAAGAGTTTTGACTGGAAAGGTGGGGCAGAAGAATGGGACAGTGGCAAAAAGAAGAAGTGGAGTCCATGGTTAAGTGAGCTTATTTTTTAGGCTGAGAATAATGAATGATCTAGTAAACAGGAAAAAAAGCTAATGAAGCAAGAAAGAAAAAGAGAGACTTGCTGGAGCCGTGTCCTTTCCTAAGTGAGAAGGAATGGGATCAGTGGGCAGGTTAAGGGACTGAGCATGCATGAAACCTCGGCCACTCTGGGCCAGCAAAGGAAGCGAGGTGGAAACTGCAAGGTGGGGACAC
>NW_006494404.1:0-2436 GCF_000325575.1 Pteropus alecto | reverse complement strand
GGGTTTCTCCTGTTTTGTTGCTTAGATTATATCGCCGATGTGTATGTTTTCACATTTCATTCTCTCTTCTAGATTTTTCCAGGATGGATTTGGGGAACAGAGGACAGAAGCTCAAGATTGTCTGTTATCTTGGCGTGGCCCTACCTTTAAGGCCCTAAGTCTGGAAATCTGTTTAAACAATTTGTCGTATTCGTGACATTCTGGTCCCTCTTCGATGTACATGGCATACTGTTCTATTTATTTGAGACTCTTTAACTCGAATGTATCAGGAAAATTGTATAATGGCCTCTATGAAGACCTGTATGTTTTCGTTAAATTCTTCTTGCGGTTTTGGATGGATGTATCTTCTATTACATGTTCTAAGTAGTTATTGCTTTTGCGCGCAAGACTCTTGATTTTGCTCTCGTCATCTTGCAGCCGTTGTTTTTCTGAAATCTCTTATTCACGTGACTGTCCCATGGGCCAATACCTTTGAATTTGCTAGGTTGACAAACTTGTCATAACTGCAAATATTTCTTTCTTCTTTTCAATATGCAGACTTCGCCTTTGGGTATCCATAGCTCGGGCTTTATATTTCCGTGCCGCTTCAAAAAGTAGAGGCGATAGTATGTATCTATGACTGTCGCTGACAGGCATGCTTCTAACATTTCACATTTCAGAGTATTTGCTGTCAGTTATAAAAAGGGAAATTTCCTTCAAATTTTGCTGTTATGTTTTTAAGTAGAAATTCAGGTTGGGTATTTTTCAAAAGCTCCAACCGCATTCATTGCTTTTTAGAAAATTTCTCTCCCAATTTGTTTGTGCACGGAATGATACGTAGAAGTATTTGCTAGTGTTAAATCTCATTTTCATTCATCAAACACAGCCTGAGCTCTGGTCTGAATTTTCGTGTTCCTCTTAAATTCATATGTGATATTCTGATGGGATAGTTGACTTTTAAAGGGGGCGCCACAGAGCTCCCTAGCTCCATCCACCATGTGAGATACCACGAGAAGCTTTCGCTAACCAGAAAAAGACCCTTATCCATGTTGTCACCCTGATCTCAGACGTGTAGCCTCCAAAGCAGTGAGAAATAAATTTCTTTTCCTTATAAGCCTGCCACTCTGTAGCATTTTCTTATAGCAGGCAAACAGACTAATACAGCCTGTGTGTCCATTCAAGTCACTGCTATGTTTAATGTGCTATACATTTATTTAGGATATTTGCTTCCATGTGAGCAAATTTGGCCTGGACTTCCCTAAGGCTTGTGATCCTTGATTCTAATTTCAAAAAATATAGCCCTCAAGCGAACATCATACTCAATGACAAAAAAGTTTTTCCCTAAGTCCGTGAAAAGGCCAGGATGTCCGATCTTAAGTAATGTCTTAAGTAATTTCTAGCCTTATAGAAATATGAGGTCTAGGGAATATAATGAAGCAGGAACAAAAAATACGAGGCATACAGTGCGGAAAATAAAGCAATTAAACTGGTCCCAGTTAGCAGGTGACATTCACGACTACTTAGGCAATCTCGAAGTGACTTTAGCAAGGTCACTGGACACAACGACAACGTAAAAATATCACAGAGAATATCCGCTTCTGAATACTAGCATTGCTGTTAAAATTGAAGATTAGAAAATATCAATGTCATTTGCAACTGAAGGAAAAAACCACGAAATATAGTTTTTAGCATAAGTCTAACAGAAATTGTGTGACATATGTATGTTGAACACTATGAAACATTGGTTAATGTAATCAGACTAGAAAGAAATAGAGATATACCATTTTCATGGATCAGAAGACTCAACATTGTTAAGTATCCTCACACCATCCTATAGATTCATCCCAACCCCAATCAAAATCCCAGCAGGAAGAAAACAGCTTGGCAGTCCCTCAAAAATCGAAACAGAAATACCAAGATCCTCCAACTCCAGTCCCCAAAGACTTGAAAATAGATTTTACAAAGCACGTGTACACGCCAGCTCGTAGCAGCACTATTCACAACAGCCGAGAGGTAAAAACGGCCCTAAGGTCCTTCCACGAATGAATGAGCACACAAATTGTGGCATGTACATAGAAGGGAATATCATTCAGTCATAAACGTCAATGAAGTCTAGTACATAGTATGATATGAATGAATCTCAGAAACATTAGACTAAGAGAAAGAAGCCAGACACAAAAGGCCACATACTGTATCATTCCATTTCTATAAAATATTCAGAGAAAATAACCCCCTGGACACAGAATGTGCATTTGTAGTTGCCAGGGGTTCGGGACAGAGAGGAATTGAGAGAAACTGCTTAATGAGTAACAGTTTTCATTTGGGGTGAAGAAAATGTTTTGGACCTAGGTCGAGGTCCTGGTTGTACAACTAAATGCCACTGAACTGTTCACTTTAAAAGCGTTCAACTTGTGTTATGTGAATGTTACCATAATACGTTAAAAAGAAAAAAAAAAA
>NW_006494403.1:0-2466 GCF_000325575.1 Pteropus alecto | reverse complement strand
TTTTTTCTTTATAATTTTATGTTATATACAGGCACACTGTTTAATCTGATGATCGGTTACATGATAGGCTATTCTCTGACTTTTTCTTAACCACCAGACTAGACAGAATAAAGTGCCCTCAGCTTTGCCCTATGCTCTTAATGCCTCAAGCTACTGTTTTAGTGACTGATTCAAGGAAAAAATAAAGAATGAAAATTCAAAATGTGACACTTTTAACTAATCAACTGCAAAATAATTTCCTTTCAGCACTGGTAACAGATATCCTCTTCTTACGTATATGCTCTATAGTTGGCTGCAGTCTTTGGAATGAACTTGTTTTAAAAATGGAATAATGTAATTATTATCAAAACTAATTTGTACCTCAAACAGCCTAAATTAAATTCAATAAGCGCAATAGAAATTACAGTGATTTAAGTTCTGGTGTTTCACCCTACTAAATTTTTAATCATGGCAAATATGTTCTGCTTCTGGGATGTAGAATAAGAAGGGGGGCCAGGAAAGATGCCCGACATTCCTCCATATAAAAATGTTTTTGTAATCATTCTATTTAAATAGTAACATTTTATTTTTTTAAGCACTTAGTTTCTTGATCAGGATCCATATTCATGGGGTCTCGCTGTAATCCACTTTACCACTTAATGTTGCAATTCAAATGTTCAGTCAGAAGCAAAGCCCTCCAGAATAAAGCATGAATATTACCGTGTGGGGCTGTAAAGAGAAGACTATTAGAATATATCACCAACACACTAGGGGACCATTTAGTCCACTGCTCTAAATACATCATTTAATTACAATGGAGACATTACTTCATGTTTCTACTGATGTAAGTATTATTAGAATTCATGATATTCGCAGGCTACTGTGGGCCATTACATTGGCCATAAGCTATTCCATAAGATTTACTACTAAAGGCCCGCAAGGGTATTTGAGCATTCATGGATTCTGTGGCAGTAGGCTTTTATCTAAGACACATAAGTGAGGGACAACCGAGTTATTATCTCTAAGAAACATAGCTTAATATTTTGGATTCTAAAGGTTAAGGTACCATAAATCCTGAATTACTCTGAGATATCACATAAAAAGACATTTTTATTTTATTTTACTCTATTCTGGCTCTTAAAATATTTTATGATGGCAGTTTCTAGAGTTGTACCATGTTGTTTACATTCAGTCCCTGGATGCATCAAAACACTGACACAGCATTTTTTTAAACTGTACTAATAAAAGCATATATATATGCTTTTATTAGTACAGTTTAAAAAAATGCTGTGTCAGTGTTTTGATGCATCCAGGGACTGAATGTAAACAACATGGTACAACTCTAGAAACTGCCATCATAAAATATTTTAAGAGCCAGAATAGAGTAAAATAAAATAAAAATGTCTTTTTATGTGATATCTCAGAGTAATTCAGGATTTATGGTACCTTAACCTTTAGAATCCAAAATATTAAGCTATGTTTCTTAGAGATAATAACTCGGTTGTCCCTCACTTATGTGTCTTAGATAAAAGCCTACTGCCACAGAATCCATGAATGCTCAAATACCCTTGCGGGCCTTTAGTAGTAAATCTTATGGAATAGCTTATGGCCAATGTAATGGCCCACAGTAGCCTGCGAATATCATGAATTCTAATAATACTTACATCAGTAGAAACATGAAGTAATGTCTCCATTGTAATTAAATGATGTATTTAGAGCAGTGGACTAAATGGTCCCCTAGTGTGTTGGTGATATATTCTAATAGTCTTCTCTTTACAGCCCCACACGGTAATATTCATGCTTTATTCTGGAGGGCTTTGCTTCTGACTGAACATTTGAATTGCAACATTAAGTGGTAAAGTGGATTACAGCGAGACCCCATGAATATGGATCCTGATCAAGAAACTAAGTGCTTAAAAAAATAAAATGTTACTATTTAAATAGAATGATTACAAAAACATTTTTATATGGAGGAATGTCGGGCATCTTTCCTGGCCCCCCTTCTTATTCTACATCCCAGAAGCAGAACATATTTGCCATGATTAAAAATTTAGTAGGGTGAAACACCAGAACTTAAATCACTGTAATTTCTATTGCGCTTATTGAATTTAATTTAGGCTGTTTGAGGTACAAATTAGTTTTGATAATAATTACATTATTCCATTTTTAAAACAAGTTCATTCCAAAGACTGCAGCCAACTATAGAGCATATACGTAAGAAGAGGATATCTGTTACCAGTGCTGAAAGGAAATTATTTTGCAGTTGATTAGTTAAAAGTGTCACATTTTGAATTTTCATTCTTTATTTTTTCCTTGAATCAGTCACTAAAACAGTAGCTTGAGGCATTAAGAGCATAGGGCAAAGCTGAGGGCACTTTATTCTGTCTAGTCTGGTGGTTAAGAAAAAGTCAGAGAATAGCCTATCATGTAACCGATCATCAGATTAAACAGTGTGCCTGTATATAACATAAAATTATAAAGAAAAAA
>NW_006494402.1:0-2462 GCF_000325575.1 Pteropus alecto | reverse complement strand
TTTGGAGTCAGACAGACCCAGGATCATATCCAGGCACTTCCATTTCTAGATTCAATTTCTAATCTGCATACGGCCGTATGTTCATTTATTCAAAGACAGTTTCCTGAAGGCTACTCCATGCCAGGCATTGGCCAAGGAAAGCACCACCTCCTGGGAGGACTGGGGAAGGTGACATAAAGCAGCTAGCCCAGTGCCTGGCACATGAGCAGATCACAATACACAAAAGCTGCTGTTATTTACTGAACACACTCCCTGTGCTGGAAATGGGGGCAGAGGTAGGGGACATGGTCTCTGCTCTGGTGAGTGTGCAGTCCCACACTGAAGACAGATGGACAATCAATGAACGACACAGAGTGCTGGGAAGCACAGAAGGGATACCAAAGCCAGCCAAGGGCAGGAGGAGCATCAGGACTCTGTCTCGGAGGAAGAGGTGGCACCTGAATTACCAGGCAGAGTGGGCCAGGCAAGCATTCGGGCCCCCCTATTCCTTCCTTCAGCTGCCTTAGATGCTGGCAAGAAGTGAGTTGCATGGAATCCATGGCATTCTGTTCCGATGATGCTGGGATTACTGCAGCTCACGTGGAAGTGTCCTTCGCGAGACTGGCGTGCTTTAAAACTGCGGTGGAGTAAACTGCAGTTATGTACACTGCCTCAGCTCCTCTTGCTTCACAGAATGTGGAAACGTGCTTAGCTACCAGGCCCATGATAACTCAGGGCCCCCTCTCCCCGGAAGTTGGAGAGTTGGACGCAGCGATCAATGCCGCAATCTCTGAGTCTCAAAACCTGAGAGTTTGGCGGGGAGAGAAGAAGGGCCGGGAATGGGATATCCTGGTGGTTTGTGAAGGGTGAGGCAGCAGCAGGAGTGGGGCTGAGAGGATTGCTCTAGGCACCCAAACTCAATCCTTGCTTCCAAGTTCCCCCATGAGCATTTTACTAATCTCACCACCAGGAGGGGCTGTCATCTTGCCACTGTACAAACTCTTCAGGAGAGGGAAAGAACTCAGGATTGCCAGTCACTTCATCTTGGGGTCTTTTCTTTACAAAAGGTGACTGAAAACTACTGTCTCTCCATAACCTCTTGTCATCATCACGTTTAAAAATTGTGAAGATAGATAAAACTACATGGAAAAATGCAGAACAGAACAAGACTTTAAAAATAATAAATACCAAAAAGAACTCTTGTAGAACAATACAAAAGGTATATTCTCTCAGAGAACTGTCGCAATTGTGAGGTTGCTCTCAGCCTGTCTAATAGATGAAGAAACTGATGCTCCGGTGGAGATGTGGGGTGAGGATAAGTAACTTGTATGAAGAATACACAGCTAGAAAGAGGAATGCTTGCGTTCAAACCCAAGTTCATTGGAATCCAAAATACCAGGCCCTTTCCTTTAATCAGACAGTTCAGATTAAGTAAAGTAACAATAACAGTACTAGTGCTTATTGAGCACTTACTACACACTAGGCACTGTCCTAAGCACTTTACTAGTATTAACTCATTTAATCTTCACAATAACTGTGGTTTGACAGACAATGTTAGTCCCGTTTTACAGATAAGTCACACAGCTAGTGAGCAGCTAGAACCTGTGCCTTATGGAAAGGTGGATCGATGCTATAAACGTTCTATATTTAAATCGAGAACGAAATGCTTGTACTTTCATTCCTTCTGCTTTATTAAATGCCAAGGCATCTTCCATCATTGCAAAGACTTTTTAGATTTTAATACAGAATGTCCTTATATAAGTGTGTACTGGTCCACTGGAGAATTCATCAGAAACAAGAGTTATCAAAAAGATCTAAAAACCGTAAGGCAACTTAATTTAATAGTCAGATGAAGAATTTCCCACTGAGGCCTTGGGAGAATAGAGGGTGCACAAAGGAAGAGGGGAATACCAATTTACAACTCTAAGAATGTGAGAAAGAATGATAATAATCCATAAGATTGACCCACTTTACTGTTATTTTGGTCTTGAAGATAGCATAACTACACATTTCTCCATCACAGATAGCGTAACTTCACATTTCTTCAATATAAACTGCCCTGTATATTGCAGTGGACTCCTAATATACTTATTTTATAAACATATTAAGCAGTTTCTCCATTTTAAAGTCTTTGTAAAATATATATTAAGGCAACAGGTTATTATTGCTTTTAATTAATTAAATCTTTTTGCATGTGGAATATGTTAACAAAAATATAGTTAAATTCACAATACTTTTTTTAATTTGCAATTTTTAAGGCTAGAATTAGGCCTTTAAAAAGATCGAGCTCTTCCCTATAACTATATGACACTGTTGTACTTTACATGGCTTCAGATGGCCAGTAGACTTGATAGATAATTTGTCAAAAGTTCAAATGATCTCTAATGACAGTAGGTGGGATAAAAGTCATGAACATGTGTGAGATTCTACTCCTGAAGTGTCTTCATTTTCCAGGCCTTATAATAAATATTGATTGAATTTAC
>NW_006494401.1:0-2452 GCF_000325575.1 Pteropus alecto | reverse complement strand
AGAATGCGGTGTTGGTCTTTTGCTTCCCACCATCCCTTTACGTGGTCATACCAGGAGCCCCATAACACTGAGGGGAAGGAGAGAGGTGGGGATCAATATCAACTTGAAATTTATCTAATGAGCATGAATATCTCAAATAAAGAGGACATTTAATAACTACAACCAGAAGACAAAGACCCTGGGTAAAATTCTTACTTGTAGAAGACAGGAAATTTCGTTTTTAATATTTAGGAAGATAACAAAGTATTCTGGATTCCTTGGTTTATATTTCCACCCTTGAACTTAACAGCTACATGAGATACTGTCTTGTGACTAGGGATTCATAATCTTTATCTCCCTTGCATCATTGCACAGTGCCTAGATCAGTGTTTTGCAATAAATATTGTTTCCTAACAGGCTGATTTTAAAAATAAGACTTTCATTCTAAAAAATCTGTAATTACCAGGTATTGGGTACCTTTACTTTCTTTGCAAATGAATGGGAAGCAGAGGGAGACATTGAGTGTCTTTTGTTGGCCTTGCCAAATCTACTCTCCACCCTCCTCCACCCTTCAAGGTTGACCTCTAAGGACTAGGTCAATGGGCTCTTTTGTCCCAGGCTGCCACCTGGGCTTTGCCAGCAAGAGGCACTGGAAGGCTTTTGGAGGCAGGAGGAGAGTGAAGATAGCTTGTTTATTTCCCTGATGCCTCCCTGTTGGCTCACTGTGGTTGACCGTTTTGCCTACCAAAGGCTTCAGCTCCTGTAAAGGAGCCCTATCCTTTCTCCAGGGGGCAACGCCTCCCTTCTGGTGTTCTCCCCAGAATATTATGCTCTCACCTGTTGGTTTCTTTAAACTCTTTCCATAGCATTCTAAATAGTCTCTTGGCTAAACTCTCTTTAAGTGACCCAGTTTGAGTGTGTCATCTTCGTCCTCCTAGAGCCTTGAAGAATACAATTATTCCATGAAAACCCTTTCTTTCTGATGCCAGTAGGGGACTGAAAAAGGAAGCATGGACCCACAATTTCCTCTCACTCACCTTTTCCAGCTTTGAATGTCTCAACATATTCCTCCCAAGTGCCAGGATCAGGCACCATTTTATTCATTCTTGAGAAATGGTAGTAGGACACCAGACAGTCTTTGGCATTTCTAGCCACATAGATAATCTGAAATCAACCAGCAAGAGAATTGAGACAGAAGAAAAGAAGACAGAAACATATTGTTCAGTGCAGAGTACTATGTTATCTGAAAGCCTTTAAGAATAGGTGGACTACCCCAACTGAGTCATTAAATGTGCATGTTTTTTCTATGATCAAGACTACCACATCTTCTGGTTTGCCCAGGCAGAGTTCCAGTTTATATCTGTGGTCTTAGCATAATTATTATGCTAAGTGTCCTGCTTTGCATGATAAATGCCACAGTCACCCTAACTATCATATTCCTGAAGGTTAAGGAGGCTACTGTGATATTTTTCCATGAATGAAAGGAAGAGCCCTTCTGGTTTTCACTGAGCAAAGAATATGACTAGGGTATAGGATAAAAGAAGCTAAAGCATTAGCCATCTAGTCTCACTTGTACACAATGAATTGCAGCCTTACACGTGAATCAGCACTCCTACTGTTCATTTGCTGAATAGATCACAGGACCCCTGAGAGCCATGCTAAGTCTACTTTGGAGTTGTTTGTGACAATGTTGTCTCCTAGAAAAAGTAGGGGTCCGGCCCAGAAGAGCTGACCTCTTGGCTTCTTGTCCTGTTGTCCCCTTCCTCCCACTCACTACCCTGCCTCCGATTCCAGCCTGTGCTACTGTGTGCACTCTCAGCAGGGTTGTGGTTAGGAACACATTAATCGTTTATCAAGCATTTTTCACTGTGTCTCATTGAACAAAACTCCTATGTCCAACACAACCAATCACCCAGTCATATTTTTCCTCTTAGTGAATTACCCTGAAATCTTGCATCCCAACCGCTTTCCCCCATAGCCCTCTCAGATGAAAACAAACCTGTCATGACTGTTTCTCTGCCCCTTTTCCTACTGCTAGATATCTCTCCAATAATGAAAACGCTCAGAAAAACAAAAAGTATGATACAACTTGAAGGTCTTATTATTGTGTAAATATATTTCTTAGTGCTTATGTTGGTTATTGCCTATTTGCAAATCAAAGCCTGAGTAATTGGATAGAGGAAGTCTGGGCTAGACAGGGAACATATTCAAATGTACTTATGGTATAAGTCAGAGAGTTTGATGTGATCTAAGTCAAAAACTTAATTTTTTTGTCTGTTGAGTGATATGCGTGAGTTTCCTATTGTTGCTGTAACAAGTTATCACAAATGTAGTGGCTTAACACAAGATATTTATTCTCTTGCCGTTCTGGAAACCGGATTTCACTAGGCCAAAGTCAAGAGGAGAATCCATTTCTTCGCTGTTTTTAACCTCTAGAGTCTTTGGCTCTTGACACCATCTTTGTTTTTTGTTT
>NW_006494400.1:0-2460 GCF_000325575.1 Pteropus alecto | reverse complement strand
AGATAAAACAGAACGAAAGTAAATTTTTAATAAGCTTATAATAAAGATTTATTGAATTTTTAAGAAAACATTTTGAAAAGAAAGATGCTTTTGAAATTTTGAAATTTTAATTCTGAAAAACAGTATTTAGAATGTCAGTGAGGGAAATGAATAGGTAAAATTATGCAAAAAGGTTTGTCTTTTTCAGAAGTAGTAGTGATAAAGGAAACACTTTTAAAAATGTTTGTCAAAAATAAAAAAAAAAAATTACCCATAAACTGAAAACAGGAATAGAGTTATATATTTGAAAACAAAGGAACAAATATAATATAACTGGATATAGTAGAGAAAAAAACAAAAAGGAGGAGAAACACATGATAACCAGAAAACATAAACTAAGAGGACAGGAATATATCAGATAAATGTGTGTTCACAAAAGATTACCTCAAAAAAAAGAGGTATCATTAATAACTGCCTTTCCCTCATCCCCCCATCCAATGTATCATCAATTTGAATATTTTCTTCTCCTAAATATTTAACAAACGAATGTATTTCTCTCCATACCTTTCCTACAAACCTACTAAAACGTCTCCCATACCACCAAAATAGCCTTTCTATATAGCTTCTACCAAATGTGACCAGGCATTTATGTACAAATGACTCTCTATTATTTTCAAATTATATCATTAAAAGCCTGTAATATGCTTAATATGAAACTAAATGTGAACTGTTGAACTGTTATGCCATCTTGCCTGTAATTTAAAACCTAGAGACTTTAAAACATTTAGAAAACAATCTCGTGATCAAAGAAAGTTCTGTCAACAGATGGCATTTGTTTTAATCATTCAGGTTACACAGAAATGAGGTCCCCCCCCCGCCCCCTGACTGCAATTAAGACACAAGAAAGATAAACAGTAAGAGCAACAGTGTAGAACTATAGTTTTGTAACAAAATTTCTTCTATACTTTGTTACATAAAACCTCCTTTTCCTATTGATTGTTCTATACCTCTCTTAAAGCTTAAGAGAAAAATGTATTTCTAACTCAGGATAATTTCTTCCCTGGTAACAGGTGTCACCCAACAGCAGTCCTAAACCTCAAAATGTAACTAACTCTTCCATATAGCCTAGCATTATTTTTCTGCTATATGAAGTCCAAAGCTTTGAGGGTTGCTATGTACTTTTCTTACTAATGTATTTTATTCATACATATATATATGAGTGTATTAGTTTGTATGCTTCATGATAGTTTCAATAGAAAATTCCTGCTCTACTTATTTGAATTCATGGCAATGCTACATTCGAAGAACTGTTTGAAATAAATTGAACCAAGTAAACTGCTTGCTGACTGTGAATGAAAATAAAATAATTCCTATGCAGCAAAACATGCTCCATAGTAGTATAAAGCAGTCTATCTTATTACATTTAGCGAAATCATGATTCCCACATTTATCATTGATCCTTTTCAGAAGGTCAGTGAAAGAAGATGATGGACAATAAGACTGGAATGAAAGGCTAGTGTCACCTTAGCAGATCATTCCACAATCATCCCATTTGCCTTGGTTAGGTAGGCAGATTCACTGATCAGATCTCTTATACCAAATATAAAAAAAGTCTTATTTAAAAGTCTTCAAGTAGAAATTTTACTTCTAATCAGGTATAAAAATTTACTACCTCCGCAGACCAAATCTAATGGCAATATTTCAGCCTTCCTTATTTCCCTATAACTGGATCATAATCAATACTTATCTAATAGACATGGCTATAAAATTGAATTACATAACACAAAGGCCCCATAGATTTTTCAATATTCATTCTGTGCTATTTCTCATGAAGGCTTTATAAGAATGACTTGTTCAAATAAAATAAGCATAACCACGATGTTATTTATATGTAATAACATGAAAATAATTATGAAGTCATGGTTTAAAGAAATAGAAAGATCAGCCAAAAGAACCTACAAATAGAAGAAATAAAGGTGTCTCAGCTCATATTTTAAGATCTTAACAGCACATTGATCTGATAATTAAAATTTTTAAGATGTTGCCTAAAGCTTGAGAATAAAACATTGATATACTGAGTTTTTCTATTTTGAGTTAATCCTTTTTAAGTATTGTAAGTATTCATTCCAAATCTCTGTTTCTCAAGGCCTAAAGATACAAGTGTAAGAAGTAGTCTTTGCTTCAGATTCTCCCCAAGCAAGGCCCTCAGAGGTAAAAAGTCCAGCAAATCTTACTGTTACAGATGAGGTTGCCTAGCAACTTCCATCCACCATGCAGAAGCTGTCTGAATGCATCAGTTCCAAAAGCAACCAACCTGCAGATCAATTACTAAGAAAATGAAGACAAAAATGAAAACATTAGTGAAGTACCCCATGGAGTAAAAAGAGTTTTCAGATATTGAAAGGCAAAACTCTTGTAAAATACCTCTCCTTATATCTTTTTCTTGCAGAAACACATGTGCAAAAAATCTTGAAAAAAAAA
>NW_006494399.1:0-2465 GCF_000325575.1 Pteropus alecto | reverse complement strand
TTCAAATTTGTGTTTTGGATTTCTTTAGATAAATATCCATGAGTGATGGGTCACATGTTAGTTCTATTTTTCAATTTTTGAGGAATCTCCATACTGTTTTCTTGATAGTACAGTGTCCTGTGTCAGAAATTGCCACATAGGTAGAGATATCTGATTTTAAGAATAATTTAAAATTCGGTCTATAAGCCCCATTACTTAACTTGAGAGTTAAAATCCCTAAGCTCGGTCCTGTCTTCTTGTTAGGAAATGAGGCAATAAGTTAGGTAAATAGTTATGGAGAAATATAATCTACTCTCAATTGATAGGGCAAGAAAGCTATTTCCCTATGCCTAATCTCTGCTCATAAAAGAAGGAGGGAGGTGATAGTATGGCAGAATTAGGGCAAAGTTGTGGGTCAGCTCTAACATAGATAAGTTTATTTTAAAGAACTTCACAATAACATCATTTAGGTAAATTTTGGCATCATCTTCTAAAATGAAAATATCCCTTCAAAAAAGGTATGAGAACAGATTGACTAGAGGTAATTATAAATGAGTGCCCTGACTCCCTGGAAAGAGTTGTATACCAAAGGAACAGGGAAAGCAAATGAGCAAATGAAGAGCTGAGAGGGTAAGATGTGGGAAGGGGAAGGGTGGTAGCTGGGGATCAAGACACGGTTCTGCAAAACCTAGTGTCCTGAGCAGTAACATCCCAGAAGTTCTTTGGAGAAGTTATTTGGGGAAAGTTGAATAACTTGAAAAAAATGAACAAAGATTAAGATGGTAAAGCAAACTGATCCCCAATGCTAGTCAGCAGAATATTATAGGGGACATTCTTTACTTATTCATCATTTATCCATCCATCCACCTAACTGTATATTTAAGCACATTTTAGGCACCAGGTACAATGCCAGAGGCAAGAAAGGATACAAAGTTGATACAAATAAATCAGACTTTGCCCTTAAGTAGTTCATAATATAATGTCATTTTTTTCCAGACAGTTGAGCAGAGAGAATAGTGTTCAGGACATGGACGCAGTTTCAGAAAACTGAGAATCAATTACCCAGGGGTCTGGAGAATTGAACACTCTGTCTGTTCTTCAGTACAGATGATGGGAAGGAGGAAGGTGGAAAGGGGGCATCAGTGAGAGTGTTGCCTCATGAAAACTTTGCCTGTTGGCCTGACACATGAAATCCAACCTCTTCGCTGTTTGGAAGTAATCCAACTCTGCTTCAGGTCTTAGTTGAGCAAGAACAAAAGGAATAATGCCTTCTTTAACTCTCTTTTGTTATTATAGAGCCCTAGTTGGAGGAGGGGAAAAGGAAAGCAGTTGCAAGGGCAAAACCAGAATCGAGTTATGCTGATACTAAATCGATTTTAGTTTTGTGGCATCGTTATCGGAGGCTGTAGTTGACTGTGTGATGATTTCTCCTGGGATGTTTTCTGACCAGGTAACATGCTTGACCTACCTGCAGGACAAGGGAAGAAAGACTTAGTGTCCCTAAAAGCAGCCCTTCAACCAAAGGCAGGGAGTCAGTGGAAAAATGTCCCAGCTTCTCAGCACTTTAGTTGGAATAATTGCGGAATGTCCTCTGTTGCCTCCCAGTTTTCTAGAGAACCTGACCTCCAGTTGCTGTCAGGTAACGGGCTTGGTATCATACCTTTACTAGCTTCCTTCCCGTCCCCAACTCACTCCCTCACATTCCTACCAGGTTTCCTGAGACCACCTTTCAAAGAAACCACTCATATTTGAAGGCTTGTTTCAGCGTCTGCTTCTAGGGGAACCAGAACCAACACAAAGACCATGCCTTGAACTTTTGCATTCATGTTAGCCAGTAATATTTAAAAAGACCAGCCTAAATGTAAGATCATTGGATCTTTCCTCATCTCGCCCAGAGTTAAACAATCACTCAGTCTTTTTGTTCCAACTATATTGTACTTTGTTATGGCAATTATTAATTATTATTGTAATTAATTGGGTGGCCCAGGTGTAGTATCCCCGTGCCTTAACATCTTCAAAGGACTGATTCAAACCCCCATACCTTATGCAATAGAAAAGCTAGTGACCTCCCCAAGATTAGCTTGACTTCTGTGGGTTTAGAATTTTATGGTCTCTAACTCCACGTTTCGGTGAATGCTGAATTCTTGTCTCCTGCTCTACAGTTTGTGGCTGTGCCTTTATCTCTACCCTAGCCTTAACCCGTATCTGGAACTCAGAATTTTTTTCATGATTTCTATGAGAAAGGGCAGGGGAGAACCCACCGATAGTCATTAATTCATTCAAAACAGTAATTCATGAGCATAAATGCTGTTCCAGACATCATTGTAGTCTCTGGGCAAAATGAATAAGACTGACAAGGTCCCTGTTTGCTGTGGTCAGACTTACTTATAATGCCATGTCCTACCTCAATTGAAGCAGTGTTATGACTAAACTATCATTTTTTCCCATTAATTTATTGATTTATTCACCAAGCATTTGTAAATATG
>NW_006494398.1:0-2373 GCF_000325575.1 Pteropus alecto | reverse complement strand
CTTAAAACCTTCCTTTGACCCCGCTTTTCTGCCAGTTAAGGCACATTTCTTTCCTCCACTATGTCTCAAACCCCTTCAAAGAGTGATCTGTGCATGGGGTGTTAATGTCTCCTCTCCCGGTACAAACAGGCTTTGAGTCTCCATTAAGGGTCTTGATGGCGGATAAATGAGGGAGGAGGGGAAGCATGAGCCCGTGGGGCCTAGGACCCAGCTGCACCTGCATTTGTGATTCTTAAGACACAGCGGGGTCTGGTGCTGTCAAGGCCAGGCAGTAGGGCTTCCTTCCTCTCTGGAGCTTGTCAGAGGCTCCCTCTGCTGGACGGTTCGGGATGACAGGCTCTAAGGCATCTGGTCTCCATTAGGTCAGTGTGCAAGTGTATGTGTGACTGTGTGTGTGTTTGTGTGACTGTACACGCATGTGTGAGTATGTGTCCATCAGAGTGTGTGCATGCAGTTGTATGCGCATGCGTGTGAATATGTGTGCACGTGCGCATTCGATGCATGTAAGTCTGTGTGCGACTTGTGCACGTGTGTGTACATGTGTGTATGTGACCGTGTATGCAATGGAGTGACACGTGGGTGCATGTGTGTGCACGTGTGTGAGGGTGTGAGTGTGTATGTCTTGCAGTCAGTTAACCAGGCTGTGCTCCTGCTTATTGCAGCAGCTGCTATCCAGAGATCCCCGCCCCTGCTCCCAGACCCCAGCCTTGCAGCAAGCAGGAGAAGAACATTCTGGAGAAGAAATGTCCTTGCAAGCAGCCCTGACCAATGACGGTGAGTGCATTTTCTCTGCTCTCTCCCCAGGGTCCCCAGAAGGACTGAGCCTCAGATGCCCACAGTGGGAGCTTCCTAAAGGAAGCTTAAGGAAATTCCTTTCCCTGCTGCCTTCCCTTCCCATCTCACTTCCCCACTGCCCTGCGGGCATCTCCTGGAATCACCTCCCAAAGAAACGACTTGCAGTTGAGCTCTTGTCTCAGGGTCACCTCCAAATAAAATATCTGCACTCAAATCTTTGCCTCAGAGTTCGCCTCCGGGGAACCCAAACTAAGACACGTGCAAGCTCGCTCTTCCAAAGCCATAGGCCTATTATTCCTCTCTTGTTACAAAGGAGGAACCGGAGGCTCAGAGAATGCAAGTCACTTGCCTAAGGTCACACAGCTGGAGAGTAACGAAGCAGGGCTTCGACCCTGAGCCGTCTGGCCCCAAGCCCAGTGCCTGTTCCCCTCCTAGGAGCCACCTCCTCGCTAGGGACCGAGGGAACAAGAAGGACATTCGTAGCCAGTAAGGTCCCTGATGTGTGTGCTACAGGGACCTAGGGCTTATGGCTGGGGCCGGCGTCCTCGTTCTGTCGTAAAATAAGAAAAATAACCGCAAACACATGTTTGGTGTTGACTGTGTGTCAGGGAGCGTTGCTGAAGCACTTTGCTCATTTGGATTCATCTGATTTTCACAGCTATCTTGTTATTACAATTTTTAGATAAGAAGACACATTCCTAGAGAGGTAGAGGTCTGCCTAAAGTCACACAGCTTGTCCTGACTTGAAGCTGGCCCTGGCACCTGGAGTCCTTGTTTTGAACCACAGTGCCCTCTGGCTTCTCACAGGTGTGTTTATTCAGTCCTACTACATGCCAAGTGTGGCGCTAAGCATTTTTCTTGTAAAAATAAAATGTATAATTACATATGTTGGTAATTATAATTTAAAAAGCTATACGGGATTCCTGTAAGACAAGGAAACAATCGGTAACTGTAAATATTTAGAAGAAAAAAAATTTTCTTTCCTCTGCCCCCCTCCCATTCCAGGGAAGGACTGTTCTGTGCCTAGACAAACATCGGTGAACACCCACATAACCGACGCTGAGGATTCCCATTCCTCGGGGGACTGTAACAGTTGGGTCCTGGTGGTGACCTCAGATGGAATAAATGTAGAAGGTTTAAGAAGAGACCACTCATGAAGGTGCGGGCAGGGCCAAGGGACACCATCGAGGCTAGTGCAGCACGTGGAGGCTGGCATCAGCTGAGAGCTGCCACCATCCCAGGCTAATGGGAAGGGAGCAGCTGTTCTTGGAATCCAGAGGGAGTAGCTGCACGAGAAAGTGACGGTAGCCTTTGGCAGAGGGCGGATGTCATTCCCCTGACCTCAGGTGGTTGCCTGCAGGTGCCCTTCACTCACCAAACACCATCTCGGTATTGCCTCGGAGAGGCAGCAGGTAGGTGGGCAAAGATGCCTGATGTAGCCCATGGCTGCAACCCGGGTCAATGTCAGTAGCACACGAGCCCCCCCGATGGGGATTCACTCGGCTCTCCTGCACCTGGAAGGGCCCCTTGCAAGCTGGCTAAGCAGATACCCTAATGGGGAGCGAAATTCTGTCTCTC
>NW_006494397.1:0-2458 GCF_000325575.1 Pteropus alecto | reverse complement strand
TTTTTTTTTTTTTAGTTTCTATAATTTACATTTCTTGAAATGTGTTTATTTCATCCAGGTTATCTAAATTGCTGGTATTGAATTGCTGGTATTAGTAGTATTAATATCTTTTTTTTATTTTTTGTGTATATGGTGATTAGTAATAGCCTTCTTCTTGGTTGATTGGCCCTTTTGTCAATATATAATATTCTTTGTCTCTTGTAAGAGTGTTGACTTGTTAAAAATCAGACAGCAAGCCCAATGTAGAGTTACTTATGCTAAGCCCCAGGTCATCAAACCAAGAGTTAATCACAGTTTGGGCTCATCTAGAATCTTAAACCAGTCAGTCAGGAATCACCTAGGTCCTGTGCCTGCTAGACCCCTGTCGTCCCTTAAAGGAAAATAATCTTGCAAAAATCACCCTGCTTTTTTGCCCAGTATAACTTCCTTGTTCCTGCCCTCATCTGCCTATAAACATTTTTCATTTGGTAGAGCACTTGGAGTTTTTTTTTTTTTTCTCTGCTAGATTGGATGCTGCCCAATTCATGAATCCTTGAATCAAAGTCAGTAAATCTTTATAATTTACTCAGTTGAGTTTTATTTTTAAACAGACTTAAAGTCTATTTTCTCAGATATTAGTATAGCTACTCCAGCACCTTTTTGGCACTTTTGCATGGACTCTCGTTTTTCATTATTTGATTTTCAACATATTTGTATTCATGGATCTGAAGTTAATTGGTAGACATTATATAGTTGAACCATTTAAGAATGTGTGTGTCTATATGTTTATGCGTATATACATGGGCTTAAAACAACAGAAATGAATTATTGCCTCACAGTTCTGAAGGCTTAAAAAATCAGGACGTTGGCAGGGCCATACCCCCTCTGAAACCTGTAGAAGAACCTTTCCTTGCCTCTTCCTAGGTTCTGGTGGTCTGCTGGCAATCTTTGACATTTCTTGGCTTGTAGCTCCAATTTCTACCTTTGTCATCATGTTTGTCGTTATATGGTCATCTTATAAAGATGCAGGCATACTTCTCCAGTATGACCTTACTAGTTACAATTTCCCAAAAAAGTCATTCTGAGGTACTGATGGTTAGGATTTCAACATATTTTTTTTGAGGGGACACAATTCAACATAAGAGTCTCCTAGATGGGTATGAAATGATGAGAAAGATGGTTTCAGAGAAAAGCTCCTGTAGTATAAGAGAAAGCCCTGCAAAGCCTATTTAACGAGATTAATGAAGATCTGGAACACCAGGCTGAGGAGATTGATTTTCACTTAGTAGACAGTGGAAAGCCATGAAGGAATTCGGAGAAAACAGCAGTGTGACTACCTATGAAACTCAGGGATTTTTTTCATTGGCTAATTTTTGTTTTTACTGTTTTATTTTTACTATTTATTTTTATTTTTATTTTTTCTCTTTCTCTATTGCACACTTCCCACTGCCTGAAATTTCAAGTTACCGGCCATATACTTGAATCATGGGAGGAAAAAAGACTCCAAAATGATTAGCACAAAAGTTGGTGCCGTTCAGAAGTAATTCTCTGAGGTTTCCTAATTGTGTCAGCCTCAGTTGCCTCATCAGTGAAATGAGAATATTACGAGTTGTTGAAGAGGTTAAGTAAATCTATTTTAGAATTCCTGGTAAAGTAAGAACTCAACAAATGTTCTTAACTGTTGGGCAAAGACGAACAGTTCATTTTGGGTAGGGAGGGCAAGAGACGCAATCGGTGGTGGGAATACTGTCCCTTCTTCCTTTGAGGAACAATCTCGTACATTTCAACAGCACTTTTTAGTTCTAAAGTACCTTTGTTCACTCTCGTTCTGTGTAATAATCATTATAACTACCTCATGAAGTAGTTAGGGCTGTCATTGTCTCATTTTGCAGATGAGAAACATAGCCAGACGAGTTAAGACACCTGCTCTTAACATTATGTGGGACACGTATTAACAGATGATGTTTAAAGGTGCTGTATCTCCACCCCTTTCTCTTTGCCTGGAAAGTGTTTGATACTGTGTAAGCATTAAGGATACGTAGAGCTATCTGTAATTGAGGTGGGAAGATATCTCTAATGTAATGTTGAAAAAAATGAGATGGCAAATTTACTATATGCTGATACACTTTGTATGTTTACATATGCATAAAGTTCTAAGAAAAGGCCTCATAGGAGTATTCAGAGTGTTCAGAGTAGCCAACTAGAGAAATGAGGGTTAGAAGTCTTTAAAATATACCCGGATTTAATTTATGAGTCAGTGATGGCACAGAAAGTCATTGTCATCAAAAGAAAAGTTCATGACAGTTCATGAAGTGTAGGAGTGTGATGTGGTGATTCATAATAAGAAGTATACATTTGGTTTTTAAGCTGCTTCTGGCATTGAGCTTCTAAAACCCTTGGGTTTCTTAAGTGGTAAGAGCAATGAAAGTATTTGTCTGTTATTTCTAACACACTTGTTTCAGCCACACCTGAGTTTGTA
>NW_006494396.1:0-2451 GCF_000325575.1 Pteropus alecto | reverse complement strand
GAGATGGACTGACTTCATAAAGGAAGCCATAAGCGTGAGTTTACAGGAGCTGAGCAGGACGTTGTGGACAACACACATTCATAGAGTCGCCAGGAGTGGAACCTACTCAACAGCACAAAATACACACGTACTTATTTTCATTGCACTGAGTTCACAAACCAGTTTGGGAGACTACTGGTATCTTTGCTCTATCGGGTCTTCTAACCCACGAACAACACATACATCCATCAGTGGATGCATCGTGGTTCTGCTACAGGGAGCACAAAGGCAAATAAAGCCAATGAGAGACCAAAACTTAGCTGTTAAGCTAAATATGTATAAAGCATTTCAGAAATTATTTATAAAATAATCATGACATCTGCTTTTCTTTCCACCGCGGGCACACTGTGATCTAAAGCTGACCAGGGCACGGGGAAAAGGGTATTGGTTTGGTGGTCTGCAGATCACAGCCGTCTGCCCAAATTTTGCAGAGCTCCCCACGTTCCCTCAGATCTCCCCACTGATGTGAAGAAATTAGATTAGAAGACTCTAAAGTTGCTGTCCACTCCAAAATTATGAGGAAAATTTCTGCTAATGTCACAGGATACTTAATTTGTTGTTTAAATCATTTATTTAAGGTTAGAGGTTGAAAAATATTAAAAACACTAACTTCTGAACTGGCTGAAAATTAACCTAAATAATGATGTCTCTTTTTCACACTATAACTTAAAAATATATGTAATTAGTACACATGATTTATTAATCATTCAGTATTTTTTTGGCCTTCTAAAAAACAGAAGAAACCTGATGATTGTTAATAGCCGACATCTGAACTTTCTACAATGACATAAAACAACCCTCTTCTGAAAAATAATCCACGTCTTCCTCATGACATAAACACACTTTAAAATCAAGCAAGGACTCTGAAAAGAGGAGCCAGAACTAGAAATACTGAATTCCAGGACCTCAACACTCAGAACTAGTCATCTGAATCGGTGCTTTGATTTCAACAACAAGAAAGGCCATTTTGGTTGACTCCGAATATCCAAAAACAAAGCGAACAAAACACGACAAAAAACACCCCATTGAAGTAGAGATATATTTTTTAAAAAAATTTTATTTTGTATCATTTGATTTTGAATTAAGACTGGAATATTCAGTTGGTCACGCAGAGAATGCCTGCCCCCTTCACGTTGGTATGACTCTTCATCCCCTCCTTCCCATCTCTGCTCAAATGTCATCTTAAAAGACAGGCCTTCCCCATTCACCCTGTGCACGATGGCCCCATCTCACACGTCCTACTCCCTATTGTTCATGTCATATATATTTTCTGACATATAATTGACACAGATTTACTGTCTCATTTAGAGTGACTGAAATTAGTTCTTGACAAATATTGAAATAAATGAATATGTGACTAAGTGAATGGAAATAAAAGCCACTTAAGTTATTTTGGACTGTGAAATAGCTCGGGTCTTCAAATTGATGTATGCAAATATGGAAGTATAGAGCATAACTTTGAATTTCATTTTCCATCAATGTCTGATTGCCTACTGATTAAATCCGACAAGCTGCAAAGGGAGAAAAATCATTATTAGATCCCAACCTATTATCTATAACAACCTAAATGTAACTAATGATATGTTTTATTATACATAATAGCTTTTAGAGGGGGAAAAAATATATGTCCACAATCTCACTGTAAAAAAAATTTTCAATGAACTCTGCTCTATATCTGAACATACTACATAAATATATAGTTATATATAGTTCTCTAAATGTAAACTGTAAACATATATTTAATGTTTCATTCGTAGAAAGTTCATTTTGAATCTAACCATCAGCCGTGATATAAAATTCACTGAGTTGTTGCTCTCTATCATAGATATGTGTACATATATTTACATGTATATAATTTACACATACATGCATATACACATTGTCCCATAAAGAGAAGAAAATGAGCATTTTCTCAACGATGTTTTGTGCCACATTAATTCTCAATATATCTAAACAATGATGACATTATTCTCATGTTACAGATGAGGAAGTAGTTCACACATGTGCCCTAGCTGGGGGCACAAGATTACAAAGCTACTGTGTGGCAGTGTCAAATGACAACAAATCTGACTCACTGAATCTAAGGTGCACATAGACCAAATGTTTACCTACTACATTTGATTGGTATTAGACATTTTAGAAAATATTTTTATTGATGTGTAGTAGACATATAAAAACTGTAAATACTATAAGTGCACAGATAGATGAGTTTTTCCAAACTGAACACACTCACATAAACAGCCTACAGCTTGAGAAAAAGAAAATCGCCACCCCCATCCCCCAGAATCCTCCTGTACTCCCTCCAGACATTACCTTCTCCCCAGAAGTCATTACTATTCTGACTCCTAACTTCAAGGATTAGCTGCCTGGTTTTGTAGATTGTGCAACTGATATCACAAGTTATGTTCATGA
>NW_006494395.1:0-2445 GCF_000325575.1 Pteropus alecto | reverse complement strand
CCGAGAGCCGCTCTGTGTGCTGGGATTCTGAGAGGGCTCAGGACCACTGCGATTCTGTGAAACCGACAACTTTCGGGCTCCAGTGTTCAGGAAAGGCACCAGGGCGTTCTTTTCAGGCCCTCCGAAACCTGACCCCAGACTGGGGCAAGGGAGCCCTGGGAGAAGTAAAGCGCACTGATTCGTTTCCCAAATAATATCATTTATTTGCCGATCAATCTTGAAGAAATAATTAAGTAAAAAAGAATTGGGAGACTAAAGAGCCATTCGAGTAAACGATACGCTTGTTCAATGTGTGACCCTGTGTCACTGAGTGACAGTGGATTTCCTGATCCTTTTTTTTTAAACAGTTTTCTCCTTGGGTGGTTCCTCTGCAGTGACAGGCGGTGGTGTTTCTTTCTGTTGGGGCTGTAAGTAACTTCTTATCCATCGCCTGAAGATCACAATGATCACTGAGATGGCTAACAAAATAAAGCGGAAAAATATAAGGAACACAATCCGAACGGAGTCCGGCAGGTCCAACTTCAGCGGTCCCGGCGGCCCGCTGTCGATGCTTCCGCCGTACCCCATCTCCTCACAGAACGGAGGCTCCCAGCCATACATGCAATGGCAGTTTCTGTTATTGTTGCAAAAGCCTCTGTGGTTGCACTTCTCGGGCAAACAGTCGAAGTTCAGGATCGACTTACTCATACAAGTTCTGTTCACACATATCTGGTCCTTCCCACAGGAGGTACCATCATTTATCACACCAAGGTCAGGTATCCCCAAAGCTACCAAGGACAGATGATAGCCTATGCTCCAGCACATGAGATTTTCATCCTGCAGATGAGTCGAAGTAATCGTAGTATGATCTGGCATATCGGGGAGAACTCTGACATTTATACACTGTATCCTGCCACATAATGAATGCTGCTTTGTACACTTTATATAGGTCTTAGTTCCCATAATACCACAGTTCCCATATTGGTCACCTATTAAATTAACTACTTCAAAGCACTGGTGAGCAGCCTCCCTGGCATCAGGTCCGAAAATGTTTTGGCACTGCATATACGTGGATCTGCACCCCTTCCTGAAACAATGAGCTTCATACTTGCACGGGGTTCCATCCTGCTTATAAGTGTCATTTGGGCAGAGATTTGAGTTCCCATCGCAGTACTCCGCCAGGTCACATTCGTTTTCTTCCTTCCGACATATATACCCAGACGGACGAAGGTGGCAGTTGTGACAGCAAAGGCCAGTGCTACAGTTGACACCATGCTTGAATTTACAGTCTGGCTCACAACACTGGTCTCCTTTGCAGTCCTCTAGAGAACCACAATCACATTCCTCGTTCTCTTCCACGATTTTGTTTCCACATCTCTGAACCACATAAGTTTTATCCGGAATATTATTTAGGCAGTCTGCACCTTTATGGACGTGGTTAAAAAAATGGATATAGCTACAATTACTAAACCCGTTTCGTCCGACGCCCATGATGCAATCATGCCTACCCTTACACTGGCAGTAAGGTAGTACATCGTGTTCCATCCCCACACTATGGCCCAGATTATGAGCAGTATGGGTAGCAGGGACAAGGATATTTACATCTGGAAAAATGTTTACAGATCCAACCTTTTTCTTAGTGCACACTTTTCCCCAAGACCCTGCAAAAGCATCGGGGTAACGTCTTTTAACGTATAGGTGTGTCCAATCTACAGAGTACTTAACGCTTAGCACCCTCCTCTGGTATACCAGAAATTGGTTTAACACTTGTTGTAATTGCGGTAAAGAAAGATTGACTTTGTCTTGCTCTGTCCATACTTCAATTGTGCTTAGTTGTATTCTTAAACGGAGTTCCTGAAAGTAAGTGTCTACAATCGAAGTCAGGAGAACGGCATCATTTATGACGTTAGTGAGATTGGAATTCGAAAACAAATATCTCTCATGATCAAAGATCAGGGCTAGTTCCAAGTACTTCTGATGCATAGGGGGTCCACGCAAGCCCCGAACCCTGGCCACGTCCTCATGCTGGGCCATCTCCTGTTCTCTGTCATCACCAGTTAAGCCACAGATCGGATTCTGAAATTCCTCGTCTTTCAGGTGATAGACGACGTGTTCAAAACTGGAAGAGGCCTGGAGGGGCTCGATTTGGTAATGTTGGGCATCGATTTTCAGCACGCCTCGGAGGGCCCCACTGCACGTACTGAAAGTGGCTTCAGAATCCTCCACGTCTTCCAGCAAGCCCATGAAGTTGCAGTCCCTGGGCACGTAAGGGTGGTCCTCCAGGAGTTCGCCCCCATCTGTGAAGGAGAAAACCGGTAGGTGTCGGGGCAGCAGAAACCTCTTGGGCCACAGGTGGAGGACATGCTTCTTCCCTTGAACCTGCAGGAGGTACAACAGGTGCTTGGCCACACCTGGCTCCCCTCCCCGGAAGCTCAGCTTCTTGGGGATGGCGATTTCGTACGAATC
>NW_006494394.1:0-2449 GCF_000325575.1 Pteropus alecto | reverse complement strand
GACAGTTGCAGAAGGATGTAGAGAGAGAAGTAAATGGAAAACTTACTTAAATAAATGATGTCTAAAAAATTCCCAAATCTGCGAAAAGATATGGACATCCAGGTACCTGAAGCTTAAAGATTCCCAAACAGGTTCAATTTAAAGGAGATTTCATTGAAATATATTATAATCAAATTGTCAAAAATCAAGACAAGCAGAATTTTGAAAACAGCAGATAAAGAAGCTTGTCACATACAAGGAAACCCCCATAAGGCTATGAGCAGATTTCTAGGCAGAAAACTTGCAGTCCAGGAAGAATGGGATTATATATTCAAAGTGCTAAAAGATAAAACTGACAGACAAAAATACTTTAAACAGAAAAGCTGTTCTTCAGAAATAAAGGAGAAAATTTTTCCCATGCAGACAAAAGGTAAAGTGCATCACCACTAGACCTGTCTTACTGAAAATGCTAAAGGTAGTTCTTCAAGCTAAAATAACATGAAGCTAACATGAGACATGAAAGTAATGTGAAAACAGGAAACTATAAAACTCATTGGTAAAAATAAGTATATAGACAAATTCAGAATACTTTAACGGTGGTATATAAATCACTTCTAATTCTAGTATAAAGGTTAAAAAATAAAGTATTAAAATAATTATAGGTAAATTATTTGTTATTTGATACATAATATACAAATATGTAAATTGTGGCATCAAAAACATAAAATGTGGCAGAAGAAAATAAAGTTTTTGTATGCTGTCAGAGTTAAGTTTTTATCAGCTTAAAATAAATTGTTATATCGATAATATGTTTCTTGTAAGCCTCATGGTAACCACTCATGGTAACCAATGCAAAAAATCTATAGTAGATATAAAAAACATAAAGTGCAAGAAATCGAAGCATGATACAACAAATAATCAACAAAGAGAGAGGAAGATAGCAAGAGGGGGAAGAAAGGAAGAAAGAAAGGAACTTCAAAACAAAACAACAAATTGGAAAAAGTAAGTCATTACCTATTAATAATTAATTGAAATATAAATGGATTTAATTCTTCAAAAGAAAGTGGCTGAATGATTTAAAAAGAAAAAAAGATCCAACTATATGCTGCCTAGAAGACTCACTTCAGCTTTAAGGACACACTTTGACTGAAAACGAAGAGCTGGAGAAAGGTATTCCATGCAAATAGAAACCAAAAGAGAGCAGGATAGCTATACTTGTATCAGACAAAATAGAATTTAAGCCAAAAAGGTAACAAGAGACAAAAAGGGTTACTATTTAATGATAAAGGGGGTCAATTCATCAAGAGAATATAACAATTGCAGATATATATTCACCAAATATTGGATCAGCTAAATATATAAAGTAAATATTGATAGATCTGATGGGAGAAATAGACAATACGACAATAACAGAAGACTTAAATATCCTCTTTTAATAATTGGATAGAAGATCCAGATGGAAAATCAAGAAGGAAATATTGGACTTGAAGTATATGTTAGATCAATAGGATTAATAAATATATACAGAACGTTGCACCAAAGAGCAGTGGAGTACACATTCTTCTCAAGCACGCATATACAATTCACCAGGATAGATCATATATTAGGTGACAAAATAAGTCAACAAATTTTGAAGATTGAAATCATATCAACTATCTTTTCTGACCGCAATTGCATAAAACTAGGAATCAATAACAATGAACAGAAATCAGATGATTATAGAATCAAAGGACCACTTTTTGTTCATCTTAGATTTTTTAACCGATATATCCCACTGATCCATTTCTGAGTACTAAGAACTCATACATCTCCTTTGAAAGTCAAGATGCTTATTTGAAGACATCAATCTTTTGAAGAACAAGCATGGTAAAGATATTAAACAATCAACGATGTTGGTCTCTAAGATCAAGATGTGAGTTTCTCCTAGATTAATGGTCCTCATTAATTTTAGCATGCATCAGAAGCACCTGGAAAGCTTGTTAAAAAACAGATCACTGGGCTCCAACCCAACAGTTTTTGATTCAGGAGGTGTAAGGTTGTGCATAAGAATTTACGTTTCTAACAATTTCCTGATTGATAATGATGCTGCTAATCACAAGACTAGCCTTTGAAACATTAGGCTAGACCAGAGTTTACCAATTAGAGCTCCACAGAAACTGATTTCTAAGAATAATAATGTTTTCTTTTAAAATGGGTTTTGTGGTCAAAAAAAGCTTGAGAAATTTATACAAACTGAGGAATCACAAAATACATTATATGTCATGAGAAGTCTTAGAAAAAATCTCCCATTTAATTTTGTTAAACCTAGCTTTTCTCAAACTTATATGATCACAATTTTTGGCAGAATATCTATTAAATCACATGAATCTGGTGTTACAAGGGAAACTGAGGAATGTTTGGCTACTATTTGACATTAGTAGATTCTGCTCATAAATTAATTTATCCAGGTGTTTCTATTTTCCTCTTTGAT
>NW_006494393.1:0-2444 GCF_000325575.1 Pteropus alecto | reverse complement strand
GATTCATGAAAACATAGTTTTATTTCCAATTCTAATTGCTTTAAATGCTCTCTTGTTTGATGTTTGGCTGGTTTACATTTAGGTCCATTTTTAAAAACATTAGTTTCATTTTTGTACAGTTTCACTCTGTTCCTTCTTTAAAGAGCGACCTCCTAACACAGCAAATGCCCAATCAAGTGAAAAAGGAACTTGTATCTAAATTTCAGTGCTTGGAAAAGAAGGTCATAAGCTGTACAAGACCACAGAAGAGGAGCGAGCCTAGGAATTCCTGCCATGAATTTCCCTAAGAAGGGTTACTTCAAATTCGAAAGGCTCCTTCTAGTTTTTTCTTCAAAATACATATTTGATCCTAGATATGACATTTATTTAAAGGGAGAAAACCTGGCATAAAAGAAAAGTAAAAGGACCAAACATATAGTATCTATAGGTGTAGGGTTTAAGACATTAATTCTTCATTTTCAGTGACTTTTAAATGAAATTTTTCTCAGAAATAGAAATGGCAACTCAGAGAATCAAAGTTTAGTTCTTGACGTGACAGAACATTAGTTTACAGAGATGCACAGCAAATGTTAATAGCTCATTCTTGCCTCAACAACCCCAGAGAAAGCATTCATTTTCCTTAGAATCCATGCCAAGGGGTCTGAGGGAAAATCCGATTTCATAAAAAAAAATCCAGTGACATGAGTAGCTTCCTAAGCATTTTAGACCATTTATTCCCAAAATAACATTGGTGTTCAAATAGATTTCAGTTTATGATGCTGGAGCCTTCTGGGTAAGGGCCATTTTGTCAGACTCTAGAGGAAAGAATTTGAAATATTCTTTTTGATAGGGAGAGGCAAATATATAGTTTATCTAATAAAAGTTTTTTCCTATTATTACCCTCTATTTAAAAAGCATTCATCTATGCTCATCATTTCCTTGGGTTCCAATTGATCTATTGTATCACTCATCTCGGCTTTCATTAATTCAAGTTCAAGAATGCTTATTCACAGGCTCAGTGAGGTAGGCAAATTCTATCGTGTCTAAACTATGTAGCAGGCCACAGCTTTCTTGGTGCCATGAAACTTTGAAACAGCTTCTTTATTTAGGTGGTTGTTTCTTAATTTTGTTTTGTTTTTCTGTTTCGCAATGAGGTTCTTTTTGTTATCAAACTTTTACCTAAAGAAACTAACTTCAGGCTCCCATTCAACCCTTTACCCTTTTCCTCCTCACTTTTCCTCTCTTTTTTTTGAGAGAATAAAAGTTGGCTTTGAAATATCTTGCAATTTTCTATAAATTCCATTGAAAACTTGATTTGTACATGACCTGCAATGCTTTGGAAGACATACGGTCAAAGGAAGAGTAAGAATTAACATTCTAGTACCATAGACCAAAATGCATATCACTTTAAGTAAAACAATCTCTGATTTGCATTACTGAGCAAAGAAAGACAAACTAATAATATGTCACTGATTTGGAAATAATCACAACTACTATGTGATTCAGTGAGAATTAGGAGCTGTCCTGGGGGAAGTAAGCTAGAATGAAAAGAATTGGTGATAGTAGTGTGACGATGTTTCAGATTTTTACCCGGGATGAATGGTGCTGTCAGTTGCTGGGGTACCTCCCTCCCCCCGCTCCCAATTCTTCCTGTTCAGTATTGTACTCCATGATATTTATGGAAAAGATCTAGAAAAAACTTAATGGAATGGGGAACAGACAAAAAGTAGTAATCTTCTTCACCTGGAAAGCAAAGGCTAAGGGAAAAGGTATTTGATGGAAGACCAACAAAATGAAGTTATGGACTGAATAAAATACATTTCAGAAAGGCAAAATTAGATAACATCTCATGAGATTAATGAATGAAGTTTATGATCAATGAAAGGAAATTCTATTTTATATAACATTTATATAATATTTTCTAAATATGTTAAATTTAGGGAAAAGAAATATGAACAAGACCTGGTATTTAACCTCAAGCATTCACATTCTAGCTGGGCAAATATAAAAAATCTAAACATGATAAAATGTTATAAGTAATTTAAAGGGGCATGGGCTACGAGTATCAGAACATATTAGGGATTAGCTCTCTGAGGGAAGGAGATGGGTGTGAAGTGAAGTACAGAAAGATTTGACAAAAGAGAGGACCTTTGACCTGGGCCTTGAACAATAACTTGGAAATTCACTGGTCTCAGAAGGGAAAGAAGGTTATTCTAGGAGAGGGAAAGCATCAGCAAAGGCATGACGGAGACAAAATAAATAACTTGTTAATGAAACAAGAGAAAGGTCCAGGAAGGTTGGAGTATAGCTGGCATGGAGAAAATAATGAAAATTAAGGCCAAAGGTAGGCAAAGCCTTAAGTGTCATGGTAAGGAATTTGTACAGTAACATGTGGGCAATAATGCTGCAATAAATCTAGGGATTCACCTATCCTTTCAAAGTAGTGTTTTGGGTTTCTTCAGATA
>NW_006494392.1:0-2425 GCF_000325575.1 Pteropus alecto | reverse complement strand
GGGGGGGGGAGCTGCTCTCAAGATGTTTTCTTCATTTTCAGTCTTTAGTGTAACACTTCTGTTCCCTTCTTTCCTTTTCCATATATTTTTTAGTATTTTCTTAGTGGTTACTTTGCAGATTACGATTAACATTAAATTTGTAAAAATCTGCCAATTTAGTTACAAACACTCTGCTCCTATACTTTTCTATCCCTCTCCCCTTATTTTGTAATTGTCACAGATTACATCCTTATACATGTATGCCTATAACACAGATTTATAATTTTTTGTTTGTCTTAAACCATATAGAAAAAGCAAAAGTTATGAACCATACAAAAATACAATAATATTTGCTTTAATATTTTAGTACAAATTTACCTTTACTTTCTACGGTTTTCTTTCTTATAGTTTAGAGTTACTGTCTAGAGTCTTTTCATTTTGGCCTCAAGCATTTTTTGTAGAGCAGATCTACTGTTCATGAGCTCTGTCAAGTTTTATTTATCTGGAAGCATCTTAATTTCTCCTTCATTCTTGAAGGATAATTTGCCAGATATGAAATTTTGTTGTCATTTTTCTTCTGAGACTTAAATATGTCATTCCACTGACTGGTGGCCTCTATGATTTCTGATGAGAAATCAGCTAATTAATCTTATTGAGGATTCCTTGTAGGTAACAAATAACTTCTCATGTGCTGCTTTCAAAATTCTGTCTTTAGGTTTTGACAATTTCACAATAATATGTCTTGGTGTAAATCTTTTTAAATTCATTCTACTTGGAGTTTATTGAGTGTCTTGGATATATAGATTTATGTCTTTTATCAAATTTGGGAAGTTTCTGGATATTGTTTTCAGAAATTTTCTTCCTCTCTTTTCCCTCTGCAATTCCCATTATGTGTATGTAAGTACACTTGGTGGTATCTCACAGGTCTCTTAAACTCTTCATTTTTGTTATTATTTTTTCATTTTGTTCTTCAGAATGGATAATCTCAACTGAAGTATTTTTAAATTCACTGGCTCTTTATTTTGCCTGATTAAATATGCTGTTGAACTCCTATAACACATTTCACTTCAGTTACTGTACTCTGCAGCTCCAGGATTTCTATATGGTTCCTTTTTATAATTTCTCTTTATTGTTTGTTAGTCTCTCCTGCTTCAAACATTGTTGACCTAGCTCTTTTAATCCCATGTCCATCGTTTCCTTTAGCTCTTTGTGCATATTTAAGATAGTTGATTTAAAGTCTCTGCGCTTGGGCTTCCTCATAGACAGTTGGTAGGTAGGCAGTTTAAAATGCCACCGTACACTCCGTCACAAAGTAGGAGCTTCTTTCTTCACCAAATCTTCCAGTTTTGACTAGATTCCAAAGTTCTACAAAAATTAATTTTGACAGTTTTTGGCAGCTCATTAACTGCTTGTGGAAGGGTACAGAGCCATGAATTTCCCTTACTCTGCCATTTTTGATGTTGCAGAATTATTTTTTTTTAATTGTATGATCCCACTAATATGAAATATCCAGAGAGACACAAAGCAGGATAGTGGCTGTCGGTATCTGGGGAGGGGAGCAAATGGGGAGTGATTGTTTAATGAAAAAATGCTTGAACTAGACAGAGGTGATAATTCTACGACATTGTGAACATACAAAATGCAACTGAATTGTACATTGTAAAATGGTTAATTTTATATTATGTAAATCTCACATCGACAAAAAGTTTTTAAGTCACTTTCAAGATGTGTTTTTAAGGGCACTTTCCATATCCTAGTAGATGACCAAAAATAATACTTTCAACAGATTAGAAACAGACTATTCTCAGGGCTCTCGCCATCCTCCATACATTCACTAAGTATCATCAGAATCTCCCCCATGTTCCTTATACTTCCTGGTGTCAATACTCTGATGTAGAGTCAGGCTCCATGTGGGCTTAGTACATGGAAACTTCCTGTATTTCACTCTATCTATGACCTTTTCCCTTTATCAATTCTCTGACATGAAACAAATCAAGAGTTTCACATTCATCGTATTTATAGGATTCTCTGTACCCTTATGAATTTTCACTTGTAGATACTCTGATGCTTGTTAAGTTGTGAATTTCGACTATAGACTTTTCCAAATTCATGATATTTATGGGGTTCTATGGGCTGAATCATGTACTCCCAAAATTCATGTCAAAGCCTTAACCCACACTGTGTCTGTATCTGGAGATATGGCCTCCAAAGAAGTAAGCTTAAAGGAGGTCATAAAGGTGGGGCCCTAATACAATAGTCTGGTACCTTATAAGAAGAGGAAGAGACCAGGGCTCACTCACTCTGTCTCTGCCATGTCTCCTTTGAACATACAGTGAGAAGACAATCATCTGCAAGCCAGGAAAAGAGCCCTCACCAGGAAATCAACTGGCACCTTGAGCTTAGATTTCCAATCTCTAGAACTATGAAAAATAAATTTCTGTTCTTT
>NW_006494391.1:0-2434 GCF_000325575.1 Pteropus alecto | reverse complement strand
AAGAATAAAAATGATGTGGTTTGCATCTATCTTTCCAAACTGTCCCAAACTGTGCAAACGTTAGATATCGGTGTTTTTACCCATCGACAGTGGCACTACAGTGAACTTGCTCTCCTGTTATCGGTAACTCAATCATCTTCATGTGCCCTGTTCCTCAGTGGCCATTTGTGTTTCTTCATTTTCTCCTGTTCTTATTTCCCTGGGATCGGTAGGGTCTTTGTTTCTGGTTTCTAAAACTCAAATACGGCTAAAAATGTTAACATTAGTCATACATCGCAAACGAAATACCCTGTTCCTTTCTCTCATTTTACTGTGGTGTTTTATTTTTTGGTTGTATAGAGTTGCGTATTGGAATATAATCACGTACTGTTTTAAAAAAACAAAAAACAAAACAAAACAAAAAAAGTAAATGAGAGAAATTTGAGGGGTTAATTTTGAGACATGTAGGGCTTCTACCTATAAGGAGTGGTTAAAGTTTTAATTAGTAATTTAAAAAGTGCAAAAGCCAATTAATTCAGAGTTAATGTGTGATCACCATATCCAAATAAGGACAAAAACAAATATCATAATCAAGGTTTGGAAGGAGTATGTTTTTTGAGATTTGCTGGAGTAAAAGTATCTCCAATTATTCTGTTTTGACTGAAACTACTTTAAGTAATTAATTTATTTTCCTAGATATTTGTTCATTTATTGTGCTATATTACAGTGTTAGTATTTCTCTTTACGACTGCAATGATTATAGTTGTGCTCTGGGAAAAACCTATTAAAATATGTTCTTAATTAATTTGGGTATCTATAATTCTGTTACCTAGGTCCATTTAAAAAATGATTTGCTCATTTATGGATCTCAACTCATTAATGGTATATAAATAGTTTCCTTTTTACCATTTATAAGTTAGTAGAAAAAGATTTTAAATAGTAAAAATACCCCAAAATTATAAAGGCAGACTGATGGAATTAGGTTAAGAGCATTTAATTTACCATATTCACCTAGGGTGTCAGTTGTTAATTTCTGAATTACTGCATTTTTGTGCTCTGGTTGTCAGTGAAGAGATATCTGATATCTTTCTCCATATAAATGCTGTGTGTGAATGTTTATACGAATTGATTTTGGATTCTTATTTAGATATAATATGATTAGTGATTGGCTCCTGTTTTCCTTCCAGCCCTTGTTCTCAAAACGGTAGACTAAATTTCTGGGGGATACCTGGGGGGAAGAGGGAGATTTGGCAGTAAAACTTTTTCTGTAGGAGCAGGGAGATGAAAGGTGGACCTTGAACCCAGTCTCCCTGGATCAGGCTAACAGAAATAGAGCCAACTAACTAAAGTCTTCTTTAAACTTCACTACTTTTTTGTAAGTGTAGTCAGCCCTAGGACTCAGAATTATCCTCATCTATACTGAAGTCTGGAGAGGACAGCTGTCAACAGTTGGTGCCAGGCTGCAGCCAGAAATGGATGGATTTGAATCTGTCAGACCCCAACTCACAAACAAGTTGTGCCCTGCTCATTTCATTAATTTAGAAACAATGAGACCCTGCATCTAATGGTTGAATATTTTAGATCTCACTTATTTTGCTTGCTTTATATAAAAACAATGTACGTATGTATGATACAAATTTCTATAACTACTGTAAAAGCTGAGAGGAAAAAGAATCTCTTGAGAAAGCATTGAGATTTCTCGGCAATAATGTGAGTTTTTAAAATTTTTACAAAGTGAAGGTTGCAAAACTTAATGAATTTAAGTAAGGCAGAGATTCTATCCAATGGTATCAAACAATATAACATATTTAATCACAACCTTGCAGTTTTTAGTACTTCCTGCCTCTGGCATATTACTTCCTCTAGGAATATTCTGGAATGTAGAAACTTATTTGAGCCTTGGACTCAAAGTGGATTTCGAGTGTAGTTGTGTATGGAGATCTTCTCACTTTTGGCACTGAGGACTCCTAGAGGAACTGTCTAGCTATAGTGTGTGTGTGCCTAGTCACTTCTATTTTATTTAGACTTGTGCTAGAAGGTTAGTGGATCTTTTTGGCATCTTTCAACAGATGCCTAGTGCCTACAAAGAGTCAGGTAGAATAGGACTGGCTATTACCATTAGTGATACACAGTCATTTTCTTAGAGCCCATGAAGCGAAAACACCTGGTTTCTGTCCATTTATCTTAGATAAATGAAAAATTAATTACCCTGCACTATGTGAAATAAGAAATGAATACTCTATTTTAAAAATCAAGTTGACAGTCTCTTGATAACTGAGAAAACGTAGAAAAAAAATGCAGTTTCTTCCTATACATTGAAAATTTTCAGCCTAGTGTATCATTGAATGTGCTGCTTATCTAGTGAAATTGCATCTTTGTTTCAAAATTTTCTTATAATTTTCTTCTACTTACAACTTTCTCTATTACAGAGTCACACTAATTCCAGCTTTATTAT
>NW_006494390.1:0-2442 GCF_000325575.1 Pteropus alecto | reverse complement strand
TTTATTTAGTCTTTTTATTCTTTCTATTTTTCTGTCTTCTGAAACAATTTATGGAAAGTCTAGGCACTGGGGCTAAGTGCTAGAGATACAGTGATGTGCGAATACAGATATGGTCCCTGCCTTTACAGAGTTTATAGTCTATCAGGGGAGAGAAACATTAGCCAAGTAATGTCTCAGATATATATTTACAAATGACAATTCAGGGAACACGTAAGAGAAAGCCCCAATCTAGGCTGCAGTGGAGACAGAAAAGGCTTCTCAGAGGGAGAGATAGATGAACTGAGATCCAAGGTCGAGGCATAATAACGAGGTGAAAGGGGGTGGCAGCGAAGAGTGTCAAGAGGTGGGGGAAAAATAAATGATACCAGGAAGAGGAAACAAGACAAACAAAAGCAGGAGGAAAGGCTATATGTGCAAGGCGCTGAAAAAAAATTCTGGGAAACACCAACTGGTACGCATCCACAACAGTAGAAAATAGTCAAACTGGATCGATGATTAGTGACCAGGAATACAAGGAGGGAATGGGAATAAACTGATAAAATGCAGGAACCTAAAATTTTTGTAAATGGTACAGTCCTGATTTCGTACATTTCTTTAGAAAAAAATGGGAAGATCGGCATTCATTTTATCGGTCAGTTGTGTTACAGAAAATATTTATGAGTGGAGTTTATGTGACCTGTTTCAGTACAATTCTCCTGCAGGTCCAAGCAGACTTACGGATTAAAATTACAATCATCTCATGATTACCCACGCATGAATTATTTCTAGTGACCTGGGTCCATGAATGGTTTTTCTTTCTACCACATTATAAAGCCTCAATGGGACAGGAAAGAAAACTCACCTTAGTTATAGAGGAATCGTGGAGCTGGGTGCCAAAAAAATGGATGTATTTGAGAGTGTAAATGTGGTAGGCGTGAACAAAGGCTGTTGACTAGTAGTTTTCTTCCTGTCACCTTCTAAGACTAAATATAGGCCCCTGCTCTTTGTATTCGTCTACCTATAGCTGCTTAGATGAGCTTTATTCTCAAATCTTAGAGATTTATGTTAAATGGACAGATTAATGAGTTGCTAATTGTTTTCTCCTTCCTGCGATTAAAAAGCTTTTTAACAAGATGAATGGAGACTCTTCCAAGAAAGGCATAATGAGTGGAGATGACGGGAATTATCTGTGCTCGATTGGTCTCTTTCCATTATGAGGAAGAGGCAATGCTCTTAGCTTTATCTCTAAAATATTGAAGGTGCTTGAGGTAAATTTTTGGAGGGGGTAAAGTTGAGGTAAGCAATAAAGTGAATGAATAATTGTTCTCTTTAACATCAATACAAAGTAAATATAAAGACAAATTACCTGTGCTATAACTAGTAGAAGTCGCTGATTCAAGCTTATCTAAGCTATTGATGTTCTTTGGCTCACCAGTCCAACTTATTAGCATTCTATTTACCTAATCAATAGGCTTCAAGAATCCCCAGTGAATTAATCAGCAAAGCTTCTAGATGTTGGGAGTAAGCTGATAGCTGAGGAACCTTTAGCAATAGTCAAAGTCTGGCTTCTGGGTTATTGCTGATAGCAAAGGTACCTGTGATTCATTCCTCCACTCACCACTTCAACCTATCTTGAGTAATGTCTACTGTGCAGCCAATGCTAGAGAGAAGCCATGTCAAAGATAGTGTTGATTTGACGTTCCCAATTCAGTGGATTAGGCAAACATGTGAGCATGTCCTTGGATCTCTGAGAGGTGCCCTAACCCTATCTGGTGGAGTCAGAAAGATATTCCTAGAGCTGGTGGCATTTGGTTATCTTGTGTGGTCAGGTTATCAATGCCCTGGCAAAGCCACTGCTTCGGTAAGAGATGATTTTGATGGGAATAGTCAGATGAGGTAAAATTAGGAAAAACCTGATACTTTCATAATTTCATGCTGTATGCTGCACACCCAAGCCCTCCCTCCCTTTGTGGCCTGGGTCTGCTATTCCACGAAGTAGCTCAACCTCCAAAGTATCTCTGGTTTATGTGTACTGAGAACAACCAACTAAGAAAACTCACTTAAGGGTGGAAGTAACTGATTACTCCCATGGTATTTTTTAAAAGACGTATGATATCTTCAATGGATTGTATATTGACAGAACTGGAGATAGATAACATCATGGAAGAAACACTGGGGGCTGACCTGCTGTTGAGACATGGAGACGGCTCCTTCACCTCCTGATTCTATGTCCTGAAGAAGAGAGATGCTCCTCAATTTCTATATTAACCTCTTCGAGTCCAAATGTCCTGGTCTGTAAAATGAGAATGATTATACCCCTCATTTCAGGGAGATAATGGACACAAAGCATAGAGCCTGGAACATGGTAGATGTTTAATGAAAGACAACTTTTAGGATGCCGATAATGACTCTAATGACACAAATATGAGATCATATTTTTCTGGCTGCCAGCATAGATTGGAT
>NW_006494389.1:0-2428 GCF_000325575.1 Pteropus alecto | reverse complement strand
TTGGGGTGGCAAGGGGACCCTTCGTTGAGCTGGACGCACTGAAGACAACTGTTTGTGGGCTGCACATGGGCTCAGTTTGTTGCCCATTAATATTTTCAGAGTGCTCACTCTCTTCCAAGTACTGTTTCCCAGGGCTTACCTCCGTTATTCTACTTAAATCTCCCCAAACCTGAGTGGAGCTCAGAGAGGACTCGTAACCTGCCCGAGGTCATACAGCTAGCAAAGAGCAGCAGCCAGGATCCGCCCGCTGCACCACGCTGCCCTCCCAGAAACCCTCATTCGTCTCTGCCCCCGATGGGTGTTAGTGCCTTTCTGGTGATCTACCCTAAGAGAGACACCGAGTTTCATTTCTATTGCTTAGACACACTTGAATTATTTGAAGATTTACCACAACCAAAAATGAAAAGTGTTTTATTTTTATAATTAGAAAAAAGGATAGACATTTAAAAGAAAAGTTAAGCTTCCAAAAAAGGTGAAGATGCAGGAAAGGCCCAGAAGTCAAGGGGTTTCTGGAGGGTGAAAGACCCTAATGTAGACGTCGTCAGTCTGGAAAAATGTCTGAGAGCAGATGGGATCAAAGGATAAAACATCCAAATCGGTGGCTGGGTGAACACCAAGTGACCTCGCTCATCGGGACCTCAGGGGGGTCCCCCTGAGGCTCGGATCGAGCATTATCTATATAAGATAGCGCTGGGGAGTTTAGCCACGTCCTCCCCCAAATCATCATGCGTCTCTGCTACTGTGAAAAGGGGTAGATTGTAAATGGAGCCCCGGTTTTGAAGGAAAGTCCAGAGGGGCCCTTGAGGAGTAAAGGATGGAGTGTCTTGCTTACTTCTTGGGCAGGCAGGTGGGGCCTCTACTGATGGCTGGGGCCCAGACTTTGGGGGTGACCCAAAGTGGTACGAGGGATGCTTTCATAGGCACCCCATCTCGGCAGCCCCCTATTCTTTGGCATGTACAGCTGACAATTCCTAAGGCTGGTATAAAGTGCTGACACTTTATACCGCCTACCCACCTCCCACCCCAAGATGGCTTTCCTGTGCCTTCTTGGAGAAAAACAGCCACTGCTGCACCCAAAAAAGAGCACACAGAGGGGACAGCAACGGGTCAACGGGTCTCCCCCAGGAGAAGAGCACACCAGGCCGTCAGTTACCTCGGGGGAGATGAGGCGAATGGGGAAAATTAGTCCGAAGGAGAAATAAACAGTCCTTTGCAGGGGATCAAATAAACACCCAACGCTCCCCAAGTCCAGAGTGGAGTTGGCAGAAAAAAACAAACAGGTACAAGGAAGACGTGGAGGTGACTCCAAGTGACAGAGACACACACAGCATCAGCGATGCTGGGCTCTGCCTAGTCTGTGAGGCTAGACTCAGGAGCTGGGTGCCTCCTGTGACAAAGCACCAGGGTCCTTGGAGGGCATGTGGCATTAAGCAGGATGGAGCCTGAGCATGTACGATCCTCTAGTTTAAGTGTAGTCACAGAACCAGGATGTAGTAGCTATCTATTGCCGTGTAACAAGCTACCCCAAACCTAGTGAGTTAAAACAAGCACTGATCATGTCAAGACAGGGAATCCTGGATGACTTGCTAGGTCTTCTAGCTCAGCATCTCTCACAAGGCTGTACTTAGGTGTCAGCCAGGGCTGTGGCCCCATCTCAAGGCTCAATCATCCCCTGGCACCTCTGAGCGCTCAGGTCCTCACTAGCTGTTGGCCGTTCCTTGCCACAGAGTTCTCTCCACAGGGCACTCACAGTAAGAAAGCCCCTTTTTCCCCACGAGTCAGAGAGAAAGCTACAGAGAGCCAGCAAGGTGGAAGTCATGATCTTTTATAACCTAATCTCAGAGGCGACATCCATCACATTTACCATATTCTCGTCACCGAAATTAAGTCCACCTAGAATAGGAAGTTCGCCGAGGCAGAAAGCAGAAGAGAGGACACTGAGGCCCGGGGCATGGGGAGGAACAGGGAGTTAGTGTTCGATGGGGACAGAGTTTCTGTCTGGGAACGAAAACGTCCTGGAGATGGATGGTGGTGGCGGTTGCATAACAGTGTGAATGCCCTTCATGCCCCTGAATTGCATACTTCAAAGTGGTTAAAACAGTAAATTTTATATTATGTCTATTTTACGGCACAAAAAAAAAAGTGACTTGCTAGGTGCAGCCCACGCTCTAGAAGGGGATTATATGAAGGTGAGACTACTTGGAGGTGAGACACCGGGGCCTTCTCAGAGGCTGCCTCTGAAAAGGTTAGGAACAGGTCCACCTGGATTTCAGCATCCATTCACCCGACGAACATTTGTTGAGCAGCTACTCTGTGTCAGGCGTTGTTCTAGGTGTTTGGGATACACCGGTGAGGGCCACCACTGCCGTTCTACCTGCCTGTGGGGTACTGATGGCAGACAGCGAAGACAGAAAATGAGAACTTAATA
>NW_006494388.1:0-2434 GCF_000325575.1 Pteropus alecto | reverse complement strand
GTGAGCGTGTGAGAGTGAGTGTGTGGACGTGTGTGGACGTGAGTGTGAGAGCGCGTGTGTGTTGTAAGCGGGGAGCTGCCTCCGCTGGCGCCAGCCCCGAGGAGGCTGACGGAGGACCTCCTCCTCCGCCATGTCCCCCCACAGAAACCAGGCCCGGGGAGGCTGAGGTCACCAGCCCCGCTCTGGGTGCGGGACACGCCCGCCAGCTGCGGCAGTGCCGAGCTCTCCGCCTTGCTGGGCCCAGTTACTCTGCGCGCCGCTCTCAGTGGGTGTCCACCGCGCTCTTCCCGCGCACCTGGCAGTGTGGCAGCTGTGGCCGTGCCGGTAACAACCTGAGAAGTGGACGACAGTGTCCCCACCTCACAGAGTTGAGGACTGAGGCTTAGAAAGACGGTACGACGCGTCCAGAGGCACGCAGGGAGGAAATGGCAGCACCGTCATGAGCCACCGGACAGTCGCGTGGGGCCTACTCTCCCCGCTTCCGTGACGCGACAGCTCGCACCAGCAGCTGGCACCCACCTCCCAGCGGGCATCTCGGTGCCCGGCACACAGTAAGTGCCCAGAGCGCGGCCGCCGCCGGGCATTCCTTCTGCATTTAGGAAACCTTCGTTAGAGACCACTGCGAAGCCGATTCGATCAGCCGGCTTTGCGGTCTGACTTTCAGAAACAGGCGACGTCATCCCAGTGGCCCGAATCCAGGAAACTGCAAATCAAGGGCAGCACAAAACTCTCGCGTCCCCAAAGTGAAACTGCGCACACGCTAAATCACTCCGGAAACACAGGAGCTCCCATTATAGTTAACGAGAGGGGCTCATGTGTGCTTGTGCCGGGTGGCCCTTCGGGGACAGCCGCCGAGCTGTTCCAGACCACTGCATCCTCCCAGCTGAGCCCCCACTGGTAACCAACCCGGAGGACGGGAAGATGCTACCGTCTTGGGGCCGTACGCAGTACCTGAACCCACAGCACTGCCAAGAAGACAAAGCCAAGGTGCATAAACGCATCAGATTTCTCCATCTAAACCTGCCCAACGAACCAAAATGAAATTAAGAAACAGCCGCCACCGGCTACATTTACTCAGAAACACACGCTCGAGAAATTCTCCGCCTTTGCCAGCGCGGCTCCCCGCCGCCTCTCCTGAGCTATGTCGTTGGCTGTTTAAGCGCTGATTAACTTACTTTTTTTTTCCTTACTCGTCTTTGACTCACAATTACTCGATGGAAAGCACTATTTTAGAAAATGCAGCATTAACCAAATAGGACTGATGTAAACATAATGAACCCAGCGAAGACAGATTTTCCTGCTTGCTCAGGGAATGCTCTTCGGTGTCTCTAAGTGCGATGGCTTCGGGGAGCACGTAAGGGGACCGGGGCCAGAAACGAGGACCATTTCCGCTTCAGCGCAGACATTTGCCACTGCTTCTCCGTCTTCTCTTTACGTCACTGAGTCCAACCTGTCCTTTAGAATTTTTTGCCCCCGAAACGCAAAGAAGATAGAGCATTTCCGTGGGTCGCCCTGGAATTAAATGGCGAAGCAGCAGCACCCGGGCCCTTCGCTCTGGAATTCCCGGGGCCTGCGGCTCGGAGTGGCAACGGGACTCGCAGAGATGCTGCGTCACTGCGGGGGGCGCGGCTGTTGTTTCACCCCATTTTGTGGCTGGGCCAGTTCAGGTCAGAGAAGATACGAGACTGGCCCAGGGCCCGCAGCCAGCGCTGGCGAGGGAGAACCCCGACCCCAGGCGGTCAGCAGACAAAGCCCACAGTCGTCGTGCCCTGTCCCCCGAGCCTGTCGCCCGCTGGGCGTGGACAGCGGAGACCATGGGTGCTTTGCAGGCGGGAGGAGCACCATTCCCCTGTCGGACACGAGCGCACTTTGCCAAAGAGATTTTTATTCTCTGGCATTGTCCGTAAATGATCAGTGTGGCTGCCACGACGGTCCCTCTCAAGGTAGGAAGGCATCTTCACTCTGGACTTCCAAGTCCAAGCATTTTAGTTTTCCACCAAGTCCTCATTCCTGCACTGAGATCCCCACGTGTCTTCCTCACGGGGGACCTTTCCGGTGGGACACTTAGTGAATTTACATTGCTCCTCCGGAAGTCTCTGTGCAGTGAAAACCACGCTGACCGCTTGCCAAATGCCAGACTGCCTGCCATCGACCTTCTCAGACTGGCCGTGGGCCGCTTCCCCTGTGAGCAGGTCTGGACCAAGGAGGAACAAGAAAAAGCTGGGGACACACCAGCAAAGGCCACAGCTGAGCGACCGAGCTCCGGCGTCGGCCGCCTGGGCTGGACACACAGCCCTGCTGTGGACCAGCCCTGCCACTTGAGTCCATGACTGGTCATCATCACCTCCCAGCCAGTCATCTATAACAGTAGTGATGACAGTCCCTGCCTTCTACGTTTGCCCTGAGGGTTAAAAGAGGTAGTGACGAATACTGG
>NW_006494387.1:0-2406 GCF_000325575.1 Pteropus alecto | reverse complement strand
ATATTGTACACCTGAAACTAATATAACCAATAAAAGATTGTATACCAACTACATTTATATACTTAAAAAATGTTTATTTAAAAAATTAAAATAACATCCCTTCTGACGTCTCTTCAACCAGGAAACATAAAGTGCTGAGAGGAAGTTGAGTCATTAACCACCACCATCACCCTTTCCTGTGTTTGACTTCCATTCTGAGTTCTGTGAAAGACAAAAAGTGTTGTTTTTTAGAGAATTTCTAGACTCCTAGACTCCCACCACATCCTGTCCTGATAGAAATCCTGGTCAGGAAATTCTACGAGTAAAGAAAGACAGAGTGCAAACCTACTGAAAAATCCCATCCTGTGTACCACCAAAGTGCAGAATGTCCTGGCACCTTAATTGAAAGCTGAAGGCTTGGGTAGGGAGAGGAGAAAGCAAGTCAATGGGCTAATGCAAATGAGGGCACCTGAGCTGCACTGCTCACAAGGTTACTTTGCAGGTGGAAACATAAGGGAGGACCACCTCAAAGGGGGGCCACTTCTCCTCCCTATATAACATCACCCATGAGTAGACTAGTGGCTCTGATGAGCCACTAAGGAGTGAGGGGGAAAACCTAGAAAATAGGATGAGGTAAGTTAGAGACAAAACTGTAAAATGGGGTTTTTTCCTCCACCCTATATTACCTGCCATCCTTGTGCTCTATATTGTCTGCTTCCAGAGAATTCCCTGGGGACCCAAGCACCCAAGGAGTAGCAGTATGCTACTCTCTGGGATTTCCCACACTTCTCAGGGACATGGGAGAGACTTTGAGGAGGCAAGAAGAATAGAGGCCTGACTCCAGAAATCCCACTTAGTTACTGTGCAATCCCAGTTATTTGCTTGAGGCCATATGGATCCCTGGAAATGATGACTACAAAAAATCAACTTAAGCTCCCCTACTCTACTCCCATTTTAGTGTAGATTCAAATCTTCCTTTTCTCATTCCCACTGAGGAGGGGTAAAGCTGGGTCCTAGGCCACTCCTGCTTAGTCCCAGCAAAGAGCTTCAGGCTTCTGTCCAAGTCTGGCCAGGCCACCTGTCCACCCCATGCAGCTTGTGGTTCATGATTAGATTGATCTGACTGAAGCACTTGCTGCACATACTGCAGCCCTAGGGCTTCTGGCCAAGCGGCCCCTGTGGCACGTGAGGAGGCAGGAGAGACTGCTGATGCTCTTGTCGCAGACATTGCAGAGGTAGGGCACTCGCACATGGTGGATGATGAGGTGCAAGCTCTAGCTGAATCTCCTGGAAATCTCAGCACTTGTAGGGCTTCTTGCCCATGCGCATGATGAGACCGGCGTAGTGCCGAAACACTTCATACAATCCCCATACTTGTAGGACCTCTTGCCCCTGTGGGTGCGCCAGTGCCAGGTCCTTGCCGAGAGGAAAACACTTGCCATAGCCACTGCACACCGGTAGGGCCACTCTCAGATGTGGACATGCTAGTGCGTGGCCAGGTCCGAGTTGCGGCTAAAGCTCCGGGTACACTGGGGGCACACAAAGGGCCACTCGCTGATGTGCATGTGCAGGTGGCGCATCATGTCTGAGCTCCTCCTCAGGTGCTGGTTGCACTGTGGGCACTGTAAAGGCTTCTTGCCACTGTGGCTGCACTTGTGGGAATTAAAGTTGGAGCAGTGACTGAAGCACTCCCACACTGAGGGCACTCGTTAGGTTTGGGAGAGTCCGGTAGAGAAAGGGGTGGGTCTCCAGGGATGGTCAGTGGCAGTGCAGAGGATCACATCTTTGCTCGCTGAGGTGTGCCAGTAAAGGATGTTATTGGGAGTCCCCGAAGATCTCGTCCCCACTGGGCAGGGTTGACAAAAGGAATCCCTGGAGGTCTCCAGCCTTGCAGCCCCTCCCTCAGCAGGGTAGGGGTTTCAAGCATGTCACCTGTGGGGGAGAACAGAGTCCAAGGTTAGAGATGGGTGGAAATCAAATGGACCAGAGTGCAAATCAGATTTGTGCCTTCATATTGAGGCTAATATTGAACAACTGGGTCTCTCAAGCCATTTTCTTCATCTGTATAATGAGGGAAACAACACTTAATAACGGGTCTGTTAGGGTGATTAAGTAGTTGCTTAGTAAATACTTGCTGAATGGAGCACTTGAAAAGTAAAGAGATAAAGGGATACACACATTCAGATAATTGTATCCACAATTATTTCAAACTTCATGATCTGGCTTCTCACCAGTAACTCAAATAATTCAAAAACAAATATTAAGTTATTTCAACTTTGTTTTAGGTTAATTTTCTGATTCTGTTTGGCTCATAATTATTTGGGGATGGGGGGAACATCTAGAAAGACTGAGTGAGGCAGGCACTCAGCAAATACTCGTTACCAAAATAAAGCTTAACAAATTTGTCAAAAACAACCACGCAAGAAC
>NW_006494386.1:0-2417 GCF_000325575.1 Pteropus alecto | reverse complement strand
CATCATGCAATTCCATATAACTATAACCAATTTTTCACATTAAAATTCTGTTGGAAGTGAAAATGATCTCCTATAACACCTAACTCTACTTCTAAAACACCAGGTTATTGTAACTAACTATACAATCAAATGATGTTCTAAAAGCAGCCTAAAGCTATCATACACCTGTAAGCAGAGATTAACATCTGAGCCTTAAGTCAGCTTTCTCAGAGAGAAACAAATACATCTGAATAGCCAGGACCTGAAGCGCACAATTTTTTTTTTCTTACATAACAATGTAAATAAATGTAAATGTACTGCAGAGTATCTGGGAAACAAAGAAACTATCTAAACAAGGACAGATATTTTAAAAAATGGCCTGCAGTCCCATCACTCGGGAATAATAACCTTTAACATCCTTTTGGAAAGCTTATATATTATACACACATATTAAGTTTACATGGTAGGGTTATCCTGTATGTGGAATTCTTGTGTATACTCTGCTTCTCAGAGTATTAAATGCAATATGCTCAGCTTTTCATGTCTTGAAAGGAATGATACCTGTGTGTTACGATCACCACTTTGTTTGGGAAAGGGAAGTTTTCCTAATTTGTGCTTTGACAAATGTGGTTATTTTCCAGGCTGTGCTGATCACAGAGATTGTGCATACGGGAAATATAGTTTGTTCTGCAGCATTTCTGTAGCAAGAGCAGGCTTATATACATTTATTAGAAGTTATAAAAAGAATACAAAGCAAGACAGAAATCAGAGAGAAAACTATACTGAAGAAAAGAGAGAAAGAGAATAGACTGCCTCGCTTTCAAAACAACTCTGGCCCCCAAAACTAGAAAGATCATTATAACAAGAATGAAAGTCAAGAAGGTACTGAGTTACAAAGATATTTTTATATATATAAAAATATATCTGCCAATAGTTCCACTTCACCTTTTCCAGAAACAAGTTGGGATTGTACTTTCTAGGCCTTTTGTGATTGGGCCTCACCATGTGATGAGTTTGCACAAATGAGATGAGAGAGAATGTGTTAAATGTCTTTTCCAGGGCATGTCACTCACTGTGGTGTGAGGCCTTGTACATTCATTTTCCTCTCACATGGTGACTGGCAACATTCAAACGTTAACTGAATGGAGACCCCCCTGCCCACCTCTCACAGACATGTGACATGAAAGACAAAGAAAGTGGTTGTTTTCAGCCACTAAGATTTGGGGTTGATATCACCATAGCATAATGTGCCCATTCTTACTCATAAAATGATTTAGTTTATGGATTGTGTGTACAACATTTTGGAATAAATATTGACTAAATGTGTACCCTTTAATATTCAATTATGAAAAAGACATTGGGAAGGTGTTTCAGAGGCTGAGGCAGAGGCTCGAGTAAGGTGAAGCCAGCAGTACTGGTAGAGTGGATTAAAACTATATTTACTATGTATTTCAGGTTTGAGGGCTAGTCCCCGATTGTAGCTATTGTCATTGCATAATTATTAATAGTAACTTCTTTCCCTCTCAAGGGTCCTGTTTGGATGATGAATTATGACATAGTTTTGCAAAATCTCATGTTGATTTCTTTATTCGTATCTTTTCTTATTGAACAGGTTATGTGATTTGTTTACAATTATTAACCTGATTAATATGTTTTCGTACACTTCCATATTAGTATTTTATTTCTCACATTTAATTATGCTATATCTTAATTTACTAACTGCTAGTATTTTCATTAATGCACTATTTATTTTCCTTTGGATTATAATATATCGGTATTTCTTTAGCTCCTTACTTTATACCATTTTGTAATAAGCAGTGAATTTTATTATTTTCTGAAAAGTTTTATTAATTTAGCCAGTAATCATAACAACAAAGCAAATACCTATAGAATTATCTTCAATCCAAAAAAGAAAATGACACCTAATATTAGTCATTTAAGTTTTTCAAAGTATTTTCTATGGTTCTGGGTCTGACTATATATATTGAACACCTCATTCTTTTTTCTTTTCTCTTATTTCCTTGTTTTTATGTTTTACCTGGAAATTACGTCTTTTTCTTTTAAAAGTTTATAAGCTATTACCAAGTGTTTTCTGGAATCACAGCTCTGGAAAATTGGGGGCAATTTGGAGGGATTAGTCCAGATACAGTCCTACATTATATTCTCTTTGGAGCAAAATTAGAGAGATAATGTGGTGGACAAGATTTAAAAACAGTGTTAAGATATCATGAACTTACTCAGTTTAACTTCCTAAGCTCAAATTTCTTCAGTTTAATTCTTTCGTATACACTTTCTTTCTTAATCGTTTACTTTTATATCGAAATATCTGTAATGAATATATATAGGAATAAATATTTCATAATCTGTGTTGTGCCTGTTTAAAAAAGTCATCAAATACCTATAATCATATTAATGTGAAAGTTTTGGGTTTTTTTTTT
>NW_006494385.1:0-2407 GCF_000325575.1 Pteropus alecto | reverse complement strand
AAAAAAAAAAAATTTACTGTGTCTTGCACTTACCATCACTGTAAAGAAAAAATAATGCCTCTTAAACCACATTGGGATCAGGAGGCAGCCTATTCCTCTTGGAAAAAGTACTCCAGCTCGTATACAGAGTGACAAGGAGGGCTGGCGGTTTTGAGCAGGGCCCGAGCAGGACTCTGTAACAGATCCAGCTGGACATCCTGGTACCGGGAAGTCGGAAAATCGTGATGGGAAAGGGTGTCTAGGCTGTTTCCAGCAACCCTCGGTGAGGAACCACGACACGGACCTCTAGGGGTTTGGGGTAAGACATGTCCAGGAGAGAATTATACGCCATTCGAAAAACATTTCCTCAAGTGCTACAGGGCACCTGCCCTTGGGACATCAAGTGACCATGTGACCAGAATGTCCCATCCTGACCTGAGTTCTGCTAGTCCTACCTAGGCCTAAGGTCAGGGGTCATCAACAATTCACTGTGAGAAGAGGTACACCAGGACTGGAGCAGGCAAAGGGCACGTAAGCTGCATATACAGGTGACACACAGTTCCACGTCGCCCACCGCTAATGCACTGGCACCTCTCCCCTAATTCATCCCTCTGGCCTTAGAGTGCTGTCCCTCATGACCCACCTACAGAGGAGGAAAGATGCCAAGTGTGGTTTCAGGGTGAGCCGACTGAGTAGGCTGGTCCAAGCCACAGAAGGCCCGAGGCTGGCACATAGCCCCGCACGGTGACACCGAAAGCCATATTGAGAGGGGACCTCAGTGGACAGAGCTCCAGCCAGTGCCCATGCTCACCCACCTTTTGTGAAACAGAAAGCAGCTGAAGCTGGTGGTAAATGGCTTGGCTGGTTCACTGGGGCCTGGAACGGGGAGTCTGCAAGAGGGAGGCCGAAGAAGTCTGGGGAAGAGGCTTGTGGGGGACCCACTAGGCACAAGGCGGGGAGAGCTTTGTGTCACACGTGAACACCCCCAGAGCGACCACTGTATAAAACACACCAAAAACCGACAATGACTCATCCGGTTGACACCAGTGCATCATCGCTCACCCACGATGGGCTCGTATACAGTGGTCACAGTGGCTGGGGATGAGGGCCAACAACAAGGGCTCGGCCTTAGCAAGGCTGACCGAGGCACTGTCACTGCTGAACGTCTACGCTGCCAACAACGGACACCAAAGCTGAACCTGGATGTGGCGCCATCCCTTAGCTAGACCAGGCAGCCCCTCCATGGCAAGTCTGTTATTCCACTGTGACTGTAACTGACATTCAAGCTGGGTATGGGCTTTCTGTGCCGTTGGCAGGGCCTGGGCCAGCATCACTATCCAAGGCCTTACACGATGTTTGATCCACTGCTGTCAGACCCCATGGGTCACTGCAATGAGGCAAATGATCCATTTTACAGCAAAGGCCGTGTGACACTTGACTGTGGAATCTACTGCCCTCGTGACCTACTGCATTCCTCAGAAGCTGCCATCCCAACATCCTGACAGGGTGATGGGACAGGCTTTTCCCGTTCTCACTGAGGCCCCAGCTTGGAGATGCCGTGCGAGAATGGGTGATGCCTCAGGATGCAGACCGTGCATCCCCAATCAACCACCAGCATGGCGCTGTGTCCCTAATGGGCAGAACATATTGTTCCGGGGACCGAGGGGAGAGCAGATGGGAAATGTGTGCCTTCCAGCCCCATAGCTGTGGGCTCTGTGGATCTAGAAGTCTGGTAACTGGGGAACGCTTCCACCAGTGGGTGGGACGTGAGCACCACTAACCCTCAAGCCGCCATCCAGTCACTTTAGCTCTTCACACCAAGATACCAGTGTGAAGGGGAGGAGGCACCGTTCACCGTTCTGAGAGTAACTGGCTGGGAAGGACGCGTCTGTCCCCAGATGACCGACAGGGCATTTCTCAGTATTCCCTGACCGTTTCATAGTAAGTGGACAAATGCTCAACCAAAGGCCAAAAAAGGCATGACGACCAATGGCTCAGACTCCTTGGAGCTGGACGTCAGAGTCACCACACCGAGGTGGCTACCCGTGGATCAGCAAAGGTGTTCGGGGAGAGCGAACGGGTGTTTGTAGCGGGTGGGAGGGAGGGATGATGAGTACCAGTTGCCTTGGAGACCAGTGGCAGCCACGGAGGCTGTCGTCCATCCCATTGGCATTCCCTTGGTGGTTTCCTCAAGAAAAGGCTCTTGGAGCAGAGCGAGCCATCCAGGAGCAGATCGCCATGGCGTGCACTCGCTCCCCCGCTGCCAGCAGTGATAGCTGTTGGCGACACTTACTCGTGACCTTACCAAGCTGCCCAATGCACAGTGCGTCCCACACCCCTATTTCGATCAGTGCGGGGGAGCCAAAGCCCAGCTCCCTCCTTCAGTTTAGGGACAACTCCGAAAGGCCATCTCAGCTTAGTTGTAACT
>NW_006494384.1:0-2390 GCF_000325575.1 Pteropus alecto | reverse complement strand
GGGCAGTTCCTCGCGGAGATGCTGCTGTGTGATCAGCAGCGAGCTCTGCCGGCCACCTGTGCGTGTCGCAAGGCCACGTTCCCCAAACTCTCGTCGTTGCCTGAGTTTGGGCCGAAGCAGTGTGGCAGCAGTGACGTGTGTGCATATGCAGTTCTGGCTTCCTGGGAAGCAGACTCTGAAATAGGAAGTTTATCTGGGAGCGCTGTCGAGATGCAGAGCAGGGCCAGCAGAGGAAGAAGCAGGCCTGCAGTGTCTGAGCGCTGCAGGCTCAGCTGACCCCCAGCTGACCCCTAGCTGACCCCCAGTTGACCCCCCAGTTGACCCCGGACAGAACTCTGAAGCTGGCATGGCTCCTGAGAGTTGTCCTAGGTTCGGGTGAGGGACCTGGCGTTACACCCCGATTTTACCTGAGGAAGGGGTGACACCTTGAACGACAGCTCTCTTCAGCCCAGGGAAATCCCCAAGGAGCTGCCAGCAGTTCATCCAGTAGCAGAAAGACTACGTCCTTCAGTCCTGGTGGGGATCTGGGTGGCGTGTTACAACATCCGCTCACACGCTGTTTGCAGTCCTAGCTCATAAAAACCTTGAACATATATTCCTCACATCATTTACTTCCTGAAGGGGGAGAATGCCAAGGCCCTGGGGGAGCTTTGGGCCATGAGATGAAAGAAGCCTGGGTCCCTGAATGACTGTGTGGAGCAAAGCTCTCCAGACTGAAATGGACAACAAATAAGCCTTTGCCGTGTAAAGCCACAGAGATTTGAAATCTGTGACTTTCAGCCGTGAGCTTAACCTTCATACAGTCAGGAAGACAAAGCTGCCAAGGGAACACTGAGAACTGGGGGTGCAGAGTTGTAGTGTCACGCAGAGGTGGGGGGATGTCTATCCATAGCCTTAAGCAGAAAGCAGACCACTCTCCCCGACCCTCCCTGTACACAGACATCCCTGGGGAGGAAGGACATGGGCTCTGCATTGTGGAGCAGGGAAAGGCACCAGCTCTGGGCTCGAACTGCCTTACTTAAAATCCCGGCCCCATCTCTTGTTAGCGGTGAGGTTTCCTGTGACTCTGGCTGAGGTGAAATGGGTCCCTGAGCCAGGCCGGGTGTCCTGGGGGCTCCACCTTGCCTGCCATGGGCTTCCTCAGGCTGAACCAAAGCCGCAGAGTCTTAGTTGTTGGAGAAGGGGTGGGGACACACCCCTGGGTGCATCGTGGAGACCCCACCCCCCACCAAGCCATGCTCAGCTAAGTCAATTAATGAAGCTGCATCCAGAGCTTTTCCCTTCTCAGTTTCCTGAGTCCCAGGTTCCGAAGAGGAGCAGGAGGAAGGGAGCCTCGTCACCTATGTGCCTGTAGCACTGGGTGCTTGGTGTGGGGCTGGCGGGAGCCAAGGCAGAAACACGGGGACTGCGCAGGGTTCTGAATGCCATGGCGGTGCGTTCGGTCTTTGTTAAGCAGGCAAAGGGGGGACAGTCAATGGTGATAAGAAATGTCGCTCCATCTAGTCTGCCATGTCCCAGAGCCAGGAAGACGGTGGTGGGGTGATGCGTGACCTGAAACAGAGCCAGTTTACAGAGGGCGGTGGCCCAGGCGGAGATGATGAGGGCAGAAAGCGAAGGGCAGCAAACTTGCAGAAGGGCTGATCGGGGTGGAGGACGCTGCAGGTGAGGGGTGGTCGGGAAGCAGCAGCTGATTTCGCGTCGGGAGGAGGTGCAGAGAGGACGCGTCCAGGGCAACCGGGGCGGAAAATTCCGCAGTGTCCTCTGTGCCTCTCTAGGAGCGGAGGCCACACCTTTCTCAGCTCTGCTTTGGCGGTGCCTGGCAGAGCACGTGGTGGCTGACTTGAGCAAGTTGCAAGAGCACCATGATTTTCAGATGAAAAACGAAAGCTTGTTTACCTGCCTGGCTCCCTCCTGGCCTAGTTTGCATGCACGGAGGGGCCTTACTAATGCGGGCGCCTCCTCCCAGTGCCCAGGCTCAGCCCTGCAGACTCTACAAACGGGAGCGGCAGACCCCACCCTGGCCAAACTGTGGCTGTGCCACCGGCACTTCCCGCACACTGGCTTCATTCAAAGAACTCAGCCCGAGGCAATGGCCCTGGCAGCCGGCGAGGGCAGGTGGGCTGGCATCCGTCACGCTGCCACTCCACGCAGCCGAGCGGGCCACTGGGTTCCAGTATGTCAACGATCATTACGGTCCTGAGGAAGATTTGTGGCGCTGCCGGAAGAGGCTTCCAGCCCACTGTTGTCTCTGGCAGATGGGAAGGGGGTGTCCTTGGGGACAGCTGATGAGATGGAAGGTTTTGGGGACTGGAAGAGCTGGGAAGGATGAGTAAGAAAGGAGAGATGGAAGTGTAAGCTGGAGAGAGATTTGAGGCTGAGAGTAGAGCTGA
>NW_006494383.1:0-2397 GCF_000325575.1 Pteropus alecto | reverse complement strand
GACAGCGGAGGCGGTGCAGACAATGTGTATCACACACAGCCCTGGGGCTGGGGGTCCTGGGCAGGGACAGCTCTGCCCCCAGGCTTGGGCCCACCTGGCGACAGACGCGTGACTTCTCCAGCAGGTATTGCTCGATCTTGGCGCCCTCAATGGCACCTCGCTTGTTGAAGTGGATGTCGATGTACTTCCCAAAGCGGCTCGAGTTGTCATTCCGGATGGTCTTGGCGTTCCCGAATGCTTCAGGGTGGGTAGCAGGTCATGGGCACGGTCAGCCCCCACCCAGCCTCCCACCTGCCCTGAGAACCCTTGCCCTACCTTCCAGGATCGGGGTGGCCTCCAGCACCTGCTGTTCTATCCATGAATGCTGCCCACTGATGGCCGCTAGGAACTGCAGGATCAGCTTCGTGCTCTCTGTCTTCCCTGCTCCAGACTCCCCACTGCAGAGGAGACCCAGAGAGAGGCAGGGCCTATCAGTCTGCATTGCCCCGCTCCCCACAGGGCTTCAGCCCAAGCTGCTTCCTTCACCCACCCTCTCCCATCTGTAAAATGGGCTGACAATATAGACCTTCCGGGGCTGGGGGAAGGCTAAAGAAGCTCAGTGCTCGGCCACAGCTGAAGGTTACTTTCCTACCCCTTCATTCAGGCGTGCACACTCCTGTATCCATACTTGCCATAGAGCATGGCACATATTAGATGTTTGATCAATGCTTTGTCCTTTTATCCTCTGCTCAAGAGAGAACAGGAGCCTGAGATTTCAAGGAGCCAGCAGTAAATAAAGTTGGCCTCAAAAGCTAATATAAGCTTTGGTCACATTAATAGAGATATAAGGCCTGGGAAAGAGGAGATGATTCTCTACATTATAAGACATCAGCATGAGCAAAGAGCTGGAGCTCTAGGGGCTAAGCCTGGTGTGCCATACTGGTGCTGAGCCGCTCACCTGATGATGCAGCACTGGTCACGGCTGTTGCGTTTCATGTTGAAGTAGCAATTGTCAGCAATGGCGAAGATGTGGGGGGGCATCTCTCCAATCTTCTTGTTGGTATACTGGCGAATGTGCTCTGGTGAGTAGATGGAGAGCAGCTGGTAGGGGTTCACAGCCACCAGGATGGAGCCCGTGTATGTCTGTGGGCAACAGGGAACAGGGAGCTCACCTCTTCCCATGTGGGAGGCTCTGACTCTAGAAAGATCTCAGGTTCTGCCTTGTTCCATCCCTCTGGAAGGGAGAGCACTGGCTTTGGAGTAACATGGTTCATGGATCAGAACCCTGCCTCCCTATTAGCTGGGGCCGGGCCTTCAGATTAGCATTGGGTCAGAGTAGGTGCTCAGAGACATTTGATGAAGGGAAGGAGGAAGTGGAGAGGGAGGGAGGGTCTCTAAGACTTGATTTCCTCATCTTTATTTATAAAATGGGCATAAAATAACTGTTTATGAAGATTAAAGAAGACTGAAATTCATAGCACACTGTAGGTACTCCTCAAATACTAACTCTCATCTTTGCCTCCAAGCCCTGCAGCCCAAACTTTTGGAGCAAAATTCATAAACTGGACCTTTCCAGAGCAGAGGCTGGGTTTGTGATGGGAGAATAGAACCAAGCCATAAAGAGCTGAAGGGGCTGGAGTATGTGATTTGGGGGCTGGGTGAGCCCTGGTCTCTGCAGCACTGCCCCTGTGCTCTGGGGACAGGGCGCCTCCAGCCATCTTGGGCAGTGTAGGCTCAGGGGCAAGATGCAACTCAGAAAGCCTTATGGGGCTCCTCTCCATGGGCTCTTCTCTTAGTGCACAGAATGGTCACTTGTGCGCAAAATTTTCCTCTGTGGGTCCAGGCTCTGACACACAGGGGTCAACAAGGCCTGGCCCTCCTGCCACCAGGGCACAGTGAAGCACTTAGGAGTTACTTCTCTCTCCATCCATCCCTCCCTATCCCAACTTGAAAAGGTCAGGCCCAGCCTGTAATTGATAATGGATGTATTGACATCTGGGCCTGGAGAGGCTGAAGAAAGATGTGACCCCACAGGGGAGGTGACAGCCTACCCATCCCCTACCACCCAGAGTACAGTGCCTCCCACCAGAGCCACAGCCATGCCGCAGCCTGAGGTGGCCACGCAGGGAAGGCACGGCTGCCTGGAACCGCATACCAGGGGAAACGCCCACCCCAGGGCCAGGTGTAGCTGTGCAAAGCAGCCCTGGACTAGGGGCCCAACACCCAGGCTCCGGTCCTGGTTCTGCCCACCCTGGGCCAGGAGACCTGGCCAGACACCACCCTTCTCTGGGCTCCAACCCAGGACCTTCCTTCAAGCAGCCCATGCCAGAAGCAGCTGAGGCTCACTATGCTGACTGACCCTATGCAAGAGTCCAAGCAGAAAGAAGAGGGGTGGGGTGGGGTGGGGGAGGGGCTGGA
>NW_006494382.1:0-2411 GCF_000325575.1 Pteropus alecto | reverse complement strand
ATTTATAATATAAACTTACATTTTATTATAAATTTATTTACTTTATTGTTTATTTTCTATTTATTAAATATATTTATTTATATATGATATAAGCTGGTTATTCCGTTTGTCCCACTCCCCAAATTCATTCTGTGCTCTATGACCAGTGCCTGAGCTCCTTTGCCAGCTGGCTTCTGGTTGAGTTTGGCCAATGTGAGGTAGGAGTCAGGTTACTCCTCCTCATTTTCTCCCTGCTTTGGGCTGTGTTGCTGGCAGAGGCTGTGTGCCTGCCTAGCTACACAGCTTCCCGGGTGCCTTCCTCTTCCAGGGCTCCAACTCTCTCTGGGCTTCAACAGAACCCTTTGCTCTTTCTTTAGGTCTCTAGGTGTCTCAATATTCCTTTGTAGTTCCCTTAACCTTGACCACAACTTAGCAAATTAGTCCTTTCATGAATCTCTTGCGTTATATTCTATTTCTGTCACCTGAGATATTGTGCTTTCTGCTAAGATTCTAACTGATCATAATATTAGACTATGGGAAAAAGAATAATGAAAACAAGATAAGGGGACCAGGTGATGGACTGGTCAGACTAAGCCTCACTGAGAAAGATGACTTTGAGTCTGACTTCAACTTGAAGGAGTTCATGCATTGGTCCTATTTAATTTAATTTTTTATTTTATTAATTTTTCCTTAGGTTCTCATTTGTAAGTCAATTAATATTCTTCCTTCCCAGTTAAATGCTTTTATGTATTTAATGCAGATTCATATATAAATATATAAAATGTATATACATATCTATAATGTTATATGTATAGCTATATATATATATGTAAATATGCATTGTGTGTTGCATATATCACACACATGTATTCCTACATATATGTATACATAATTAATTACATAATCACATGTATAGATATATATATAATAAATTGTTATACACATATAATTATTTATTATTCACATATGCATGTGTGACATATATACTGTCTATGTGTGTACATGTGTTTATGTGCACATATACATAAATAATACATAATGCATATTTATATATACGTATTTAATATATACATATACATGTACACATGTATATGCACATGTATATATCCATGAATGCTATAGTATTTATAATTTGCTTAAATGATATTGTGCTACATCTCATTTGGCTTAATTTATAACTCAAACTTATATTTTCAAGACTTATCATTGTTAACTGTTGTATTCTATCATTTGCATATAACATTTTATTTGTCTCTTCTTCAGTTGATGAAATTTAAATTATTTTCAACTCTTTATTATTGTAAACAATTTTGATAAACATCCTTGAACATGTCTCTTTGCATATGTAGGTAAGTTTTCACATTCTCAAAAAATATAAAGCTCTTAACTAGGGTATTCTCTAAAAAGAAGATTCTAGGAAATAGTATAAAATTAACAAAGGAAATAAATTAAATTTTATTTTAGTAGATTCTAGGTGAGCAAGAATGCATTCTTTATTCTTTTACACTTTAAAATGTAACATGCTGGTTTGCAAAAAATTCCTCAAATATCAAGTTACCCAGCCAAAACATCCTGAAGCACAAGATACAAACACAATGAAAAGGTTTTGACATTTTTGACTCTCATATAACCAAGAGAAAAGGAGTTTGAGATCAAATGAATTCTGAGAACTGGAAATCATTTTAAATTATTTCATATGGGCCAGTGATTTAAATTCATCACTACCGGAGACTCCTAAATTAAATGAAAAAAAAAAAAAAATCCTGGAAGAACCTTGGAACAAGTTTATTCTATCTTCTCTTCTGAATCTCCTATGACATGTTTCAATCTACAGCAGTTTTCAAGCAACACTTATTATGATAAGTAACAGCCACCTACTCAACTCAAGTGTTTTAGAGTATCTTCAACATTGGCATCTGAAAGAGGAGTAAATCATTGAGCTGTCAGCCTTTGCTTAATCATGTCGATTTAGGCAAACATAAATCATGCTTCTTATTGGACGATCTATTATGCAAAAATAAATATGAAGCTAAGTAATATTTCATGATATTTATTGTTTTTTTTCCTATATCCCCCACTCCCCCTATTCCAAGCAGTTTGCCAACTTCTGTCTTTCTTGAATCTAGAGCACTGCCAAAACCCATTCAGGAGATGATGCTATCTACTCCTCTAGAACAACTTCCAAGAGAATTAGCAGTCATCTGAAAAAATATAGCAGAGTTGGGGTGGGCAAAAGGAAAGATGTGATATAAGAGTTTGATGTCTCTTCAGATCAAACATGTCTGGCACCCCTTGATGCAGTGCCAGTAGAAAGTAACCTGACTCAAGAGAGGAGCGATTGTGTATGTGCTAGGACACGTGGGACCATAGGAAACCTCATCAACGATGCTCATGACCCAAGAGTGGCACAGAAACAGCAAGGGACTGAGAGA
>NW_006494381.1:0-2377 GCF_000325575.1 Pteropus alecto | reverse complement strand
TGCTCCACTCAGGAGCCCCTGAGGCTCTGGGTCTTTGCCATGGGTGGAAGGAATTCATAGGGAAGCTTGAGAAGAAGCCAGGCCTCAGACCAGCCAAGACAGAGAAACGGCTGTCTTCACGTAGCCTGGGCCACAGGATGCAGCGCCAAGACCTCGATGCCAAGTGGTTTGCCCAGAGGGGCCGTGGGCGGCTGGGCTGGCAAGAGGCAACAGGCAACGCCTCTCACAGCTTGGTTATAAAGGTTGCAAAAGACACACACCCTCTGCCCGAGGGGCCACGCTGCCTCTCCCAGGTGGATCTTCCATCCAGGCCACCAAAACTTCCTCCATGGCAGCAGTGGGTTGTTTCTTTCTCCCTATTTGCATGCTCCCTGCAGCAGCCCTTTTAATGTCCTTCAAGCACTTTTCCTTTGCATTCACCACAACTCGGCTACCTGTTTGGCACAAGAGGCCCAGCTTTTGGCCTAGTTCGGCTTTCGACGTGCCGTCCTCACTAAGCTTAACCGTTTCGAGCTTTCGAAAGAGACAGGGGAGCTCTTCCTTTCACTCCAACGCTTGAGGCTACTGTCGGGTTATGAATTGGCATCATCTCAATATTGCGCCCCAGGGAATAGAGAGGCAGGAGGAGAGGGGAGAGAGACGGGACTGGACAGTTAGTGGAGCGGTCGGAACAGAGATTTACTGGTTGAGTTCACTCTCTGTGGGCGTGGTTCACGGACCCCTCAATTACAGCAGCAATAGCAAAGACCTCAGATCGCCAGGATGAGTAAATATTAAAACAATGGAAGTTTGAAATATTGAGAGAATTACTAAAGGGTGACCCAGAGGCATGGAGTGAATGGAGGTGAAGTACAATCCAACAGGAGTTTCATCTACCAGCCAGGGGACGCCTGAGACCACCGGGGTCGGGACACAGGTGCGGGACATACCTTCCCCAGCGCCTTCGGAGGGAGCGTGGTCTTGCGGACAGCTTGGTTTTGGACTTCCGGTCTTCAGAACTGTGAGAAAGTGAGTTTCTGTGGTTTGAAGCTACCTGTGTGGTCCTTTTTATGGCATCCGTAATGCTATGGTCTGAACGTTTGCGTCTCCTTAACACTCGGATGTTTAAAGACTAATGCCTGAGGTGACGGTGGGTGGTCGGGGCCTTTGGGAGGTCCTTGGGCTGTGTGGGCGGAGCCCCCGTGAATGGGATGGGTGCCCTTACCAAAGGGGCTCCCCTCCCTCCACACGAGGCCACAGTGAAGAGGTGCCAGCTATGAAGCTGGGAGTGAGCCCTCACCTGACGGTGACTGTGGGAATCTGGCACCTTGATCTTGGACTTTCTATCTCCAGGACCGAGCGATAAACGTCTGTTTACAGGCCCGCCCCTCCCCCCGCCCCCGGTCTGTTACAGCAGCAGGCTCCTCCCAGGGATGACAACGGCACAGGCTACGTTAAAAACGAAGTGAGTGGTTTAAGCCCCAGAATCCAAGACAGCTGATTTGAGGTGTCTATTCCTATAGGAAGTAGCGGTGTTTCCCACGGGAGTCACAAAGATCTGTGTGGAGACAGCAGAGCTGGCACCGTTGTCGCACACGCACACACGTACACATATACACGCGTGTGTATACGCATTCCGCCCACATAGTTATTCCTTCCTTTGGTGTCCTGGCATCGCTCAGTTTGCAGTAAAAGTTTCAGTTATGAATCTTTTCTCCAGTCTGCAGTGGGGCAGATGTCACCTTAAGGACCGCGATAATTTGAGGAAGACCAAACACTCATCTTAAAGGGATACAAGGTATTTCTGTGTTATAAATGGTTTCTAAGGTGGAAACGGAGCTCCCGCGGCTGTACTGGGAAGACGGTTTGGGAAGGTGCTGTGAGCAGGCTTCATTCTACGGGGGTGGGGGGCGGAGGCCACGGCTCTCTTGGGGAAGGAGAACCTTTTGCGGGGTGATGTGGAATTCGCCGGAAGCTCTTTCATGTCTCACTTTTTTCAAGATTCAGCTGTACAAATAAACCTAAACAAAAAACCAGAAGATGATTATGAGTCAATTGACTTCAACCTGACGGGAATTCTTTAAGTAGAAATATGTATGCAAAAAAAAAGGCATTTCGATTGATATCTGTACCCTCAGATATGAATCAACTTTTGACTGTCTCGGTGGGTCATTGCCACTTCCACGAGAGATGCTGAGAGGAGCCGAAGGAAGCAAAATGACAACTAAGTCATCTGGTGCTTTTATGATCCTGAAAGGTTTAGTGAGACAGGAAGTATAAACCACAGCCTGGAACGGGGTTTTTAAAATGACTGTGGATTCAAATTATTCCTGATCTTCTTCCTGCTTCTTTTACTCATCATTCCTGCAAACAGTTGATAGTTAGGCGAAGAGAAAAA
>NW_006494380.1:0-2384 GCF_000325575.1 Pteropus alecto | reverse complement strand
TTTTTTTTAAAGTTACATGATAACTAAACAGTGAAGAAAGTTTTTTAGTTCATTATCATAAGATACCAAAATTATTTTATGCTTCAGAAAGAGACAGAGATCTCATGTTATGGGGATGACATAAAATTCCCATTATTCTGAGTAGAAAACACTTATATCCTTTGGGTAATCAATATTTTCCACATTTCTAAACTATGATTACTCATCTAATTACATTTTTCATTTAGTTAACACACCTAAACTAAAATTATTTCCAACATAGTTAAGTAAACTATACTACAGGGTTTTATAATTCTTAATATTCAGCAATTCACGTTACAAAAAAATCAAGAAATTTGAATAAACAATTTTCAAATAAAAATGTATTTTCTTTAAAAATATTAAAGCTATATAGGATTGATCATGTAATATTAATACTAAAATTATTCAAGTTTTTCTAAATAGAATGTCTAAAGTTATCCAAAGATAAATGTTATGAGATAGAGCAGAATATACATTTTAAACTCTATACCCTTCATAGAATGACCCCTTTCGAAAATGACATTAATTTTTAAAACAGCACAAACCTACAAAAACAAAGAGAATGAGAGAAAATACACTGAAAATCAGATCAGCCCACATATCTGACTTAAACACTAGAAAGCTGATTAGATACGTGGGTGGTGTGGGGGGCAGGGAGTAAAGCAGGAATTGTAAAGAAAGCCAAGCTGCACCACAGAATCCTCAAAAGGCTTAGGAGTTGACAGTGCCAAGTAGCCATGGAAGTAGAAGTGAAAGTGTGGTGAAAAACAGATGGCATAGATGAAAGTCTTTTGAAAAAAGCAATTAACATGCCAGATCCCTTCCTCCACACCAGCAGAACACTATAGAGTTATCCTTTGGAGAAGGTTGCTGGGCTGGGGAAACTAGAGAGTTGAAAGTATACAGTCTGAAAAGAGGGGCATTATAGGAGGTGTTACTTAATGTTCTAAAATGTTCAACATTCTGCCACCCCACCCCAGCCTTATTCCCCAACTCAGCTCCCAGAACACTGGCAAGCTGACTTAGTGCTCTAGGCAAAAGATTAAAAAGATTCTGATTAAAAGGATTAAAAGGATTCTAAAGATTCTGACTGGCTCCAAGGAAAAGACCTAAAGGTACCAACACTGGAGGTGTCCGAATAAAATGGCCCCACCAAATCACTCCACAGTGAAGCCTACTATAGATAAGCACCAAGGGCCCCCACCATCATACTGTTAACTTGGGATGTTTAAAAAAATGAACCTACAGTGTCTGACTATAACATATGTTCCAGCATATTTGTCAAACTGATAAGAATAAATTTAAAGGGGACAGAGTTTCACTATATATTTAATAAACTAAAAATCTGGATCTTATTCATTCGAAATTTATGATTATTCCCACATGCTCTGCTAAAATTTATCTTCGCATCTTCTATTAAATATAAGATCTAAAAATTCATTAAATGTTACTAGAGGTTGGTGATAAAAATCACTTGAATGAAATGGTTCCTGTATTAGCAAACAATATATTTTTCAATATTTTTTTAAATACATATATTCCCTAAAAGAGGTGAATGGCTGACCATAAGGATATTCACCAAGGCATAATTAATTTGAGTTTTTGTACATATTTGAAAGTAAAAACAAAAATCCAAAAAGCTACATTTCTTGAAGTAAGCTAGAATTCAGATATTCTGTGTGTTCACTATCTTACAGTAGTTTACAACTTCTAACAATTTTTTTCTTTTATCACACAAAGAGAGCTATTATTTGCATAAAGCGGTTTGGCTTTTCCTCCCTTACTCAAATTTCCATAATGCATATGGCTTATACAATCTGCTAAATTATAATGTAACCTGTGCTAGAATATACCATCCTTTGGGCAAAATTGATAGATGATTTTGTCTCTGCAGTTCTCACAACACCTGAATTATCTTATACTCACGTACTCAGCATATGTTGTACTGAATAAATTTCTTCTTTATCTACCTCAATGTTTTTCATCAAGTAGCTTAATTTCTCACAGAAATATAAAACACACAGGCCAGATTCTTGTATTACTTAGAATATTTTTGGCACTGTATTCTGCTCTAAGTTAAATCAGCTTTGCATGTATAAATTTTTAAAAGGCATTTCAGAAAAGTCCCAAAATAATTCTGAACACCAAATTTGCATACTTTCCATTTTAAATTATTGACAGCACTGGTATGTATTAGAAAAAAAAAATTTCACATCAAATATATTTGTCCACATTCTTACCCTTGTTAGGCCATAGATGCATTAAAACAGTTTGCCCTTTAACTTTCACAGCACAGACTTAAATATTACAGGGAGAAAGAGACTGAATTTCACTGAACGCGGTCTGAATATCTCCTCTTTTAG
>NW_006494379.1:0-2389 GCF_000325575.1 Pteropus alecto | reverse complement strand
TGAGCCTCCTCTTGGGCCTTCATCGCTCAAATTGGGCTGGGGCTTCTGAAATCTTTCAACTTTCTCCAAAGATCAGAGGCCTGTGTACTGAGGCAGTGTTGCAGGGAAGAGAGTATAGCATACCCCTATGTGGGCCAGGCAGGAAGACAGAGTAGAGAGCGGGCAGCAGTCTGATCTTTCGGTCTGTGGCCTCACCTGGGCCTGCAAAGCAGAGATTGGGGGAGCCAGGAGCAAGGGATAAGAGGGCCAGCACTGCTGATTATTTCTGAGGCCAAATTCCCTGACCACTCCCCTCACCCCCCAGCCTTGACTTCCTGCCTCGGGCCCATGCATGTAGACCAGCTTTGCATTCAGGTGAGATTGGCAGCAAACAGAAGCCGCTGAGATGAAGATGAGGGTGGGGCCTGAAGTATAGAGCAAGAAAGAAGGGGAGGAAATGGGCCTGGTGAAGAGGAAACACACCAGCAGAGGGGGGTGGGGGAGGGGGTTGGAAGCCAGGAAGGCCTGAAGGATAGGGACATTTCTGTGGGTCAGTATCCTGCACTCTTATCTGCCAGCTTCTTCACACCCTTTTTGGATGGTAGGAATGAACTCTTAATTCCTACAAAGACTGCCCTGTAGGGGCCAACTGTCAGTATTGCAGGAGGAGGCTAGACCCTGACAATAAATTCTTGGTGGCCCTGATAATTTTGAGGGACACTGCCCTACCTCGCAGGGGAGGGGACTAGGGGTAAAAGTCTTTATTCCTCTTGGCCTTGGCCCCTTCCTTCCTCAGGAAAAAGCCAGTCCAATCTGAAAGTTCCTTTTAGCAGAGCCCCACTTAGGCCTGTATCCTACCCCTCCTTCACTTCCAGGAGATCCCTCTGACATGCCTTTACACTGGGAAGCCCATCTCTGTTCCGATTTCCCCAGCTCCAGGGGAAGGGAGTTGCCCACTGCATGTGCTGATCAGCCTTCACCTACCCTTGGCCATATCCTTACCTCACCTCCCAGTTACCATTCAAGTTCTTTCAGACGCCACCACTGCATTTCTCAAGTAACCAACCCTATGTCAAACCTCCACTGACCTCTCATGTCCTCTCACTTGACTCTTAGAGAAAACCCTCCCCCTGTGCTAAAGCCACCAGGGGTGTTGTGGTCACTTGAAATCACTGTCATGGGGAGCCTGAACAACTGTAATGCCCTCTTAGCTCATTTCCCTAATCATGCCTCTTTCAAACTATTTCCATCCAGCAGCAAAGGCCTAAATGATTTATTGTTTAAAATAACTTTCTGCCTAAGAACCTCCCATCTTCCCACAGTGAATGAAGCCTGACCTGGCCTGTAAGGCCCTATCTGTGGCATCAGGCCCCTGCAGATCTCCCCTCCTGGACAACATTCTCCAATTGACTGCCAAATTCTTCTCATCTCAAGACCTTTGCCCATGCTGTTCCCTCTGTCTGAGTTGCCCTTCCCTACTCTCCTGAGGCTGCCTCTCCCTTCTATTGCTGGTCTTATCCCTCTCAATAGACCAGCACATTCTCTGGCACATAGTAGGTGCTCAAGAAATAATAAGCTTTCAGTGTTGTGGGTTCTCCTCTTGGTCTCTTAGTTGACCCATCCTTCTTCCTTGAAATGTTCTTCCCTGAGGTCAAATTTGTTTCTCCCACGAGTCAGATTTGTCCTGTGACATCTCATGACTCTCTGTACCCCAACATACTTCCCAACCGCCGAAGCACTGACCTTCCCCAGGCTCAGAACTTGCCCACCCATCTCCCTCAGTCCGTTGAGCCCTGGCGGATCAGTTCTCTTTCTTTGCACAAAAATTTGTTAAAGAGCAGTTATGTGTCAGGTGGGTGGAGGGACCAAGGGAATTCACAGTATCTTAGTGGGTGAAAAGCCACAGACTAAGGCCACAGACATCTTTGGGTGTGCCCTGGAACTGCAATGGGCTGTTTTTCTCATGTTTTTAGCAGAAGTCACATGATTTAAGATCTGTTCCTCTCATGAATCTCATATTCTCATCTGTTATAAAAACAACAACAAAAACTTATCAAAGAATTCTTCAAGAAGGTATGTTTTTTAGTTCCTTCTTCCTGTTAACAAAATTTCTTGTGCCAAGAAGATATAGTACCACCATTTCCAGTATATTTTCAAGATCAAGCACTGAGGCAGTGGGCAATGTTCTAATTTAAAAAATATAAAGATTTTTAGAAATGTAATGATTCAGCTCTATGAAAAACAGGAAAATGACTCCATAAAACCATCTGGTCACTAATGTCGTGTTCTTAGTTACTCAAATGTTTGAGTGGTTCACTAGAGTTCACTCAAGGGGTTTGTAGTTTGTCTTGGTTTACGATTACATTTTATTTCATTTTATTTTATTTACTTATTTATTTTTTAGGCGAGG
>NW_006494378.1:0-2371 GCF_000325575.1 Pteropus alecto | reverse complement strand
TTTTTTTTTTCCCCCCCCTCTTGGACAATGGCTAATGCTTGTTCTTAGCTTTTCCCTCTTCTAGGCTCTATCACGTGATATTTCCTCAGATGTAGTTCACCTCAGCCCCATGCAAGGACACTTTTTAAAAACATAATCTGCTTTGATCTGTTGTAAGTAATCAAGATTAGAATAAAATAGAGATAGAAATATAAATATGTTTTCCACTATCTACCCCTAGTTTCCATTTAGCACCCAAATCATCTCTTATCAAATATTAAAAGCGCTGAATCATTGCACAAAATATTCTACTGATGTTCTTTTAAATGTTCTTCAATGTTTTATTACAATTATACTTAACATTACTGCCTTTTCTACTGCAAAAAGCAGTAGAAAATACATAGTGGGTAACAATATCAGTTTTGAAATCAGGATAATGTTTGGTTCTTGTATAACTTAAGCTCTCTGTATTGCTCGACTGTAAAATGAGAATCACGATAGTAACTTTTTGATAGGGTTGTTGCAAGGACTAAAAGAGCTAATGCACTTAAATTGATTTAGCATAGTTCTTGGCATGGACAACACACTCAGTAAATGTGAGCTTTTCTCCTCCACCTCCTCATCCCCATCTTATCTTTCTCCTCTTTCTCTACCCTCTCTCAAAGTTTTGATTAACTATTTTAGCATAAAATTGTTTTCACTATGAAGCAAACAACCATGGTCCCTAAACATGTGAACATGGCATCAAGTTGTCATTGAATAAATATTTTCTCTAATTTGTTCCTTTCTGGTAGGTTGTTCTCTTGTTAGTGTTTGATTACCATACATAGTCAATGCCTCACTCTAGATTATACCCCACTTCCACCCTAATCCCATCACATGATCTTGTTACATGATGTCTAAAGCAGGCACAATGACCGACTCTTCAATAGATGCATGGGATTTTTCTGTAGTAAGCATCTACTCTAAATATCTAAGCCAATACAGACTGGCTCCTGACAGCAAACAGGCTTTTGTGATGTCTCCTCATATGATTATAAGGCACAGTGCTCGGGGAAAGCAGACTCATTTTAATGAAATCACAAGTACAGCATAACTTGCAAAGTAAATCTGCTTCTGGGAAAAATAATTGTGCTCTAAAACATATATGATTCAGGACAATGCTGTATAGAAATATGTCCTTATGCCCCTTCATTACTATAGATGATTAAGAGTTGATTGGTACTTAAAATACAATGAACTTTTTGCATGAGAAAATAGAAATTCATAGTTTGTTATTCCCTGCCTTCCTTGCTTAGAAGACTAAAAATCCATTGACTGTAGGCTCAGCCATCTTAGGTTCTAAACCAGAGAAAGCCTTACCTGGCAAAATAGTGGAAGTCTCAAACTCACTGAGATGGGAGGGATCAATTATCTTGACCCCTTGCCATGCAATATACCAGTGTTTCTATTGAGTGGAAAATGCAAGTCAATACTAGCAGGAGCTGGGAGAAACTAACAGGCAGAAGATATGGCCACCTCCATGGAGAAACAACATTCTTAAGTTACCAAGATCAAGGAAGTTTAACCTATTCTGCTCTGATGAGGCCAGGTGTCAATATCCAAGGGGTTCAGGCCAAAGGGAACACAATCAGGATTCTTAGGAATCTGGTAGGGATCAGAATCATATAGGTTGGGAGTTCTTTTCAGAATAGTGTGGGAGATAACAAAAGAAGCATCTATCTGGTCCCAGGGAAGAAGCTGGTAGATAGGGGAGATCCCAAAGCTTCCCTCCAATTGAGCTGAGACTCAGGATCAGGTTTCAGTCTTAGGATCCAGCCCCAGTTGTACACCAGTCGAGGAAAAATTAGAAACTAGGCAGGACTAGTTGTGCAGATAGACCACATAGAAAACAGATGTAAAAGGAAGGCATTCACTGTGTCAGATTCAACCCAGGAACACCAGATGCTGTGTGAAACAGTAGTCATATAATTCCTTAGTACACGAAGTGCTCCCAATATCCTGCTAATTTAGACTTTGGTTAAATATTGGGTGGAGCTGAACTTTTTGAGTGGCAGACTTCTAGTGTCCACAGCAGTCAGGATATGTCAGATAGGGGGAGAGAATATTTTCAAACCATTTCTACTACAACAACAGAAAATAATGAAAGAGTTCACCATGGTGACGTCTCTAACCTTAAAATCAATTATTAGTAAATCAATCAATTAAAATTAAAGCACTTAGCTAATGTGGACCAGATGAGGTAAAAGTGATTTTTGGACAACATGATCTCTAAATATAGGCTATAGCTGGTTTGTCTGGTGTTAAACTGAAAAACATTGATCTGTGCCATTCTGGCAAAGTACTGGCATATAGACTTACTGAGAAAGGGTTTTTTAAGTTTTTTTCCTAC
>NW_006494377.1:0-2388 GCF_000325575.1 Pteropus alecto | reverse complement strand
ATATTTTCTATATGCCAGGCGTTTTCAAAATAATGCATTCAAAATAAGGTGTTTTTGAAATAATGTTTGTCTTCCAAACAGTATTTCAAAAGACTCCCCTCGGGAGACGCAAGTCCATGCAATACTGGATCTGAGACATAGGAGAGGGTGTTGATGAATTTTTATTATTTGGCCAAAGATAAAGCCACACTGGGATTTTGTAATGTCCTCAATTTCAGAGCCAAAGATGTCTTTTTTCTCCCAGAGAGGACAGAGTGCGCTAGGTTATGTAAAGACAATCCGAGCCCCTCCCTCCCTGGAAAGACCTCAGCAACTCATATCTACTCCTTTGGTGGAAAAAGCCAGAAATCAGACACGGAGGAGCGTGGCAGGTAGGGTAGAAGTAGAATATTGTCGGGAGCAGGACAAAACTCAGCGGCTTCAAGTCCCGTCCCTGCCCTTATAGCCTTTGGGAGCTAGGACGTATTAGATAATCCCTTTGGCATGAGTTTCTACAGATCTAAAACAACCTGCTGAATATGTCATTGCAGAAGCCAAAAGCCTGAGATTCGCCCTTCATTCGTCCCTTCTTCATTTCCTCTGTGGAAACCATCAGTAAGTCCTCTTAATGGGATCTCTCAAAATTTCCATCCCATGCATGAAGTACAGCATAGAGAATGTAGTCAGTAATATTGGAATACCTACGTATAGTGCCAGGTGGGTACTTAAGGGCAGGGGGAGAATCTCTTTATAAAGTATAGAAATGTCTAACTACTAAGCTGTCACCTGAAACGAATAGAAAATAATATTGAATGTCAACGACACCTGAAAAAAAACCGTCCCACATCCATCCGCCTCCCCCATCGTCATTGCCATCACCCTCGTCCTAGCCGCCATCATTACCTGATAGACCATTGCAAAAGCCTCCTAACTCGCGGCGCCACATCCATTCTCGCCCCTTGAAAATGCCCTCTCCACAGGAGTGCCAGTGAGCTCTCCAGAACACAAGCTGTGTCCTTTCTGCATTCTTTACTTTCCGGTCCTATTCCATTTCAAAACGGAGCATCCGAGGCAATTCGCTACTGAACTGGACCGCATCCCTTCCTTCTTAAAATCCTTCAAGACCCCCGATGGCACTTCAGACAGAAGCCAAAACCCTTCTTATGGCCAAACAGGTCCGTGGTGATCCGTCTTCTCTCTGCGTCTCTGACCCCATCGTCTCTCTTCTCCTCGCTCAGGAATCTGCCACACCAGCCTTCGTCCATCCCTAGAAAAAGTCGGCCTCAAGCCTTCGCACTCGCCGTGCCCCCCGCCCGCCCCGCCCCCGAGTCCCATCGTTACATCACCCCGTTCTATTTTCTTCTGGGCACGTATTACCATTTCAAATCCTCTTGCCTGTCGAATCGAGGTTTCGCTCGTCGTCTTTTGCCTCCCTATCCCGGGACGGTAACCTTCTCGAGAAGCAGTCGCCTTGCCTGACACGTTCCAGGCTCTACCCATCCTCAAATATCTCTCGAATGAATGAACGCGCCATAGGTTGGTTCTAAGATTAAGGAGGGTAAGGGGTGCGAAGCATTCGGATCGACAGGGGGATTGGCTACGCAAAGTCGCTCAGAGAGCGAGGCTGATAGAGTCTCTGCCGTAGGGCGATGTCACCGTCTTCACGCACGGTTCCCAGGACTACGGGTCAGGTGGAGACGGTACAGCGAACTCACACCTGCCCCTAAGTGCCCTGGGCTGGAAGTGACTTGGGTCGCTTCCACCTGGAGTCCGTTGACTTCAACCGGATTTCAATGGCCTCCCCCTGACGTGGGTGGCAGTGGAGGAAAAGTGTGAGTGCGACCCTCGCAGTTCTGCCTCTAGCATCTACCCATCGTTAGAGACGAGGAAACGGAGGCGCCGGGAGATCGGAAATCTGCTCGATGGCACAGAGCCGGCCGACGGGGGGTTTCGCGGAAGCCCGGGCGGCCCGGCCTTCTGACCCCGTGCTGAAGCCGCATGTCATGAGCGGCCGAGCCAGAATTTCAGATGAAGACCGCGGATTCCACAGACGCTGCATGGCGCTGGCACACCACACTGCCACTCAGAATCCCGAATCGATAAAAACAGCCGACACCGACTACGCCAAGCACTTTCCTAGATGCTTCACATGAATCGTGTCATCCGATTCTTACAATAACGACCACGACAAAACAACCGGGAGACAGGCGTCAAATTTCCTTCCCCATGTGATAGAAGAGGAGACAGAAGCCTAGGGAAAAGGGGCTAGCGATGGACAAAGACGTGGCCGTCTTGAGGCTGAAATGCAAATCTTCCTACCTCCGGAACCCAGGCTTTAACTACTAGGCCACCTGACTACCTGGCCGTCATTTAGATAGAAACCTCGGTGGTGCAGGGCTGGGGCAGGGC
>NW_006494376.1:0-2387 GCF_000325575.1 Pteropus alecto | reverse complement strand
TGAGATCAGACGGGATCAGGCACGTTCAGGGTGGCGCGGCTGTAGACTGAGCAAGTTTTTAAACCCACCCAGAGATTAACCTCGACGACCCGCTGCTTCCTAGAGACTGGAACTCAGTGGCGTTCTTGTAGTAAACCCAGGGCTCAGTTCTGTGCCTTAAACACTGAGAAGTGATCGATTCTCCTCGTTTCTCCCTGCTTAGGTCAGAAGTTGTTTCATAAGTTTTGCTGAAAATGTACAATCGAATTAAGTGTTAATGTAGACACAGAGAGAGCAAACAACTTTCTTTGAATACGATTACGTGAAAATTTAGCTGGCTTGAGAAGCAGACTGTATTAATTGAATCTTCGAATAATTTACCATTCACTTTTCTCTCTCAATTCAAATCTCTCTCCCAATGATTTAGGGCAAAGCTGACTATTTCTCAGCCAGTATTACCAGTGACTTCACCTAGAGAGCTGAAATTTGTGTGCATGTGCGTGTTTGAAAAAAAAAATTATCTTTCTCGTTTTAATTGCTCTATATTTGGCTTGATGATTTGAAAAGAATCATAATAATTCCGATGCCTTGGACTACAGATAAAATTTATGAATGCACATTTGAAAATTAATTTTTTAATAAATGTCCAGTTTCAACAAGTCAACTGTACTTTGTTCAAAACAAAGAATTTTTAAGCAATTCTCATTAGTTAGATGGTGAAACTTAATGACCGATTAATATGGTACCATGAGGGTGTTGGATTTTGGACAAACGGGGGACAGATCATTAGTGGACTCCATGCAAAACTGAGACCTTATTTGTAGCCCCGTGCGTAATCGGGTATCAATAGTTGTGTAACTTCAGAGAGCGTACCCAGGCTTGTGTTTCTCAGATATTTAAATACAGTTTCCACGTTTAGCGCTCAGTACTTATGAGACGCAAACACACACCTGGTCCGCGGAGGCGCCTCTGCAGGCATCATCCTGCGCTCCGCGTGCATGCCATGCATCACCTGCCGCTCACCCACCTGTGCCTGCCATGCCTCACGTCAGTTTTATCAGGGTTTTCCAGTTTTTCCCTTGGCTTAAGTAAGGACGTTTGTATAAGTGCTTGCTTATTATAGTTTGCTTCTTTATCTTATAAAAAAATCTGTGTTTGTGTGTGTGTATACATATAACTTAAAACTTTTTGCATTTGTGATACCAGAATAGAGATAAATGCAGAAATCATTAGGCACCTCCAAAGTGTTGACACTTGAGCCTTAATTAGATCCTTTTTGGATATAATTTGTCATTGGTATTCGCTTTTGGATGTAAAAATAGAACACGTAGGAAATTCTAGAACTATGGAGCATTAGGCTTCTCCGTCAAGCGTGGCGAACGGCCTCCGGAAACCTGGAGTGCCATATGAGTCCCACATGACAGCTTTCCTTACCCACCTCGTCTCTGTACCAAAGGAGAACAAGCCACCTGGTTTTCTTTACTAAATGACGATTTTTAATGATCTCAGTTTCCTTCAAACATAAGATGATTTTGCTTTATCCAAATAAATGTGACTATATTTTAATTTTTTCCCCATGTATTTAGATGCCTGGTCAGTAGATGAACATTTAATTATATTCTGGCATTATCGAACCTGGAGGATTGACTCGAATGTGGGGCTTATGGCGGTTAAGACGAATAGATGTTTCTGAAGCAGATTGATTATGTTCTAAATAGCTGTTCACATTTCAAAGAGGGGATTGCTCAAGCTAAAATATAATCTCAACCACGACAACAAAAATCCATTTACATTTTCTGTCCTATTTCTTTGTTTGGAATAGACACAAAAGCAATCGCCCTAACCTGCATTGAATTATTTTAGTGGGACTCATAAACACACCCCGGATCAACCTGGCGTGTCATTTTCGACAGTGAGGAAGCCGCCTCATTTTCTGACAGTCTCAGCTTGGGAAATGGGCAGCTCCATTCGGTCACGGCGTGAAGACAGCAGACGTAAAAACACTTCAAAATGCAGCTTGTTGGGGCTTACTAGAAACTTCACATCTAGTCATGTCTTTCTTCATCCATATCTACTTGGTGCTTGGTTAGGTATTAAAGTTTCGTTAAAATAATTTGGAACTTACAAGTCTGAGAAAAACGTAAAATAAGTATTTTTTCAGAATATGCAATGGCTCGGGTTGTTTCGAGATGCAGGATGCTTCGGCTAAGTAAATTTTGTCTAGACACACCTGTGGTCCAGGTGCTTGTTGTGGATACTGTGTCACCTTGGAGATTTGTAGAAATGCAGGTTCCCAGGATGGTCCTTGTACTTCCCGTATCAGAGGGGAATATGCAGACGGTCCCCCCGGGGACTCGAAGGCATGTTAACATTTGAGTCGCCTGCATCTAGCATTCAAGCCTCAGTTC
>NW_006494375.1:0-2378 GCF_000325575.1 Pteropus alecto | reverse complement strand
CACAAACAGGGTGATCACACAGGCAGCAAATAACCCAGTCAAGCATCCTCTCAGTGGGGGCTACTGAGGGCTTGGCTTCCCACTCCCCACTGCTGAGCTTTAGTCTGCACAGCAATGGTCCTGGCCTTGGGAGGGAAAGTAAGTGGGAAAGAATTTTGAAGATCTTTGCGAGCCAAGAACATAGCCACCCAGGACATGAGGCTGACTCATGGATCCTGCTCCAGCCATTGGGCCTGGAGTAGCCTCAGCCCAGCTTTACCCTCCCAGGCCTGGATCTGGCTCTTTTGCTCTAATCCCCGTGCCCCCTTGCACCTGGATTCCCAGACTCCAGAGCCAGCTGGCAGCTGCTGCACCCTGGTGGCCCAGCTCTGCCTCACTCTCCCAGCAACACGGGAGGCCAGGCTCCCACCAGGTGGCCACAGCTGGGGTGTCCCACAGCTAGGCCTGGAGGTGAGGTCAGCCTAAATGGTTCCTGCCAACCTGTGACTCAGCCAGAGGGCACCACTGGACAGGGCACTTCACCAAGACCAATCAGTGACTAAAGGAACTGGTGCTGCCGGGGAGCGGGCGTCCATAAGAGACCGAAAGGATGGGGCTGGGAGGACAAGCTGGAGACAGGCCTATGCTACCTGGACTCCTGAGGAAGCCTCCGCTGCCTCCACCAATCTCATTGTGATCCCCATGACTCCCCGGGAGCAGGGGACAGAGGCCTAATCTATACCAGTGACAATGTCATGTGGGGCAGGGGCTGTGGAGGTCCACCCTGAGGAGGGCCAGGAAGCCTGGAATTTGAATTTTTGAAGTTATCTCTAAACGAGGCTATACATTTTGCATGTGTGCACAATGTTTAATTACTCAATAGTCAGGCTTAAAACAGTGCCTGACACATAGGAAGCTCTCAAAACTATTTGTTGAATAAATGTACAGAGCATAAATAACATGTCATAATTCTTAAAACACTATTTTCACATCTTTCCTTTGCGTTTTACTGGGAGCCCAGACATATGAAAGTGGCCTAGATTTCTCCAGCCCTCTGAGTGGCCCTAGATGTCAGCTGTAGTGTCAGGAAGAGGAAAAGTGTCCTTAGGCAGGAGACCAGAGTGTCCTTGTCAGGCTACTGCTGAATACAAGTGCCTGTGCATGTGTGGATTAGAGCAGGGCTAAGCTGTGCCGGGAGTCTAGGCCCAGGCAGCGAGTCCCAAGCTGATAGATGAGTTGCAGCATGTGTCTGAGGAGCCCCAGTAAACGGATCCCTGCTGTAGCCCATGCTTGTTTCCTCTTTATCACCCCTGTGCTTTGGGTAGAGGCTTACCTGCCCAGAGACATAGCCATGTCTCTCTCCCTGGGCTGAGAAAAGAAGGGTTCTGCACTCTGATTTGACCTAGAGCATGATGAGAGTCAGGCCAGGACCAAGAGTGTCCAGGGCACAGAATGTGTACGTACTCCAATTGCTCCCCGATCCCTTGGCTGCTCCACCTGGAGGAGATGATTTGTAAAAGGAGGCAGTTTCTCTGCACACGGACCAGCGTGGCTAGCTGATAGAAGCCTTCAACTATTAACAGAAGTTGGAAAACTGAAACCCTTGGTTTGGGCTTCTATTTGAGGTCTACAAGTAGGACTGAGGCTGGGTGATGGAGTGCAGGCTGTCTACTCTCTCTGGCCTGAAAGAGAAGTGGGAGGAAAGGTAAGGCTGGGGGTATTCTTGAGGCAGGGGGAGAGCATGATACCTTTATAAGCTGCTTTCTTGAGGTCTCAGTTACACAACAGTCACATGGGTCTCACCGCCACCGCCTGTTCTGTCACTTCCCTTCCTGGACTGGGCTGAGCTGCCTCTGGCTCTCTCACCTGTCTGTTGCCTCCCCCTTGTGTGAGATGCCACTCTTCCCAACACCCTTCACTCCCAGGCCTCAGGGCTAGGGCCTCCTTGGGCCCCACTGGGTAAACCAGCCTCTGCCCTGCTGCTTGGCAGCCCCTTTGTTGGGTTCCAGAACAGACGGGTTTTCTCTGTGAAAACAGAGACAAAGCAGGTCTGACAAGGGTGCTGTTGGGGATTGCAAATATGATTGAGACACATCTAGTCCCCGGTGCAAGAGGCATGACCCAAAGTCACCAACGCAGGATCTAACCCTGTTTAGAAGCTTAGATCAACTGCTTAGAAGTTATGTGAACTTGAGGTGGTCACTCACCCTCCCCAAGGCCCAGTTTCCTGATGAGAAGTGGTTCTGCTTTTTTGTCTGCCCTGAAATTTAGCTCAGGGCCAGTAACTAGGCTCTAATTGTCAGAATCAGCTTTGTCCCTGTTGGGACCCTCAGAGACTGGCTCCCTCTAGAACCTCTAGCCTCTCAGCCCCCCAAGGGAGGCACGGTAGTGGCAGTGTG
>NW_006494374.1:0-2362 GCF_000325575.1 Pteropus alecto | reverse complement strand
AGTCTTCAAAACTGGTGATAGCTGGAGGATTGATAGTCCTGGCTTGCTGTAGCATTGCAACTATGAACATTTTCACCAGGCAAATTGGCATGGGACAGAGATGGAGGCAGATCATGGGCTTGTGCAATATCTCTGACACTTGAGAGGTACAGTGCAAATAGCAATAATAAGCATTGTTCATTTCAGTGGCTGAGAACCTTTGATGAAGGCTCAGCACCCAGTAGCTGAAAATGAAAAATCAAAGCACTCAATCACTATTCAACCCAAGATTGAAAGCCAGGAGGCCGACTTGTCAGTACATAAAGAAACTCTTATCTCAGGTAGCTGGGAGCTAGCTAATCATGCTAAGGGTCAGACTCCGGATGTAATTGCAAAAGAATAGTAGAACTTCAAAAAGACTGAATTCTCAGCCCTGGCAAGTCTCCTACTAAAAGACAGGGCTCTTATGGAAGGAGTGGTTCCTTTAGGCTTGGCATGAGGATATGTGGGTAGATGTGCTACGGGTCCTTGAATTCCGGATTTCCCTAAACTCAAAGAACCTGTATAATTATTCTACTTCCTCTTGTCATAGGTTGTGCCCCTGCTTTAACATTATACAAAAGGATCAAACGTGGCAGGTACTTATAAGGTCATAATCACCCTCTTCAATATCTGCCCACATCTCCCTTCTAGGCATCAGACATATTGCTAGAGTCAAACCTCAGCATGAACTAAGATTTTGCTGAACCTGCTATGAGAGGAAAGAAATCATATGCAGGATTGTAGAACATGCCTAGCATGTGTTAAGAGTTGGGAAAGTATTCCTAGGAGGAGTCCTAAAGCCAAATGCGAGAGAGTTTAGCATATTAAGGACACTCTCCCATAACACAGGATTCAACACCCTGACAAGTGCCCTGGGAGTCAGTTCTTATATGCTTCTGGGATGCTTTTTGGAATTTAGAAAAATGATGGTTCCTATGAGACGGTGTCGAGCTGCCAGAACGGCCATGGCAGACTAACTAGGATGTCATCCACGTGTCAGAGAAGTAGACATGTTAGAATAATCTATTTTATAAAACCACAACATGCACCAGCTATTTTCTTCATGAGGACCCTGAGGATGTACCATTTACCAAGGCAATAAGGAATGCTCCAGTGACAGGGACCAGTAGTACAGAGAAACCAGTTGGGACTGGCCCTCTGTAGGCGGCATCTTATGCTAGGAGAAATGGCATTATCAAATGTGGCTACCTAGTAGTAGTGGGGTTTAGAGAATCCCCAGATACCAGGCCTAAGTGGCAGCACTTCACCTTCAGGATTATTGGAGGGCCGGGACTAGGGTGATGCAAGAGATGGCCTGGGATGCAAAATTAAAGAAAGCGTTTATTCTCGGAGTTGTGCTAATGCTAACCCCGAGAATGAGTGCTTCCTCAAGAGTGAGGCATGTAGGGCAGCAAGGCTGAGATACATCCTGACCTGTAGGAATCGATGAAGAAGCTTAACACAGATGGTGTTTCTTAGGGCAAAGGCCAGCCAACATGAGTCTTGACTGATATATAATCAAAAGAGTTTAAGAACGAAGGATCCAGAAAATGAAGCTAGCCGCTTCGATAGGAAGTCCTGATCTCTCGCCCAATCATCTTATAATCGTTTAGGCAATTTTGTCACCAGTTCTCAGCCTGAAAGCAAGGACAGATTCCTATGAGGAAGGACCAGCAAGACTGGATTGTGCTAATTCTCCAGTACTTCCTCAAAGGAATCTTAAATAATTTACTCAAGTAATTGTACACTAGAACTTTGAGAGACTTGTTGTACCTGAGCTGCTGTGATACCTGGGAAGAGAAAGTGTCACCATGACCCCGGTTAAAATAGGAGCTACAGGGGCCAGGTAACAAAAGGATTCTTAGTTCAAGTTTATCTCACAGTGATCTGCTGTGTTTATGGACCCGCCTAGTGGTGGTATTTCTGTGATTCTCAAGTGGATAGCAGTTTGTAGGACTATCACTATACTTCCCTGACCTTTGAATGAGAACTATCAAAGTAAGAAAATCCATGTTAAAAATAATTTACAAATAACGGTACTGAATGTTTTTTTCTTAAGATGAGGAGGAATCAAAGCAGGAATAGCTACTGTCATCATTCTTGCTCATCAACATACCGGAAGTCTCTGCTAGTGCAATAAGGCAAAGGAAAATAGGTCAAAGGCATAGAGCTTGGAAAGGGAGAAACAAAACTGTGTTTATTTGCATTTGACATGATTGTTCATTTGGTAAATTCCAAAGCACTTATAGAAACCTACTAGTGCTAATGAGAGAATTCGATACGGTCACAATGTGCATGGCCAATACATAAAAATCAATTGTATTTCTATATACTAGCAATG
>NW_006494373.1:0-2370 GCF_000325575.1 Pteropus alecto | reverse complement strand
CCTGACACCATACATAGTTATTACAATATTATTAGTTATAATCCCTATGCTGTATTTTCCATTCCTGTGACTATTTTTATAAGTGGCAATTTGTACATCTTAATTCCTTTCAAGGAAGGAACTCTTACTATCCCTTTTACGGATGATAAAACTGGGACTCAGAGAAGTACCTGTGGTCATATAGCTAGTAAAATTGACCATCGTTCAAACTTGAATACAGGTCACACCAGCCAAAGCCAGAGACAACGCTTTAACCGATGGTCTCTTGCAGCCGCGCGCTTTAATCTCTCTCGGCACAGTTTTCTCATCTCTCATTTGGAGATGTTAACGCTCACTTGATAAGGTTGTTCTGAGGATGACATACGCTAACAGGAGAAGTGCCTCCATGAAGGTGACACGCAGTCATTACAGGTCCCTTCCGGGTTCCCGGGATGCAGTTCTAACTAGTGGACCTCGGCCATGGTTCTTGTTTCCGAGTGGCTGTTCCGATGTCCTGCGCTCCCCCATCTTTCTCTCTACATTGGCCTTCCTTCAACCCCTGTCACTGACCCCGGCCACCTGGGTCAGCCCTTCACTTCCATCAGTCAGAGGTAATTCGCCAGTGCTTCTCTTTCTCCTCCTGGCCTTCACATCCTGGCCTTGCTTTGACAGGAAAGGTGGGGATAGGGGGCTCATGGAAGGTACCGGAAGGAGTGTGTTTAAAGTACTCCAATTTCTCCTTCTCCTTACATGAGCAGCTGTGGTGACTCTGAACTAGGTTGGTTCCTCAGGCCCTGAGGAGCTGATGGGTCCACCTGTCCAGGTCTGTGTGTCTCCATGTTTCTGAGGCCGGATAATGACCGTCTGATACTCAGGCCAGGAGTCTACCTGCACCTCCAAGTGGAAGGGGTTTCTGTGGTTGATGTGACTCAGGAGGGACTGGGAGAGATGGGGAAGGTCACGCTGGCGTCCTCAGAGATCGGGGCGAATGCGATGAGGAAGAGAGAAGTGGAGGCCGGGAGAGGGCGCCAGGACCAAGTCAGTGATGGGGTACATGAGCCGTGTCCCCAGGACCATACCGATGCAAGCGAAGTCGCCAGCAGGCTGGCGGAAGAACTCACAGCCGTCCTCATGATAACGAATCGCCAGGGTGCGCTAAGTGGGCATTTGCTGCGCTCTTTGTACTTAATATCATATGAAATTTAGTGCTTACAACAACTTTAATAAAAGGAAGATGCCGGTACTATCCCCCTTTCACAGATGAAGAGACCACGGCACAGAAAGGTGACGTAACATGCCCAAAGCCACACAACTGGAAAGCGGCAGACTCTCGGTATGCATACCGATCAGTCTGGCTCCAAAACCTATGTGCTTAGCCTCCATCCTCGCTGCCTCTGCAAGGGAATGACAAAACTCGCAGAACAGGCCCAGTTGCCTCCTCCTGAGAAGCAGCAGCAGCTCTTCAAGTGCCTCCCACGCTCCACTCCCCACCCCCGCCCCATCCTCTTCTGCGGAAAGGCGGGGAGAAGGAGCAGGTTAACGAGTTTGGAATAGTCTTGTCCTCAGTACCCCACTTCCCCACCTCCTGCTACTCTCTCCCCTTCAGGGACTCGGGGATGCTTCTGGCCAAGGATTTGCACAAGGTCAGCAGCTTCTGGGACTCATGCAGCAGAAGCATTTGGTGGGGCACTTCAGTCTTGGAACTCTCCGAAGAGAAACTGAAAAGATTAGAAGTAAAGGAGGAGGGAGAGTGTTTAGGGACCAAAGGAATTAAAAATGCACTTTACACATATTCACCAAGTCATCCTCCTGCGGATTTTACCGTCATTTTCATTTTGAAGACGTCAAAGCTCAGAGAGACTGAGTAACTTCAAGTTCGTCCAGAAATGAGAGGCAGAGTCAGATTTTGAAATGTGACTAGATGAATGACTCCAAAACTCCTCCACCACGGCTGTCATAACCCTTATGTCTTGGTCACCGGGTGCCTGACAAGCTGTCTTGTAGCAGGAATAGAGAATCTCAGCCCTTCGATGGCAGTCTGTCTCTGTTTCTGTCTGTGATGCAGTGGGGGTGCATCAGCCTCACCCTCGTCTTCTAGAATTTTCTCAGTGATGTTCATGAATAGTTCTTAGTTGTTCTTCTTGTAAGGGGGAGCAGAGTCAGAAGGATCTATTTTGTGTCCATCTTGGTGACATCATTCTCCTTTTAACTTTTTGAGAAACTGCCAAACTCGTGTCCCTAGTTGGCTGTACTATTTTACGTTCCCCCTGGCAAAGCACAAGGATTCAAGTTTCTCTACATCTTTGTCAACAATCGTTATTTTTCCTTTAAAAAACTATAGCAATCCTAGTAGGTATGAAATGATATTTCATTGTGGTTTTGATTTGCATT
>NW_006494372.1:0-2379 GCF_000325575.1 Pteropus alecto | reverse complement strand
TTTTTTTGAAGAATAGTTTTGCCATCTTCTGTAAATGGAGTCTGGTCCTATAGAACTGGCAACAAGTGACACATTTGTATTCCCACTCTGTTTACCATTAGTGTTATTTTAACATTTTTGGTGTTTTACTTTTTTTCTATCTTAGACTTTTTGACAGTTTGTCTCTTATGTGCTCCCTTTTCATAGCCATGTTAATATTAATTACATTAACAACCTCTGTTTTGTTTCATTAATTGATTCATTCATTGATTCACTTAGTCACTCGATATTTTATGAACTTTACTATTTGATACTATGCTAAGGATTGGAGATACAAATATGAAACTGAGATACAGGGCCCTTGAATAGTGAATTCTTCCTAGAGGCAAGTGAAAATAAAATATTAAGTGAAAACAGAGTAATAAACTAAAAATGATTCACTGATTGTAATAATTACTATGACAAAAACAAGCAAGGTGGTTAAGATTGAAAGTAGTAGAATGTAGAAATTCTGAGACTGAAATTTCCTTTCTTTATCTCAAATAGACTATTTAGAAATGTGATATTTTATGTGTGCCAGCTCAGAAATTAGGCCAGCTATAACCTGCTAATGTTAACAATACAATGAAAAGGAATGCATTAATTCTAAATCCTAACAGGCACATGAGGGTCCTAATTGTTATATTGAAGGTATTTTAGAGCACAGCTTCCATTACTTTCCAATTGTTTCCAGGAATACTAAAAGATAATGAAGCAAATCCAAATGTCTTTATTTTCTAAAACGTTTCGAAAAGTTTACACTATTTTCATAGAGGGGACCCGAGTTTTAGAAAAGAAATTCACATCTTTCAAGGCTTAAAGCCATATTCTCATCCAGTCATCTGGCAAAATGATTTAGGCAGCTACAGACTAGTCACATTCATACGACCTTGAACATCATGGTTTCTTTAATAAGAGATTTTTTTTTTTCTTTTTCCTCAACCTAATTCAGTGTCCTGAAATGAATGACTAGGTATATGTTAATATATGACCCTCCTGCTAATGAACATTCAGATCCCTCAAGGCCTAGGACCAATTTGACAGTTGTCTCAGTGTTATACTCCAAGACTTCATTAGCTGATATAATAATTTCCAAAGACTTAAATGCCATCATTGGCAATTTTTCTGCCAAAGCATCATTCATTGGTATTCTGAATTGGGAAGATTGCTTCCCTAAGGACAATTTCTCAATGGATAGTTGGCCATATTATATGAAAATAATCATTCAAGGTCATTTTAAAACCAAAATGTATACTGCTCACATCAGCTCATTTGATGACAAGAGAAAATTTAAGTGGCTTCTGTACCAGGTACACTGTATTTTTGTTAATCACCATTTCTTTGTTAATCTCTATTCTGGTAATTTATGAAAATGTAAATTGTTTAATATTTACAACAATAGAAACTAACAAGAAAAAATTTATATACTTACAGCAGTCATTAAATTAATAAAAGATTATGCAACATTTTAAGTTGCTCTATTTAAATACATATATTGCAAAATAAAATATATAAATAAAATAACAAATAACTATATATTAAATATAATATACATATACATTTTACAAAAAACTAAAATCCTATCCAACAACCTATTATTTCTCCCTCCTGAGAAACACGTACTATCCTGAGCTTGGAAAATCTTATGTCCATGAATGTTTTCAGTTTTCATTTTTACTATATGTGTAAACATGTATGTGCGCAAAACATATTTACATTTTTTATAGTGCTTTACACTTGTAATAAAAAATTTAAAAAGAATCTGTGTGTTTAAAATGAACCTAAATGCTATCCTACTGGGCATATTTTATAATTAATTTGTTTAACTCAATATTATGCTGCCTTTTTTTTTCCATGTTGACATGTGGGGCTCTAGTACATTCATTCTAATTTTTGTAAAGTATTGCATTATTTGAATAACTCAATTGATTTTCCATTCCACAAATGAACTGTTAGATATTAGTGTCTGTTTGTTTGTTTCTTTCCTACATATTTTTACCATTACTATCAATGTGGCGTGAACATATCTGCACCTGTATCTTTGTATATTGTGTGGCAATACCTTTAGAGAAGACTCATAGAAATAAAATTGTTGAGCATTAAGGTATTCATGTCTTTAGCTATAATAGGTATGATAAAATTACTTTGCATAAGAATGATCCACTAAAATGCATAAACCTTTTATTGTCTTTCATTCTTATCCCTATTTTGCACTATATGATGTTTCTGTTTTATTTTCATTTTCCCTTACTAGTATTGAGATTGAGCTTCTGTTTTTCCCAACAATATTCTTCCATGTTTTCTTATTATAATATATAGTTCTAATTTCTTTGGAATTTTAATGTTTTTACTTATAAGTAT
>NW_006494371.1:0-2374 GCF_000325575.1 Pteropus alecto | reverse complement strand
AGATATCACTAGGTACCTATTAAAGTGGCTGAAATCCAGCGTTTAGAGCACTGACTGCACTAAACACTGACGAGGATGTGGAGCAACAGAAACCTTCGGCATCACTGGAAGGAATGCAAAACCAATGGCAGAGCCACTCTGAAAGGCAGTTGTACAGTCTCTAAAAGAACGAAACATACTCTCGCCATGCAGCCTACCAATTGCACGACTTGGTATTTACCCAAAGAGGTGAAAACATATGTCCATATAACACCTGCACACAATGTTTCGAGAAGCTACATTCATGAAGGCCTAAATTTGGAAGCAATCAAGATGCCCTTCAGTAGCTGAATGGGTAAATAAATTGTGGTGCATCCAAACAAGGGAATAGCGTTACGAAGAGAAAGCAGCCAGATGCAGCACTCCGGTGGGGGACGTGGATAATGGGGGAGCCTCTGCATGTGTGAAGTCAGGGCTTCATGGGAAATCTTCGTACTTTCCACTTGAGTTTGCTGAATCTCAAATTGCTCTAATAAATAAAGCTCATTAAATAAAAATGAGCAAAAGATATGAAGAGATACTTCACCGAAGAAGATATACACATGGCAAGAAAACACTGTGAAGACACTCAATATCATATGTCACCCAAAAATTTCATATTAAAACAAGAATGAGATACCACTGCCCATCTATTAGCATGGCAAAAATCCAAAACCCTGACAGCGACAAATTCTAGCAGCATGTGGAGCAACGGGAATTCTTATTTATAAGAATAAGAATACAAAATGAAACGGCCACTCTGAAAGTAATTTGGTAATTATTTACAAAACTAAACGTACTCTCACCGGATGATTCAGCAAGTTACACTCCTTGGTATTCAGCCAAAGAAGCTTAAAACTCATAACACAGAAAAACATGCACACAGACGTTTATAGCAGCTTTATTCATAATTATCATCACAACTTCGAAGTTACAAAGATGTCCTCCAATAGGTGAATGAATGTACAACCTGTGCTATATCTGCCCAAGGAAATATTATTCAGCAATAGAAAGCAATGACCTATCAAGCCACACACACTCGCGCACGCGCATGCACACACACAAACACACACACGCCATGGAAGAGCCTTAAATGAATATTTCTGTGTGAAAGAATCCAATGTAAAAATGCTAAATACGGTATGACTCCAACTACAGAACATTCTGGAGAAGATTAAAGTATGCATATGTTTTAAAAATCAGTAGTTGCTGGGCATTTGGGAGCAGAGAATGAGGAATGAATAGCTGGTACACAAGATTTGAGTCTCTGAAAAAACAGCTACCTTTCCCAGACTTTACTGACTGACTTCAGGAGGGGGAAGATCTTTAGCCATGGACCTTGCTGGAGATTCTGGGCACCCCTCCAACCTCCTCCGGGAACGCAGCTTCTCTGAGATGGCGCACGTATTTTCTGCTGAAGAGGTTTCCCTGCTTCCTCTTTGGAGCCTGTAGACACTTACTCAGCCTGGTGTCTGCCTGAGATCCTACGACATCTCTAGGGCTGTGAAAAGCCGGAGTGCTTGCCTGTAGTGTTTCCACTGGCTCCAACATGGCATCCACACTGCCATTCCTTTCAGTGCTCTGAGTCCGGCCAGGCAGAAAGCAAACCCTCAGGACAATTCTGGAAAAGCCAGAATGCAGTATGTGTGCTCCATTCTTTTCTTTCCCTCTAGAGGAGGAGCCAGCACTTGGAAACTTTCTCTTGATGCAGCCACCCTGGGCCAGGGAGACAAGTAGCTAGGGCAGATAAAATGCCATACATGTGCATACTCACTTCTCTGTGTCTCTTCCAGGTTCTGTGCTTGTCTCAGGTGCTGCAACCTCTTAACTGGTTTCCGCTGTTCTCACAAAGGCAATTTGTTCCATGTATTCTTGTCTTCATGGAGGAACAAGGACTTGAGGATTCTTATTCTGCCCTCTGGGTGACGTCCTCTGGGATCACCCCCATCTTTGTACCATGCCTCTTCTAGGGGAATCTTCCTGAGTTTTACCGCACCACCAATCACATCTCTCAAGGGGGGAAACCCACTGAACCAAAACTCTACCTTCCTTCACACTGTCCTCGTCTTCTGCCACGCTCTGCTGAAGGCAGCCTTCACTTGAGCATTCCTTAGACTGTAGACAACGGGGTTCAGCAATGGGTTGAAGAGAGTGTAAAACAGGGCAAGGATTTTCTGATGCTCCTCTCGGTCACTATTTTCTGGGACCAAGTAGACCATCATGGCAATGCCAAAGTAGAACCCGACCACGCAGAGGTGGGAGGAACACGTGGAAAAGGCTTTTCTGCGGCCCTCCATCGACTGGATCTTTAGGATGGCCTGAAGGATGCATATGTAGGAGACCAGCACCAGGGAAA
>NW_006494370.1:0-2378 GCF_000325575.1 Pteropus alecto | reverse complement strand
ATACGTAAAATACACTAGGCACTAACACACTCAACAAGCATCCTTTGATTATCATTATGTGTCAGGTACAGCAGTGACCAAGACGATTTTCTCTCCTTCCAGGTGCGTTTGCTCTAGCAAAGTTCTGTGCACATCAAAAATATAAGTGACGTCATACTGAATACAGTTATGAGAACTGCAACTAAAGTGATGTGGAAGTTTGTAGAAGAATGATGTTTTTCGTGATTGTAGAAATAAGCGGAAAATAATTAAGAAGAAAGAGGTGAATTTTATTCAAAGATGAATAAGCAAGTGAGATACAGGGGGCAGAGAGTGTTGACAAGTGGCACAGAAACAGGAGGTTGGAAGAGGACTTGGGAGCGGGCACGTGGTCCTGATCGACTAGGCGATGCCGTTCAATATAGGCAAAGAGTAAGAAGAATGAGGTTGACGGGTCACATTACAGGGGGATAAAATCATGGTGCCTAGAACCCTAAGAAAACAAGGGAAAACATGAGTAGTGAAGGTCAGGATCAAGGTGAAAACGTTCTTAATTAGAGCTCCATTGGATACCTGAAGGCTAAAAGGGATATGTGAAAATGATCATTTTCGATGTACAGTGAACCCACAGAAAGCATTATCACAAGAGATCGTTTCTGAAATTGAAACTATTAAATACAAAGAAGATAATCCCCACTTATGTGGAAGTGGCAAGAAAATAAGTACAATTGGGCTGATAGGGATATTTATTTCCATACTTACATGTTATGTTAACAGTTCTTGAAATGTGATGTGTAAAGAAATGAATAGAATCTGATTGAAATAGAAAATTGGCAATGCACAGGGAAGAATGGATAGTATTGTAAATAATGTAATTTCGAAAGTTCAAGGAACCTTATTTATGCATCTTCCATCCCCTCCACTACCCACTCCACCATTAGATATATTTTCAATAAAAAATAACAACTTGAGAGAGTAATCGAGTTAATATTAAAGAGAAGTGCTTCAAGCTGTTAAGAAAGGCACTCTACAATGCTAACCTATTATTACTAATAATCGCAATAATAATGACAAAGAACTGCACAGGTAGGGAACCTGCACCTTGCCTTTTAAAAGGGAGGGGAAAGGGAAGAGCCAGTGTATTATTGTTGTCTATGGCATACGGGGTATGGAAGCAGATTCCGGCAGGGGGCAAGTCTTCCCAGTAGCTGAAATTCACTTCTTGCATCTTTAGATAGAGAATCATCAGATAACAGTTCACAAAAAGTAGTGCGGAGAACCCAAATGCCCACTCAGTAAGACATCTCAGCATTGTGCGGGGACTCCACTGTCAGTTTAAGACACTGCCATTGTGATCATGGGCCACACTTGGTCCTCACCTACGCCACCCGTCTGCTGGCTAGTCACTGGACTGGCGCGAGAGAGCGAGCCGATTGCTTTCTTATTCAAAGCACGAGCAGTGTGCCGTTTATCATTTAGTGTTTAATGTGTGTTCTAGAGAAATTGTTCCAGTAGAAAGTGATAAGAAAGGGGAGGAAGAAGCAGCTACTGGAGACCACCAGTTACGGAGAGCAAGCGGAGAGGGCAGCCGGTGAAGACGTTGGATCCGAAGGCACGCGGTCACTACATCTGAGAACGCAGTGACGAGATTTGACTCACCCGGGCTGGAAAAATAAAATAGACTACGAACTTTTCTGAGCACAGATTTGTTTTCTGAATACACATAAAGTCTGGCACGAAGATGCTTGTTTAGTTCAGCTTCCTTTTCATAACTGCCTCGATTTCATGTGTACTGTGAGCTAGACAGAGCTACTCAGACACGGGCCCTGGAGAATATCGTTGTCAAGTCTGTGCGACATCTGATTTTCCTCTATTATTTACTTGATCAGCCACTGGAAATGCCCGTTTCTGTGTTCCTCTCTGCCCGTTAGACTTCGTATTCTTCGAAAGCAGAAATGTGTTTATTCATGACGTTTAGCACAGTGTCCAGCATGAAGAAGATAAAAGCAAACATTTAAGGAGAGAATGTCAAGGGGAAGAGGGCTGCTTGTCCATAGCCCATGTCTACGATCAGATCCACGTGTCCAGTCACCTGTATGGCACTGCAGTTGATTGGCACTTTGGGAACCCTATGTATGAATCTCACGGCTCTTAGACATGCCACATTATGGCCAGCAAGTGAGTACGTGTGTGTCACCAGGGAGAGAAGGGAGGCACGGGCCTTCCCATCAGCTCCATGTGGTGGCTGGAGGATTCTGAATTACCAAGTGTTACTTACCGGATGAGTGCATATGCTATGGCCAGAGCGAACCAGCAGACCGTGATGACCCTTGAGTTTGAGAACTTGGATTAGGGTTTAACCCTATTTCAATACGAGTCATCTCCACCTGTCTGCCATT
>NW_006494369.1:0-2310 GCF_000325575.1 Pteropus alecto | reverse complement strand
CCCCAGTCCAGAGCAGCCTCTGAGAGCAGTGCGGGCCAGGGGATCTGACTGCAGCCTTTCCTGCAGGGGGCCTGCTGACTGACTGGCAAGTACAAGAATGAGGACAAAGATGGGAAACAATCTGTGGGCCACTTTTTGGGGACTAAATGGGCAGAAATCGACAGGAATCAGTGGGTGGGGATGGGCTGCGTCAGTGTGGGAGGTGGCATGGGTCCCTTAGTCTGGGATAGGGTATTCACGGGGCTGCTCTCTTGGAAGCCAGGACCTTCCTCTCGGAACTAGGCCCCTGGATTCCCACATGCTTTACTCAGCAGTATTCTTACTCTCCTTGCATATTTTGTGTCCCTGGAGAGTAACTTCAGGCTGGGACTGGGAATGTGGATATTTGGGCCTGCTGCCAGGTCTGCGGGACTGTGTCCTTTCCCTGGGATGAGGTCACCCCCTGCCCACAGCAGGAAGAACCTTGGATTGGGACTTGGGAACTCTAGGGCTTGCTGCTGTCCCAGTACTAGCTAGCCCTGTCACCTTGGGCAAAGTGAGTTTAAGTTTTGCAAATTCTTGGCAATAAAATTGTCATGAATGTCTAAAGTTATAGTTGAGCAGTTGTTGAGACCTTTTTATTTCCTTCCTTTTTTCATTTTTTAAATTTTGAATAATTTGTCTAAGTAATACATGCCCACAGTTAAAAACAACCCCTTTTCAAGTTGAATCGTTCAGATGTGATCATTTTAAACTCTTACAGCTTTCTTCCCTCTGGCATTTACTGTGCTATCTCTATATACTTTTTCTTTTGTTTGCTGTTCCTTTATCAAGTTTAGACATTATCTGTGGACTGCTGGAAAGCTCCTAATCTTTACAGATTTATAGGAGCCAGTCTCCAAAGTAATTTCTGTGTAATATTTATTTGTCTCCCCTCTTCTCTCCCCAGAGGGCGACACACCAAGCTTCGTGCAAGAGGCTCCAATGCTGGTTTTGTGGGCATGACCAAGAATATTTGGATTCACATTGTGTGCCTTGGTGTGATTTAAATTCTATTCTAGCACCCCCCACCCCACCATCACCCCAGGGGTTTCCAATTATCCTGGCCAAGTTCAGGAACCATTGCCTTAAGCAGTGTTTTTCAAGGAGCTTTTCACACCAGGGCCTAGGCCTCACCCTTGGAGAATGGAGGCTGAGGGTTTCACCTAGCCTGCTCTCTATAGCTTACAAAGCGTGGTCAGGCCCACTATCTCCTCTCCATTTTGCACTCACTGTATGGGGCTGGCACAGGGTGTTTCCTGACTGAGCGTGTCAGAATAGTGAACGCAGGTGGCTCAGCTAAGGCCAGAGCCAGGCCTGGAGCCGGGCGTTGATGAAGGTCCCGTGTGTGATCTGGGCTGTGGTACCATAGTTGCTCCTGGGTCCTTATTTGGAGGTTTGTGCTGTTCCCATCTGGTGAGCATGTTAAATGCAAGGATTCTTGCACATTGCATCCCCTCTATTCCCACCACCAGACTAGGAGACAACACCCTGACAAGGGGCCCACAACTCTACATGCTTTCTGCGGTTCAAGGATGCAAAACCTCCACTTCTGAAGACTGTGGCCCCCCAGCGCCTGGGCTGGGGTGGCTGCCCTGGAGTGACCCCATGATACTTACCCATGTCACCCTCCCACCTGCCCAGCTTCTAGAACCACTTCAGGGCCACTGCCCTGGTGGAGAAGACCCTGCGGGCTGTATATGGCACAAGTTTTCCCACAATGACCTTGGCTACCCTGTGGTGAAGGTACCACCACTCCCAGCTCTAGGTAACCCAGCTGTCCCTGGTGCCTTCGCTTGTTCCCACACCTTTTTTTTGGTGGTGGGGAGAAGAATAAAAGAAGGCTGCACAATTATTTGTTGATTTCTGAAACTGCCCCATGGCCCAGTTCTTTTGGGCAGTAATCCTGTTCTTAGAGGTCTCTTAAGTGCCATGTCACAAATACTATTGGCCTTAGTACAATTATCTCAATTTTATAAGAGAAATGCTCACAAGTTCTTTCACTTGACCAAGGTCCTACCACTAAGTGTGATGTGGCACACAGGTTTGACTCTGAAAGCTCCATTTTTGAACTGTGGGCATGTCTTCCATCCCTGACTGCCCACTCTGCTGAGCCCAACTCCCATGCACCTGATGGAGCTGTCCTCTCTTCTTGCTTCCCCACGTTTCTCTAACGCCTTCCTCCAGCTCCGGCATTACACACTAATGACTCCCCTTTAGTGAGCACGTTAAGTACCAGGCCGAAAACAAAGTACTTCAATTTCCACGACCACCGTGCAAAGTAAAGGAAGT
>NW_006494368.1:0-2363 GCF_000325575.1 Pteropus alecto | reverse complement strand
CAAGTTGGGCAGGGCCGGCCTTATTCTGAGAAAGGTGTGAACGTCACGCAGAGCGCAGCCTCCTCCCCGTCCCTTCCTTGGGGAACCCGATCCGTCCTCAGAAGGGGCAGCCCCTTGTACCATGGGGTCTCCCGCCGGCACTACTGGCCACGGCAAGGCCATCTGTAATACCAGAAGTAGAACCGACCTTCCACATCCACTAGCAGGGGAGAGCGACAGCCATTTTAGGACGAGGGACTGACATGTAGCCAGTAGGTATCAGTCTGGGTAATTGTTTTTTAACAGCATGGATCAACGCTGAATTTGCCCCAAAATGAGTCTGTAATTTTTTCTCGTTTCCTCATGGCCTCCCTAATATATGACCTAGGGACACAGCATACTCAGCTGTAGGTCCTGAGAGAGACCCTAGACAATGGAATCCGATTTAAGAATAAAAGAACAAACTCATCAACCAGAAAAATAAAAAAGTAAAAAATTGACGTACTTTACTTTTTTCTTTCTTTTCCAAGGGTTGCATAAAGTACAGCTCTGCGGCAAAACAGTGTCTAACTTTCAATCTGCGAAGCACATGTTCACTGAGCACTTACTATGTGCCTGGCACAGGGCCATGCGATGGGGGAGGGGAGCACGGATGAGCCCCAGCCTCTAGCCTGGAGTTGCTGCCCAACATGAAATTCGACTCTGCCCCATTTCCTGGGGCACCCTCTCCACCCTGGCCGACTCCACCAGCCCATCTGCCCTGCTGGTTGTGATGCATTGCTAAGTAATCCTGGGCGGGAAAGAATTTGTTTTTCTCTCTCGACAACCTTCCATTAAACTGAATTTGTTTTTCTCTCTCAACAACCTCCCATTAAACTGAATAACTCAGGCAGGCGTGTATGTGTGTATCAGGTTACTTCCTCCTTGTTGGCTGCTGTTTTTATAAGCAACGTAACCTCAAATAGTTAAAATACTTACAGCTAAGAATCTGCATGTCTATATATTTCTAGAAACTTCAGCATCCTCCCACCTTGACATCTATTAGTGTTAGTCTATTCATCACAGACTAACTTCTGAGTGTCACAGGTAATTACCTGGCGGAACCGTCTTCGGCAGCTCGATCCTCTTCAGGAAAAAATAACGACTGACAATGAGTCGAAACTGTTGTCGAAAGTCCCCCAAAGACCTATTGATAGAGAAAAGGTGCTTAGTTTACTAAATAAACGACAACAGTATAATTAATAATAATAACGGCTAACGTTTACTAAGTGCTTTACTGTGTGCTAGGCACTGGCTAAGCTCATTATAAACATCTTATTTAGACCTCACGACACCTCCAAGAGGGCAGTTAACTATTCTCTCCATTTTACAGATGGGTAAATCGACTTCAGAAAGCAGTAAACAGAACTAGGATTCCAACCCTGGGTCCGACTCCTACCCCATTACATGCCATAAAAACTATTTTTAAAAATCTATTAAATGTATTAGGGTGACATTGGTTAATAAGACTCTATAACTGTCACGTGTACAATATTATAATACGTCATCTGTATACCGCATCGTGTGCTCATCGGCCCAAGTTTAGTCTCCTTCTGTCACCATACGCTTGATCCCCTTTACCCTAAAAACTCTATTTTAAAACAGTTGTGGTTCCTGTCTTTTTGATATCTATGTATATGTGCACCTATATCTATACATGTATGTTTACATATGTGCATATATAGTAGTCAAATTCGCAAGAATACAAATATTTGAATAACCTCACGTTTCCACAGTTAAGATGGGCCTGAATTCATTTTGTTTAAAGTTCCTGCTTTTTATCTGAGCAGTTGCAAGAAAATAATAATTAAAAACAAACAAACAAACAATCCCCAAAACACCGTGTTTGCATTTACTGATTCCCCTGATTTTTTAAGGCCTTTTGTCTGCGTGGTCCTGGGGAGCGCGGAACAGGTGCAGGGACTCAGCCAGTTGCCATGGCAACTGCCAGGCTGTCCTCAGCCCCAGCTTGGAGGTGGGTCATAAAGGTGTGGAAGATAGGAAGGGGACCTCCAGAGGGCTTCCAGGGCACCTCGCTCCCCCGCCCCACCCCGGGGCGATCCCATCATAGAAGCAGGAGGCGCCCTCCCCAGCGCCTCTGCGCAGATGCGACGTGGCCAGTCAGGGCCGAGGTTCTTCTCTTACTCGTTTTTATCGGGAGCGTGTGAGGGGTGGTAGGTGGGTCGCTCTCATTTATATTTCAAAAAGGCAAGAGGATAATTTCTTAGCGGGGAAATGGAGCTTGGAGGAACTGCGGACACGCCCTCCCTGCCACTCACCCGAGGCCCCGCTGCCTCTACCTGTCCTCCCCACGGAGCGCCCGTGGCGACGAGCGCCCTACTGGG
>NW_006494367.1:0-2364 GCF_000325575.1 Pteropus alecto | reverse complement strand
TTCATTTTGCCCATTTTCCAGTTCTCTCTCTTCCCACGTCTCTGACCTCTTAAAGAAGCTCAGCAGCAGGCCAGTTGGGGAGTGAGCTGTGAGTCTTCTCCTTGCGAGTATCCCAAATCTCCATGATTGATTGTCTTTGTGCCCCATTTAGGGTAGGGGGCACACTCCCTTCCTCTTTCCCACAATGGAGGGGATGGGAACAGAGCGGCAGTCCTACCAGACACTTCTTCCCTGTCTCATTCGCCTTTAGTTTACAAGGCCAGGAGTGAGAGGGTCCTGGGTGAGAGTTAGGTGTAACAAGACCAGTTTGGTCACTCCAAGCGAGACTGGGGAAAGGGTTGGCGGGTCCTTCAAATCTTTGATACTGGATTGTTGACATCTTTTCCTCAGCTTTTGTTCCCAATCTTCAGTATCAGGATCATAAGAAAAGTCCCTTCAAATATCCTAATACAAGAATATAGAAAAAGCTAAAATAATTATCACAGCTTGGGCTCTGTAGAAGCAGATGCCGAGATACAGTTTGGGGTGCAAGATGTTTATCAGGGATCAACACCTGTGAAAGAAGGGGGAGGAAGCAGATTTGGGGAAAGAAGAAGAAGTCCAAATGTGATGTAAGACCGCTAAAGTCTTGGTCAACCTATTGAGAACTCTGAGTTACAGATCAGCTGTCAGAATGTCCCTTACTGAGTCAAATTGTTTTGGCCTTTATATCCCTACCTCACATAGTCACTGAGTGTAGGTAGCTTGGGAAGAATGTGCTCTCAGGAGAGGCTATCTCTGCAGCTGAGTTGGACCTTCAAAGCACTGAGACCTAGAGATGGTCACTGACCCCATCCCCTTCCAGGTCCTCCTGGAAGGGAATCTGAGTGTTGTTCCCCTGTATCTACCAAAAAATAAAACAACTAAAATCCTCCTGCCCACCCCTAAATTTTGCTGATATGTGTATGAAGGACCATAATGCCAGAAAATTTACTGAGAACAATTAGTAGAGTAATTTGATGCCTTCTCTTGCTATTTGTAAAAATATAAATTTATAAGTTAAGCATGGTAAGAAATTAAGATGGAAAGAACGTAGTCAATGTGATTGCAAAGAAGGTTGTCTTAAAACCCAAAATGACAAGAGCCACAGTATATTCTTTGTAGAATGAGCAAAGTTACCCAAATTTAAATAACATCACATAGCACATCTTTTATAAATTCTGGAAAGAATCATCCTTTCAGTCTTCATGACTAGCAATCATGAAAGGGATGAAAGTCATCTTCACAGAAGTCTTCCAGTCCTGGTCATTGGGGAATAATAAAACAAACATATTTTTTAACTAGACTGACTGATCCTTATCAGTTAGAGTGTAGATCTATGCCAAGTAAGACTGAGGGAAGGAAGACAGAAGACTGTTTATCTCATGTTGATGATCATGCAAAAGAATTTTTGTCATTTGTGCAAGAACAGCAGTTGATTTTCATATATTTCTTCCTTGGGTTCCGCATGGGTGACCAGTAGAGGAATATTCTTCTGAATAAAGAGATTTAAATCCTTTCCAACCTGATTTTTGAATCACAATCATTCTATGTAGATTTGACCAAATGCCCTGTTTTTATATGCCTTGATGTACTATATATTTGAACTGCTCCTAGAACCACTTGCTGTTTAAATCCATTTTGTACATTATGGGTAAAATGAAATATATATGAGAGCTCTCTGAGGTGTCTTATTTTGATGTTAATTTTTTGAGCATCTTCAAGTAAATTTTTCACCCAGTAACTGAAAAGAGGTCAGTTTTTGAAAACAGTGATTACTTTGAGGAAATGGGGAAGGGGGATAGTGGTAAAGGATGATGTATATTTATACATGTCACATGCCTCAGGGCATGAGGGATGCATTAGATTTTAACAGGTTAATGGAAATAAATGAAAGGAAATAGAGGAGAAAAATAACATTGGCGAGGTTTCTGAGCTCATAAGAGAAGTAATGCCACACAGCAAAACGAGCAAACAGAAACATAACTTAACATTCTGAGGCCTCATTAAAAAATGAGTTGCATCTGACAGATGTGTAGTTGTATTCATTTTTAATCTCAGCCATATGGAGGCAGAAATCTTACGAAAACAGTGCTGTTTCAAACAGTTATACTTATGGAAATGCATCAGAAGCAATGGGTACCATTCAAAGTTAAGAGATAAAATGAGCAACTAGAGTGTTCCTACAAGTTTAAGTGAGATGCTCAGCAAAGGATGGGCAGTAGTGAACAGCTGTGCAGGCCTTCAGCAGATCGTTAGGATTTTCTATTTACTTTTAATGAAAGTTGTATTCCTGCACCTTGACGTTGTAGTAACTTACTAAAACTTTCGTTTTTTTTTTTTTTT
>NW_006494366.1:0-2351 GCF_000325575.1 Pteropus alecto | reverse complement strand
TCTGTATCTGTGAGTCTGTTTCTGTTTTGTTTTGTCTGTTCATTAGTTTTGGTTTTTTCAGATTTCACACGCAAGTGAAATCATGCCATTTTTCTCTTTCTCTGACTTATGTCACTTAGCATAAGACCCTCTAGGACCATCTGTGTTGTTGTAAATGACAAGATTTCATTTTTTTTATTGTTGATTAACATTCCTTTGTATGCATTTACCATATTTAAGTGCCTCATTAAAATTTTTATTTTATTAATCCTTGATGAGTTAAATATTTTTCTAATTTTTACATATTGTCATAGTTTTATCAATTATCTGTTTGTATCTTTTACTTATTTTCTATTATAAATTTTTGGTATATTCCATTGATTTATAAAAACTCTTTTCTTATTGAAAATACTAAATACTTGTAATACATGTTGCAAATATTTTTCCAGTTTGTCCTTCACTTTTTAATTTTATTATAACAATTTAATGTACTAAATTTTAAATTGTCTTTACAGTCTAACGTATTTTTTCTCTTGTGTGGTTTCTTCCACTGTTTTTATGCTTAAAGATGTTTTCACATCTCATAGATTGGCTTTTAAAAATTATCTTGTCTTTATAATTGTTCATAGTTTTATTTTGCATACTCAGTCCCCGACTCAAACCAGATTTTATTTTGCATCGTAAAATAAGGTCAGAAACTAACTTACTGTTTTCTCCACAAACAGCCAATTTACCAACATCATTTGTTGAATAAATCATTCATTATTATTGAGTTTATAATATTTCCATTATCTTATCCTACTTTTGGTAAATATTGTTTTGAGATGTTGTACTCGGCTCCATTGATTCATGTATTAATTTGTGGATTTTTACCACACCGTTTTAAAAATTGTAACTTTCTAGGAACCTTTAACTTCTGGAGATTGCACCCAAACTCAAATATAATTACTCTGTTAAGACTTCTAAACATGCTGGTTACACATAAAAAATTATTGATCATAAATATTTGAGATATAAGAGCACTTATATCTTATATCTCATTAAATGACAAGTTTAGTCGTGTCAAAAAAGCTGAAGTGACTTGCCCCAAATTTCTCAGCTCACTAGAAGCAGGGCTAGAATTTGAACCCCGGCCTCTACATCTAGTTTAGAGACACTTCTACCACCTCACACAATTTTTTCCTTTCACTAGGTACCAACAAAATGTGGCATTGGTGGTCTCAGTTCAGCAAGAAGTGAGCGTCAGCTATGACACAGGCATTCTCTTTAACCAGCAGGTACTGTAATATGGTTCCTGACAGTGGGGGCACTACTGTGCTACAAATCGCTTTAATAAAGTATCAGGAAGTGTTGAATAAAAGGTAAAGAGGCTGAGACAGATTCATTCCAACCAGAGGTTGGGGGTTTCCAGCCAAGGGTGACCTTTGAACTGAGGCTCACAGGATGGGTCAAATTGGGGAGATAGAAATAAGAGAAAGAGCTTTCTACATGCAGTACAGCATGAACAAAAGCACAAAGCATAAAAACAACAGTATCTTTAGAGGCTCTTCTATTTTGCTCCCCCATTCCCACCCTGTCCACAGATCCATTAGCTTTATTACTGACTCTACTTTCAAAATAAATCCTGACTATGTGAGTTCTTCCTCATGTTAGTGATCATCTGAGATAATTGAGTGCGTCCCTTCAAGATGTCATTCATCCTTGGGTCCTATCTGCTGAGCTCCTCAGAATCACCTCCCTGCACCCTTCACCTTTTCTCTCTGCATATTTATTTCTAACTAGCTGTCACTTCTGCATCCTAAAAAGAAAGATCTCTACTTCTCTCAGAAATATTTCTTCCCCTGCAGAATAAAGTACTTGGGACAATAGGAGTGTGTTCTATTAATGACAAAAAATGGGGCTTTTAAGTTAAGTATAGCAGCTGACAATGGCCGTTCATAGCATGATCTTCTGAACTGTCCATTTTGTTGCTTCTTGAGTTCTTTCCTCTTCATTTTTCTAACTCACAGAATTATGTGAGAGCAAAATGAGACAAGGTATATGAAAAGGGTTCATAAAATGCAGATGACTCTACAGGTATGCAGTGTGCCATTGTTGCTGTTGCTGAGGTGCCATGTAACAGTCTTTTTGACACATGTAGCAAGATTGCTAATATTTGCCAATATCTGTTCTCATCTTCTCTTTCCTAATGGTAGAACCACTGACTTTTTGGGCTGGATGCGTAGCTATTAAAAAACAGCAACAACAACAACCAACATTTCTACATCTTTGCAGATCAATGTGGCCGTGTGACTAAACTGTGCATGAGAAGATGGAATGTGACTTCTGGGTATGTCTTCCTCTTCCGCTGGCTGGAATGTGGATGTGGTCAC
>NW_006494365.1:0-2362 GCF_000325575.1 Pteropus alecto | reverse complement strand
AAAAAAACATATGTTCTTGGTCAGGACGGCTCTAACCTAACCTGTTCCTGCCCTCCAGCCTTGAACCTTGCAGATACAGGGTTCTCCTTTCCACGGTAAATTGGAATATTTTCAAGCTCTGAAATCTTTGGATTACTATGTCCAGATGAGCCAAAGGGACCTTAGAAAACCTTCAGTCCAATGCTCATTTTAATGAATGAGGCTCAGAGAGGTTCAGAACTTATTCAAAGTCGCGGAGCTTGTTATTAATTAAGACCGGGGCTCCAAGCATTCCTCAGGGTCAAACTCCTTTAATTTCCAAATGCTATACATGCTATTCCTCCACCGAACGCAAGAAAAATGCTTCCTGGGAGCTTTGGGAGGGGGGTCGAGAGTGGGCAGAGCGCAAAGCTTATTTGCTATTCTCGTTTCCACATTACTTTCCTCCCATGTGTTCCCTACTCCACCTTCTTAGTGCAATTCCCTTTTGAAATATTTAAGAACTCCGGGTTGCCTGCAAGCTCTTTGAAGCCTCCAGAGAGAAGAACTGATACAAATCCAAGTAAATTCCATCTCAAATGGGAGGAGGATCCTGTGATGGGGTACAAGGTATCACATGAAGCTTACTCACCCTTGTCAGCTACATCACAACAATATTTATCTACTCATGGAATTTTAAAATATTCAATACTTGCAATCAAAAATGTATGAAATGATAAAGCCAAATGATTATGTGTGTGTGGCTAAAATGAACATCTGGTGAAAATTAGGACTCTGCACATAATTTGGATAGCCATGCTTTAACACACCCACTTTTTCCCCCGAACCTGCCTCAATCCTGGAGTCATTAGCTGTATTAGATACCCAAAGCAATAATTACAACAACAACAACAACAACAAAATAGACATTAAAATGTAATTTATCCTTGGGTTTCTTAACAGCAGCTGTTAAAGGAATGAACTAATTGCAAAATAAAAGAATGTAGCTGACTGTTGGAACCACCCTACTACACGATAAACTGAATTATCAGCTTAAATTAAAATTTGTTTTCTAAGAAAATCTATATACAAAAACCATAGTAAAACTTTCAAAGGTTATTTTACCTTTATAACCGACTTCTTAATTTAATATATTTTTAGCTACTGAAAATCAGCTGCTTTCCCACTGAGTTTTGGCCAAGGTAGCTCGTTCTAGCTTAGAGTGTGACATGTGTAAATACATGCATATATTTAATTATTTTGGTTTAAATGAGACAAAATTAGATAAAATAGTTTCAGAATGTATAAAAAGATCAAAGCTTAAAACAAAATATTCAAAATCTTAAAAATATCGATATGACTTTTCTGTTTAATGACCATATATATTATATCTGAGCCTAAGTTATTTGCCAACTGTCCATACTCAGAAGGTAATTGGAAATTCAGAAAGAAACAAGAGAACTCTGATTAATCAAAACACAGTTCACAGATTGTAGGCGCATTATTTCTAAAAGCCCTTTAGGTCTTCACTCAGTAACTGATTGTTCTTTTTTATGTATAATTCTATCAATAATGGTTATACAGGATACAAACCCTAACATAGCTAATTAGAAATGAACACCTTCTAATTAAAAAGAGAAAATAAGCTATAAAACCCAAATGAATATATTCCATTTGAAACAGACAGGACATATAATTCATGGTACAAAGAATAGCATAAGAATTTTTATCTTAACTTGGACCCTAAGAAGAGAGAGATGAGTAAGTAAAGAGACAGACTGTGCTTTAGAAAATGAAGGCAATAGGATGACTCTGCAGTCTGTGGACATTCAGAGCAGAGGCCAGAGCCTGGTCAACCTCACTGCACCTGAGATGGGATTCTTACAAAGCGGTAAAGCTCGGAGGTAAAGCTCAGGGGATCGAAGCGGCTGAAGATCACAAAGGTCTCCAAGGGGAAAGAACAGTGCCCACTGAGCTGTGGGTGTTGAGTGAATGGGCAGTGAAAAAAACAGATGATACTGTGAGGTCAAGGGGAGCTTTATTTAGAATGGAGGAAACCTGAGTATGCTTTCAACACGAGGAGGAAGGGCCAGGAGTTAGGCAGAAATGGGAATAAGAGAGATGGGGGACACCTGTGTGGGAAGGGATGGCATAAAAGGTACAGAGGAACAGACTAGCCCGAGAAGACAACCTCTAACCCTGGAAAGACGTCTTCAAATCCCCATCCTACCGGGTGGTTCCGCAAGGAAGTTGTTTAAAACAATGCTACTCAAAGTTGGTCCTCAGACGGGAGGCATCAGTGTCACCTAGGGCAGGGTTCCCCACTCTCCTGTTAGGGACCAGGCGGCACAGCAGGAGGCGAGCGGCAGGAGAGCGAGCAAAGCTCCATCTGTGTTTGCAGCCG
>NW_006494364.1:0-2343 GCF_000325575.1 Pteropus alecto | reverse complement strand
CCATGCCCCCTCTACTAGCTCTGTCCTTTAGTACCTGCCCGTGTTCAACCCAGAAGCTCTCCAAAATCCCAAACTTCAGGGATTTTTATAGAGATTTCAGTAAGTAGGTATGCTTTATTAAAGCATTTGGCCATTGGTGACCGAACCCAGTCTCCATCCAGCCTCACCCTCTCCAGAGGTGGGGGCGGTAAGGCTGAAAGGTCCTACCCTTTAATCACATGGTTGATTCCCCTGGCAAACAGCTCCCCTAGTCTTTTGTACTTTCCAAAAGTATTAACATAAACCAGAGTGTGGTTGAAAGGGGCTTGTTATGAGTGAGTTACAGAAGACTCTTTCCACTTTTATCACTTTGGACCTGTTTCAGGAACCAAGGACAATAGACCAAATATAACAAAAGATGCTCCCATCACTCTTACCACTTAGCAAATTATAAGGGTTTTAGGAGCTGTGTCCCCAGGAGCCTTGGACAAGACCAAAATACACATTTCTTATTATAAATCACAGTACTATAGGAGGCAACTGGGAAACTGTGACACCTAAAAAAGGAAATTCAAAGAAAGGCAAGAAAGAAAAAAGAACTGAGAAGTATGGTAATTAGAAAACATGAAATAAGGAGGCTGAATTAAGTCAGCTATAACAGTAATTAGAATAACTGTAGATGGGTTAAATTCACTAATCAAAAGACATGACTCTCAGGTTAAAAATAACATATCCAGCCACATTCAGTAATATTTTGGCTATCAAAGAGGACACGGAGAAGTTAAAATTGAGGGAATGGGAAAGCCCATCAAGTGACTATGTCATCCAGGGAAAGTCACTGATTGGCTTAATCCTTTTTCTTTTTTTTTTAAACCCACCTATAGTCAGTTTGACATGTATTCTGGCAGGAGAACAGCATACTGAAATTGTTTGCATTCAACTCTTGTATTCACTGGTGAGGGTCACCTCATGAATTCTGAGCATTTTCACATAGTTTTCTCTTCCTTGTGGGGTGCTCCAACCTTTGTGTCAGTGCTTCCGAGGTTTTCTGCTGACCTGGCGTCATGTCTCTCACTGACTCTAACTCCCTCTCACTTTGCTGGCACGAAGTCTGTAGGGCCCGATTAGCTCTGTACCTCGGTCCCCTTTGAAGGCTGCTTTCTAATAGCTGGAAGCGGCCAGTGCTCCTGAAGTGGAGGTGGGTGTGCATGCAGGTGAGAGTTACCAGTGTTGGGCAGGTCATGGTTTAAGGCAGTAATGAAGCCAGATGCTGTGCTCTGGATTCTTGAGGTCAGTCTTCAGGGCTGGGCTCATCCTCAGAGCCACGTTCAGCCTGGAGAATGTGCGGAGCAAGCAGAATGCAGTGGAGCAAGGTGCGCAGGCCCGGCTGTGTCACAGGGCCCCAGACGTGGGTGCAGGGCACGGTCGAATTATAATCTTGAACAGCCTGATGTGCCTAGCACAGGACAGATCTCAGCAGAAAGGTGCTGGGAGAGCAGAGGCTTGACCAGAGTGTCTTTTAGCAGCAGAGGGATTCTTTAATGGAGGTGCAGCCTCCATTTTCAGTGTGGAATGAGACCCAGTCACAGTTGAGAGTGAGGTCTTGCCTCACCTAATTGTGTACTTCAGAGTCAGGTGTTCTCCGCCGATGCATATTTCCCAGCCTGCAGTGCTTCCAGGATGAGCTCTGAAGCTACCTGATGTCAAGTGACATATGTTTCCTAGATTCAAGTCACTTTTCTGCACAGAGGTCTTGCTTTTGATTTGTCTTTTAAGGGTAGAGTTAAAAATTGTATTATGTAAATTTTTGAGCATATAAAAAATATTCTGTATACTCATCACTGGGTTTCTTTTTGACTGAATTTACTCTGAAAAGTACTGGAAGTATTTTCTAGAACATTTTAAACAAATGTCAAATAAAATTTTTCTTCGATTTGTTTTATTTCAACCAGAGATATTATCTAAAATTGACAGGTCTTGGATATGTATAATGGCTTATATAGATTTTTGCCCTTTTAAGTTCAAGGAAATAGAATAAGTTACCAGTGAACAGTTACTAAAATGGGGAGTGTTAGACCAGACACCTTGAAGTTCTGTATGTTATAGAGTTTGAACTTCACTATCTTGTGGTACCTGTTTCCATACCTGAGGTAACAGTCCGACATATCAGACCAGCCTTGGGTAGTGACTTTCCTCCTGACATAGGAGGCTGCAGATACCTGAGCCACATTGGGCAGGCCTCACATGTGTGCTTGGGTCACCCGTGTGGTGGGAGACAGTGCTCTTGGCTCTGACAGGTCTTACTTAACGAGCTGTCTGGGTTCTTGGACTCTTGCAGCATGAGGCTCTGAAGCCGATGGTCCT
>NW_006494363.1:0-2342 GCF_000325575.1 Pteropus alecto | reverse complement strand
ACACACACACACACACACACACACACACTCCTGGAACAAATAAATGCCTTTACTTGTTTAAGCCACCATAGTATGGCTTTCTGTTACAGCCAGACACAATCTTAACTCATATAAATTCTATGTCATATCATTTGAAGTTCCACATTATTCACTTCTCTGAATGAAGTGCAGAAGGCCGGTGTTAAAATACAAATACTCTTTGGGAAGGGAACATTTTAAGTTATAACAAGCCCCTGGCATCTCAGTTCAAGTGGGTTCTTCGAAATAGCTATCCAGTTCATAGCAGGGGCCTGACAGAATAGGCTAAGGGATAGATAGGTTTTGACAAGAGGGAGGGTGTTCTGTCCCTGCTGGGGCTGGGGGCTGGGGGTCCCAAGGAAGGTGAGCAGTGATTGTTTGAAAAAAGTTGGAGAATGGTTGAGAAGGATGTGGAAAAGTCCAAATTTCTCCTTGAATTTGTCTCTTGTGGAGGAAATGTCAACCCTGAACACACCTGAAGGCTTTGGGGGTCCACAGAAACCACTCTCAGGCATTTAGAAGGGAGATGGGAGAGTTTCATAAAATTTACCCTGAGACTTCAGACTTTAACTTGAAGGTATCTCTGGTGACAGTTTCCTTGCCTGGGCACGTGCTTCCTTCCCCCGTCGCCACTCCTTTATATCTCATCCCTCTTTCAAGAGCCTGCTCAAAACCCAGAGCCTGTGTGGTCCCTTCAGTTCCCCAGGACCCCGACAGCATGTCTGTGCTGGCTTCACAGCCCTTCCCTCCTAGTTTGGATGTGCAGTCACCTCAGCCCCTCTGGTTGAATGTCCCCTGGGGCTGACCTGGCCTTTATTTGTCTCGGTATCTCCTGCAGCACCTCATGCCTCATGGCCGTTTTCTGAGCTAACATTTACTGAGTGCTCACGGTAAGCCAGGCACCATTCTAAGCTATTTATGGGAGCTCAGTCCTTCAATCCTCAGTCCTCTGGTTCATCTCCTCTCCCAGCCAGGGGCCAGAGCCCTCACGGTTGTCTTGACAAAGCAGGGCCCCGTCCACTACGTGATAACTCTGGGCCTGTTCATTCTACTCCCTGCTCTTCCCTCAGATCCTCACTCGAGGTGACCCTCTTGCTTCTCCTGCCAACAATGCCGTGCTCTTAGCTACTTCCGCTGTTAAAAGATCTACCAGTCCCTATAAAGTTTTTAATGAAGGAAATGACTTTGTCAAGAGGCAAGAAAACAAAGGTCCTGGAGAAGGAGCCCACTGGAATCGGCCCCGTGCAGCACAGGGGAAGAAGGCCCATCTCTGAGCAACCACACGATCTCGATGACATAATCCAAAGCGGGAAGCAGAGTTGCTCTTGAGGACAGAGTTAAACACACAGATTTAGTCATCAGACAGACCTAGTTTATGTCTCTGCTCTGCTATCGCCTCACTGTCTGACCTTGGGCAACTCACTTAGTGTCCCTTAGCCTATCTGCAAAATAGGACTGTAGGTTTAATAGCTCACATCTCATAGGTTTCTCTGAGAATATGATGAGAAGATTCAATTACAAATGTTTTTAGAAAGGCTATTGGAGCAAGCCTAGGAGAGCGATGTTACCCAGAGAGATCAGTAACTGCAGGAAGAACCTACCCTCTGGGATGGGAGGAATAAAAAGGGGGTGGGATTACCCATAGCTCACAAGCTCTGTCTCATGAGGCTGCTGCCCCTTCTGTTGGAGCCACCACCATGGCCATGATGAGGTAGCCAGGAGCTCGTGCCCTTGCTGAGGCTGCAGCTGCAGGAGCCTGGAAGCCCAACAAGCCCATGGGTACCGCCACTTACAATGTCCTGCCATCGTCTTCCATTGCCTACTGCTGCCACCTGGACCAGACAATTAATTAGTTAAAATGTGACATAATGGCTTCTTCTTTTTCCTATTTCTTAGCGTTCTGTGAGTGCTTCCCAATGACAGAACTAACCAAAGCTGACAAAGAAGTCTGGGAAATGTAGTTTTTAGGCTTCCAGCCACTGCATACAGAGAAGAAAATAGAAGAGTGAATGTAGAGCTAGGAACAGACTGAGAAATAACCAACACAAACAGCACAATTCAAGCACTTGATTTTGTTAACTATCATCATCACTATCATAACCACCATCATCATCATCATCCTCGTTACTATTATTTCTGCAATGGACAAATAGTAGGACCTCAATCAAATTATTTCACCTCTCCAGGCTTTAATTTCTTTATCTTTAAAATGAAAGAGTTGAACTGGATGTGTACTGATTCCCTCCCAACAAACCATTTTCTTCTTTCTTTCATTTGTTCAATCAACGAACATTTGATGAGCACCCAGTATGAGCCAGGCACTG
>NW_006494362.1:0-2342 GCF_000325575.1 Pteropus alecto | reverse complement strand
GGAGCTGACAGGAGAGTCCCGGAATACTCGAACTGGATGGAACTTTAAAGATAATCTCTTCAACCCTTTATTTTACAGCCATAAAACTGAGGCCCAGAAAGAACTTGACAAGACAACTTGGCATGAACTTGACTCCTGTCACTCAGCTATTTAGTGGCAGAGCCCAAACTGGAACCCATGTTTCTCGATCCTGGGCCCCAACTTCTACTCAATTTCTCTCTACCGCCACTAAAATACAACATCTACTTAGGGTTGGGAGCCATAGCTACACGGAAGTGTGTTAGATCTACGACTACCGTATGTACGTGTTAACTGTCATCTTAATAGGACAACGCTAGTGCTCTAAGAAATAAATTGCCAAATCTCGGTGGCTTAAACAATAGAAGTTGATTTCTCCCTTATGTTAAGTTTTCTAGCAGCTGTATTCACAGTCAGATTTTATCATCTTCAAGCCGTGGCTTATTAAGGTCATCTGGAAAGACCTAGATTTTGCTAGAGGGAGGTGTTGCTGTACCCAGGCCTGGAGGTGGTGCTCCCAACTATTAATTAAAACTCAGTCGCATGGCAGCACCTCACGGCAGGGGAGGCTGGGAAATCCAGCGTAGTGCACCCACAAAGAGGAGGATCCGGGGCTGGTGAGCAGTTAACCAAACACTGTCATGCACATTACCTATGTATGTCATTATAGAATAGGAAAGGGAGTTACAAAATATTTCTTACAAAAAAAGGGATCTTGGATATAATAGAGTTGAGGATCATCGTGGTGTATGAAAGTCCTTAGGGGGAGGTGTTCAGCAGATAGTCGCGTTTTTTCCCTTGCCCATTGTTTTTCAGTCTATTCCTAATAAGACTTTCCTTTGACCTGATGGAAGTCCCCTCAGCTTGATTGGAAGGGCATAAACATGGCTCCAGGGAAAAGGGAGAGAAGTGTGCCTTACGTGTGTGAGGTCCTGTGCTGGGCAATGTTGAACCTGACACCACGGATGATCTTATTCTTTAGTCGAAGAGAGATGAGCCTTCCTCATGGATGGATAGTGCCTCCTGGCTTACAAAGAACTTTCTAGAATATTATCTTATTTCAACCTCACATTAAGTCTCTGAGAGGAAGAAAGGGGAGGAAAGAAAGGAACTCACAGGAATTAAGGGAGTTGAGAGAGGAGAGATTATTTCTAGCTGAGAGGCCTCATCAAGGAGGTGGCATTTGAGATGGGCCTTGATGGAAGCATAGTACAGCAGAGGACAGCCTTCCAAGTGGAGGCCACATCGTGGGCGAAGGCCCAGAGGTGTGGAAACGTGGTGTGTCTTTGTAACTGGGAAAGAAGGCCGGCTTGGCTGGAGCACAGAACTCCATGGAGCCAGGCTGGAGAGATCAAGAGGGCCCAGAATGCAGAGTCATTATTATCATTATCCTCACTGCCCTCTTTGAAGCACATTTCCACATCACCTGCTGGATGCCAGGCACTTTGCTTGGTGTGGGAGATGCAAAAATATAACACACACAATTCCTGCCCTTACAGAGCTTACAGCCCCCCGAGGAGAAATGCTACACACACAGCAATCTTTAATGAAATGCATAAGAGCTACTCGTAAAGTTTGCACTTCTCTTTAATGTGTGAATGTTTTCCTGCTCAAATCAGAAAAACAGAAGCCTCCAAAAGTCCCCCTTTCATGTGTACCTGGAACTTTCTCTTGAAGGGCCCTATAATAATTAATGTTTGGGGTGGCCGTGTAGCCAAGTGGTTAAGCCCACAAACTTTGGAGTCTGAAAACCTGGGTTCATATCTGGTTTCACCACTTACAACATATCACCTCTGGTAGAGTCTTTACTTCTCCAATCTTGGTTACTCGTCTATAAGATAGGGAAGCAAATGCTACCTGGTTGATTGGGTTGTCACGAGTATGTATCACTTGGGACAGTGTGGGAAAATAGTGTCGTGCCTGGCACACAATAAACACTCAATAAATGGTAACTAATACAAAAGATGCTGTTGGTTGTGGCTTCTATGGCCTGCCGAGCAGCAGTAGATTTCCTGAGTGGAGAGAGCACGAGGGACATGGCCTTCCAGGAGCCTCTCTCAGGAAGCAAAGCTGGGCTGGTGGGCCAGGCCATTGTGGGCCCTTGGTGTTACTTCTTGACTTGAAGAAGTGGACGCATGCCACGCACACTCATGCCCTCTTCAGCAGTACCTGGAATGCAGAGGGGATGTTTTGAAACTGTCACCGTTAACTGTTATATTCCATTCTGGAGCAGTGGGTTTCTAGCTGTGAGTGTCCGGGTGAATGCCATGGGAGGTGTGCCAGGAGCCTAGCTTTGTGGCAGCAGATGATGCATCCCTGTGAAA
>NW_006494361.1:0-2342 GCF_000325575.1 Pteropus alecto | reverse complement strand
CCGCAGGCAGTCGTCAGGCCTCAAGCGGCTACCTATTGTCGACTGTTGTCGCCTGCGGGGCGCCAGGCCCGAGCGCCCAGGCTTTCTCTGGACGGCTGGGCCAGGCAGCGCCTTTTCTTCGCGGTTACCCCTCAAAGCACGCACACTGAAGCAGAAGCAACCAACGAAAAAAATGCATCATTTCTGGGTGTGGGAGGCGGTCATTTCTTTTCTCCGCGAGCACTGCCTCGGGGATTGTTCACTGGTTTTGAAATCGCTGGTCATCAGTGGCAGGGCTGCTCCTGGTGTGCATCACCAACTTAATCACACACTCGCACCTCTCGCCTACCTGGAGGCTTTGGTGCAAGCATCGGAATTCTTCATTGCAACTTCCAGCGATCTCCTTCCTGCCTGAAGGTTTTCGTAGAGATGTGCACGGAACATGGCATTCTTATGCACAAGTACTAACCTTTTATCTCTCCCTGTGTTACAGTGAGGGCTTAATAGTAGTCGTTGTTGCTTTTGAAGTCTGTGGTAGATCAGCTATGTTGTCCATGAATTACAGTTCAGGATTAAACTGTTTCTTTCAGAAGGAGATTTGCATCTGAGAGGGTTGAGAACGATTGTTCCAGGTGATGGCAGTAAATTCAAATGATTGCTTATAACTGTAGACTGAAGCAGCAGTCCCAAGGCCGGATCTGGAGCGCCTGGAGTCTCAGATCATTCCCGGGACGTTGTTCCCCGTTACCCCCGATGCCTTGAAATCTGCCGGCCATTGTGAACAGGTTTTTCAAAGAACACCTTGATGTTTAGGTGTAGACATAATGATAATATGATAGTTGTAGTAAAGCCTCACAGGCGAGAAGAAAACGGGATATACTGGTGAAACTCCCAAATTACAGACTACTGTAAAAGAAGTGTGTTCTTTTAACCCGTAGCAATTATGATGGTTATATAAATAGTAGATGGGGCCTATCGAAATAGATTTAAAAACTCCTCGACCACGCGTTCCTTAAAGACGACCCTCACTCAGGAATAGATAAAAATAATTGTCTCCTGGCATAGCAGTTGTCTTTGGGCAAGTGTACACTTGCGGAGTGCCGCAAGGGGGCTTGAAATCGCTTTAGTTTCTTAACTCTTTTAAACATCCTTCCCTGCCTCTCTTTCTTCCCCACTCCCCCAACACCCCCACGCCCAAATTTAGGTGAAGCATAAGACTGGATAGCTGAATCCTATGTTGCTATCCAATAATCCAAATATCCAACTTGAATAAAGCCCGAATTAATGAGGTCAACAGGAGCTCTGAGCCTCATTCAAAGCACTGCCTCATTCTCCCAGCTCGAATGGATGAAACGAGCTGCCGACCAGACTCTGGCAGGCTCCTCGCCAGCCACGACCCCACCCCGTTCACCTTGTGTCCTCAGGAATCTGCCGTATGTATATGTTACGTCTGAAAAAGGCTCATTCTCTAGCAGTAGTCCATTTAGGTGGAGAAGCTAATTAGAAAGCGCAAGCTCTGCTTGCCCGTTGATCTGAGCTAGAGATTTTGTTGGATGAGAAGTGGCCCGGTGGGCCTGTGTTTGAGTCCGCTCATCCTCCTCCAAATTCAAGAAGTCCGAGACCTCTGCTGGCTGCTCCTGGCCTGCAGGCTACGCTTCCTAGTTCTCAGCATGGCAAAGGAGGAGGCCCGCGACTAGGGGCTTAGGGCCTGAGTGTGAAGGAGACACCTCCTCTCCGGTCGGTCGTACCATCAGGGTCAGTGCCCGAGATGCCTCACTTGCCTCACCTTGTCCCAGCCCTGCGAATGGGCCCCTCGCCGCCCGGTGCCTGCCTCCTTCCCAGCCTCGTCCCTCTCCTCCCTGTCCCGTGTTTCTATGGCGCGGGCACAGTCACCATGCCGCAGACAGGCCAACGCTTTCAGCGCTCTGTGCCCTTGCAGAGGGCTGTTTCCTCTGCCGAGAGGCCCCTCTCTGCTTCGTCACCTGCCGATCCCCACCTGCCACCTCAGATGTCCCTTCCTGACTTCCGTGAAGCATGCCTCCCTCTCTCTGCTGTTCCGCCAAAGCTCTCTTACCACACGCTTTGTCAGGGCCAGCCTTCACAGTGCTGTTTCTCCACACCCAGCCTCTGGGTTCTCGGAGGGCAGAGATGATGTCTTTTCCGCCTTTGTTCGGTCACCAACTTGGCCATCACTTGGCACAAGGTTGGCACTCCAGAATGAAGTACTAATTGACTCCATGCTAGGGACCTCAAGACTCATAAAAACCCGCGAAGCAAATGTTTCGTCTCCTGCTTTGAGATGAGAAAATCACCCAGAACCAGGTCTTCTGACAGTGGTCAGAAGAACCCCTGTGCTATGCCAG
>NW_006494360.1:0-2327 GCF_000325575.1 Pteropus alecto | reverse complement strand
TTTTTTTTTTCATTGCCTTTAAAATTTCCCTTGAGGCCAGAGAACATCTATTGCTATTAACTAGTCTCAGTCCTATTTCTGCAGAAATCTAAAGAAAAGGGAGAAGAATGAGGAAGCGATTGTCCATTTTGAGAAATTATCTTCTACTTTTCCCACACAAAATTATACTCATCAATTCACCAGACATTTATTGAGCACCTACAGGATCCCAGATACTTGCAGAGGACTAAAGAAACAAGGACTAAGAAAGATTTCCTACCTTCAAGTATCTCACAGCCTAGTAAGGAAACATTTTTAAATTGAGTCAGAGGACCATTAATTCATTATAGATTTAACAATCTGCTGTGTCAGAAAATGATATTTGTAACTTTGAAAAGACAAAAGAAATTATTAGGTGTTCTTTCAGTGAAATGCTGGGCTTGACTCTATTGACTGGGTTATTTTATAACTCTATAAGGGCACAGGTTAACATAGATTTTATTCAGCAGAGATGCAAATAATTTCTGTCTGGTGGAAAAACAACTCTAAAAGTTTATTTCTCCTTGAAATATTAACCAGTTTTATAACCTATATATCTTATCTGAACATTCCTTTATTAAATGGCACACATATATATAGCAGTGGTGTGCTGGAACCAGCTCAGACTAGCTCATAAGAGCCAATGGTTTAGTTTGTAGGAATTTTGAAAGCTCATTGATTTCACATTGGTAGCTTAAAATCAGCCATGGTGGGAGTACTTGTATTACAAAACTTGGCAGACACTACAAACCAGGGCTTTTGTTTGTTTTATAGGAAGCCAGTTGAACCAGTTTTAATGTCTTATTAGTTCCCTCATTAATTGATGATATAAATAACATTATTGATGCGTTTGTTGTATGTTTATACCAATAATGGTTTTTAACCTTTTGAAAATTATACTTTAAACATTGATGTCAACTGCCTTTCTCAGAAATTATTTAAACATCATTCTATTATGTGATCTTAATTTTCATAGTTACTGGAACAAACAGAGAGAGATATCTCAATACGGCCTGCTTTAGCATGACAATCTAAAAGGTATCACTGTAACAATTCATCTCAACTAAAGGCGAAATAATATACAATTTCCATACTTAACACTTGAATGGCCTAAATTCACCAACTTGATTACAAAGTGAGTTCGCATTCTCTTTTAATGTATGGATTAATTGCTGGGAAATTACCATTTTTAGTGTGTTCCAGATATTTCTGAGGATTTTATTTACTAGTTCAACTGAGTCTTGGAGGACATAAATTGAAATCTTCACTTTTCAGAAGATAACTATTTAAATTTTAAAGAGCTTTGTTGGTCACTTATACAAAGGTTCAAAAAGCTCTTCTAGTCTAGGCTTAGTAAATCTATGATGATTTACTTTTCATTTTTACAGAGCAGTCTTTTTTTTTTTTTAACTGTCACTTTGGAAAACTAAAAACAGTCTTGTGACATAATCAGATAGATAGTATTATCTTCATTTTACAGATAAGAGAACAAAAGCCTAGGGCCTTATCTTGGGAAACCACATATTCAACTGGCAATTCTAAAGTGATTTGGCTGTGTCATTCTCTACAAAAAGTAGAAAACAGAATAGAGACTGCTTTAAATTAAAAGAAAATAGTTTTATAACACTAAATTAAAAAGCATGCCAACAGTATACATATGAACACCATAACCACAAGACCAAGATTGAAGCTAAAGTTAGGTTCTTAAATTGTTTAATTTTCTGTGCATATTCAGCTAACAGCTCATAATTGCCAAATCTGGCAAGCAGAGAAAACATTGGGTTATTCAAGATCCTTAGTTTGTGTGTTCAGATTTTTAATTTGTATATTAGCCTTGGAGCAAGTTCTTGGCTCTTGACAGAAGTAGCAATGTTCTTTAGCCATAGGCTAAATTAGGTGTGTGGATTTCTATATAGTTTGGCCATTTGGCAGCAATTTTTTTTCATTATGAAGTTTTGCTGATGTTTTTACGTCCCTAGTTGAATTTTGCTTTAAATCACTATTGTGTTTTTCACAGTTGAATGCTAGTTTTGGCTTTTGAAATTAATGTCTAATGAAGCTGTCATTCCAAAGCTTATCACTGAATAAAAATGTTTTTGGTAGCTAATTCAGGAAAGCTCTTTGATGAGGACTTTGCTATTTAAAGTTATTCAAAGTTTCTGGGGAGAAAAAAGGCTCAGTGAAGGTATGTTTGGCTAGAATCCTCCTTTTTGCTTCACTTTGCACACGGAAAAGGCAATTGTAGTAAGATCAGCTTCATATATAGCCCTGGAGTGAATTCGTATGAACTTGAATATCAATTCAAAATA
>NW_006494359.1:0-2296 GCF_000325575.1 Pteropus alecto | reverse complement strand
AAAGAACCTAGAGGTGTGTGTGTTATCAGAACTCTCATCACCGCAATGGTAACAGTGTCGCCTGTGTTTTACTGCTCCCATGAGCACCTTATTCAACTTATCCTTGACCTCCTCTGCTCTAAAAGCTTTCACGTACACTCTGTTCCACAAACCCAGCCCTTAAGTTGCATCCTACATTCCGATGTTTTGGGGAATTTTTATAAGAGTTTAATTGAGGCAGACCGACAACATATGATGGGGAGCAAGTTCTCAGATGTTCCACAGAACAGTTTTGCACTGTTTTTATGCATTTGAAATTAAAGAGAGGACATAGTAAGATTATATGGAGGTGGGGAAAAACAAGGTGGGGGTTGAATTACAGGATGGTTAACAAGATTATAAGTTCTCTTGAGGGTGGTTCCTATTATTTCAAAGGGGTTTTAACCTAGATGCACGGAAATAATGGACGGGGCTCAAGGTTATTTTCCATAAACCCCCTTTTTTTCAACTACAACCCAAAAACTTCTGTGTCCCAGACATCTTAAATACTAATAATATCCTGTCTGAATTGGAATTCCTCCTTCCAGCTCAGTCATCATCACTTACAATTACCCTGCTTTTTAAATGTTGCCTTCAATCTGAAAATGCCCAGGTCTGAATCAATCCACCTTTTAGTTTTCCCTATTTCAAGCTGCAGAACTGCTAAATATTTAAGGGAAATGGGCCCCACAGCACATAAAACACAATGTCTTCTCCATTTCAAACTTCTGGCTAGCCTTCCTGGCCCACCTTTATATCTCACAGGGTATTGGTAAAAACAGTTTCAAGATCAGGGGCAATTTAAAGCAGTGAACAAACAGGAAATACAAAAATCTGGGAAATCGGGGATTTTATTAATTTAATCAAAGCTTGTGCCATCTTACAGGGGAAGTTCACATTTCTGTTTAAAGTATTTCCTTCTCAAGGAGAGGGTTTACAATATTTTGATTCCACAGTTGAAATGCTACAGTTTCAAATCTCAACACCCCACTGCTGCCGAGAAATCACAGGTTTAGAGAGCCGTAATTAGAGATTAAATGGAGAGTAGATGACATGTGAAAACTAAATCATAATAGATTGGATGACACCATCTGTTTTACAGAAGCAACTATGAGGTGAGTTTGATTAGGATCTTTGTATCAGGTTCTTGCTTCTTGATTCCATTGTAGCCAGCGATATTTTACTGTTTTAAGCCTCTGGGTCTGTTAGCTTTGGTACAGTTGTTAAATAAGTAGACAGCAAGGCTTGAAATGATGAGTCCGATCAACTCTTTCACAGTACAGACAACATACTGCCCTGCAGAACTGAATGGGGGCATTGGCTTAAAATGGCACAAGGCAGTCCTTTTGTGGATGGGAGGCCAGGTCAGGATAGGTTGTTTGCAAGGCCATTGACAGTGTCATTCATTTATGCATCGTATGTTATGAAATACTTCCTACTGGGCCAGCTGCTGCTCCCTACCCTCAGGGGCTTTCAGACAGTGTCAAAAGAAATTTAAACTCTTTATAGGATATAGATACACCCCTTGTGATATGCCAGATGTTCTCACCATTTTTCAAACAGGAATTCTTTAAGACACGCCTAAGCTCAGAGAGGGCACGTTTATTATTATTGCCAAGGGTCAGATGGAGTAAATGAGGCACAAATCATCTGGCTTCCAAACCTTGCACCTCTACGGTACAAATATTAACATCTCACAGTTTCTGTGAAACAGGCCTCTCGGCAAAATATAACTGGGTACCTCTGCCACAAGGTCTCTACGAACCAGGAGCTGTGTTTCAACTGAGGCGGATTCACTCTCGAGGTCATGTGCCTGGTGATTGTAGGATGTAGTTTACACTGAGAATCTGAGGTCCTACTTGTTGGCCTGGGCCCTCCCTCGGTTCTTTCTTATGGAGCCGCTAGATAGTGCAGTTGGCATCTCGAAACTTCAGAGCTTGCTCTTCTTGTTCCAGAGATCAGACAGACAGACAGACAGACAGATGACAGACACAGTGAGACAGAGACACTCACAGAAAGAAATTGAAACAGAGGTCGAGGGAACAGGAGGGAACTCAAGAATTCCTAAGCGTGAGACAGAAGCGACAGAGGTTTTGTAACTGAACTTGGACCTGATGCCCCATCACCTTGGCCGTATTCTGTTGTTCAGAATCCACTTCCTAACCTCTTAGTGGATTTACAGGGACAGTCATACCAAGATGGTGAAAATATCACTGGGAGCCATAGTGGAGGAGGCTCCACCAAAATGGACCCACATGAGGTACTTGGTTTGATTCTA
>NW_006494358.1:0-2307 GCF_000325575.1 Pteropus alecto | reverse complement strand
TTTTTTTTTTTTTTAATAATAGCCATCCTAGTGGGCGTGAAGGGGTTTCTCACTGTGGTGAACATGATATTCTTTTATACTTATTTGACATTTTAAAGACTCTGTGGTGACAGCAGACTTGAGAACCATATTAGTTCAAAGAAATATCTCATGGATCTTCATGGTGTCACTCCTTAGCCCAGGTAGAAGTCGACATTTTATCTGTTATCTTTACCGCTGCTTTCTTTTTCCATAGAAGCCAGCCTGTCCTATATTTCTGTTCTAATTCTGTTCCCTTCTAGTGCACTTTGTAACTGGAAGGTTATTTTCCTTTTGATTTACAAAGCCATTGTAGCTGGAGTGCTGCATTTGTTCTCATAGGTTTGTTTATGTGTGTTTAACTTTTTCTTTGGAAATAATCACAGATTTACAGAAATGTTCATTGAATTTTCCATTTATTTATTTATTTGGCATTAGTATAGATTCATGGAGGCCTATTTTATCATGGTCATTTTACTATCATCATTCATTTTGATGCTCAAATTGTCCCAAATTGTCCCAGATTTGGATAGTAGGAGCCCCTTCAAAATGGCCTTGTGTCCTTCTGACACGTCTCCATCATCCTTCGAGTACATCCTTACTTGCTGGTAAAAGGTTCTATACCCAGTTTCCAACGTGTGGCAGGAGGTTTCTCCACAGCACCACCTGAGTCTCCTGTGATTCAACTCAATCCTGACACTGTCTACCTGGAGATAATCATCAGATCCCACAGGTTAGGGCTCAGCCCCACAAGACTGCACATTCCCACCTCCCAGTTCAGATGCCAGTTGCAGGCCCTGGTTATCTCCTGTGCTTCTGACTGGCTATAGATTGGAGGTTCCGAGGGCCCCCTCTTTGGGTTCGATTAATTTGCTGGAATGGCTCACAAAACTCAGAGAAACATTTCCCTTACTAAATTACTGGTTTATTATAAAAAGATACAACTCGGGAACAGCCAGATGGAAGAAATGCATAAAGCCAAGGTATGGAGAAGGAGCACAGAGCTTCCACGCCCTTTCTGAGCACGTCACTCTCCCCCAGCCTCCGCACGTTCACCAACCCAGAAGCTCTCTGAACCCTCTCCTTTTGGATTTCATTACACAGGCGTGGTTGATTAAATCACTGGCCATTGCTCATCTATGCAGCCCCTCTCTCCCCCGTCCCTGGGAGTCTGGAGGTTGAGGGTGGGGTGGAATTGAAAGTTCCAACCCTCCAGTCACACAGTTGGGTCCCCTAGCAACCATCCCCCATCTTTAGGTGCTGTCCCCAAAGTCACCTCATTTACATAACAAAAGATTCCTTTTTCCAAGGGTTTTAGGAGCTCTGTTCCAGAAGTAGACAAGACCAAATATATATTTCTTGTTGTAAATCACAGTATTGTAGTTTCCAAAACATAATCTGGGCTCATATTCTACTCTCTCCGCTTCAGCCAGAATTAGCCATTTCTCTGGGGAGCCCTGGCTCTATTCAGAGTGGATCTTGGCCTTACATACGCTCGTTGCTATTGAGGTATTACTTCTCTGATCACTCTCAGAGGACAGAGTGAAAGAATATTTATGGGTGATACGTATGTGTGCATACACACACAAATTCACATCTACTTTTTCTATATCTGTACACATTGAAAAGTACAAGTTCGTTCCAATATCTTTAATTCTAGTTCAACGCCACGGGTTCATTCTGTTTTTCTCTCTCCAGATTTGTAACTCCTTTCTCTGATAGTAAGAACCCTGCTCCCATTAGCCTCAGTACTTTTATTTATTTAATTGGTCGTCCCTCCTGCAACGGTGTATGCCCAGTCTTCCTCCCCCATCCCCTCTTCACTCCCTCGGCTCCCGAGCCCTGCTGCTGACAGCTCCCGTGTGATGCCCTTCTCACCTTTCTTGGGCTGCAACACCCCAGGGCTAGGTCACCCTCCTCCAGACACCCCCTTGCCCTGCCAGGCTGTAAGGTACCCCCCTCGCTCAGGTGCCTCACAGGAGTTTGAACGTCTAATGGTCTGTCTAATCTCTTCCTTATTTAAATCACAGAGAGCAGATATTATGGCTTCCAGCAAATGGAAGCACAAAGGTCGGGCTTTTGTGGGGTTTAAACAAGTTTGCCTGCAACCCCCACAGCACTCCCTTCGGTGTTTGTCTGAACTGGGTAAGCAACATTCCGGCAGCTGAATGAGTGATACACCCAAGAGCCCTGTGGGCTGAGGGAGACTTCCCACTGGGGACGTGCCAGCCAGGGTGTGTCCAGTGTGTCCATCTGGAAACGGTGGCTCCGTAGTACCGCTGAATTATG
>NW_006494357.1:0-2319 GCF_000325575.1 Pteropus alecto | reverse complement strand
CAGGTCTACTCTGCACCTGGCTGAGGACGAACAAACTCTGGACTGAAGGCCCTGACCCTTTTCCTTAAGGATTGGTTATCAGAGGAGAGATTTGCAAAAGGCACTCATGCCTCAAAGAATCCACATTATGTTCAACCTCAGTCAAAGAGGAGTCAAGAGATCTGCTCTATACCATCATGGAAAATGGGCCTCTCCTTCCACAAATAAGATGAGAGCTGTGGGTCATGAAGTAACCTCACAACATGCAACAGATATCTTTTCGTGAAAGCTATTGTTCTAATCTAGTCTCATGGAGAGCACTGAAAAATCATAACTGACCCAGATGGCAATATCCTGTCCTACTACCAAATACACATATATCAATACCATCTTTTCAAATGATAGACTTCCCACTTTCTTCCTTCTGTGACTGTCTCAATAAGCCAAGAAGGAAAGACATTTGCCTCCAGGAAACATATTGAGAGCAGATATTTGTGCCCTTTAACAGGGAAACTGATGGTAGAACAAATTCCTAGAATTGGTTACTAAAGATAAATGCAATGGATTGGTTCAGCGCTATGGTTATTTTAACACATAAACCAAGAATAGTGGCTGAATGCATTGGAAAATAGGGAGATTTGAAACAACCGATTTAACCTGAAAACAAGAGAAGCGATGCGCCAAATAGAACTCCCCTAAAATATAAACAAATGAATATGTGTAGCTTATTCCACAAACAAAGGCAAGAAGAGACTGTCAAGCAAATGTAGAATCTTGTCTGTTCCCTTTTCTTACAGACTGATTTCTGATATGTCTACTTATTTCTCATTTATTTGGAAAATAGTTGTGAGCATCTCACACAGGAAATTATTTTACAAAGCATTACAAATCATGAAATGTCACTGTTATCTCTATACCATGCAGCACTTTTTTTAAAAAGCAGAATTCTCTCCTCTAATAAGAATATCCTATCAATGAAAAACAAACAAACAAGCAAACAGATCCAAACACAACCCAGAAAAATATTGAAGTTTTAAACAATCTAGCTGCTGAGGTCAAACTAACAGGGATTTACAGTGTGTTTCCAATGTTTTTAAAAATAAAAAATGAATTTCACATAATAGTCAACTGTTTCTGCCTCTTGCTATTTTGCAATATTTCCCAGGCAGTGAATCCCCTCGAGTACCATGGAAGGTCACATCAAGCTCAATAAAAAAAACCTCATTTTTCCCCTCACAGAATAAACTCATTTTTCCCCTCACAGTCAAAATGTAGCACTTCCCCTCCATTAAAATGCTGATACCTAGCCACAGAGGCTTTCACATTAACCTTATGAAAACAAATAGAAATACACCAGAGACCACTTCTTTAGAAGGTTTTAGTTTAGGCCAGTAGGCTTGACCAGAGGGTCAGCTATAGATCACTTTGGCCTTTCTGTCACCTTTCATAAGAAAACTGACACAGAGCTGCCAAAGCTGTCAGAGGCTCTTGACTGGCTCTAAGAAACATCTTCATGGCCCTGGAAGGAGCAGTGGAACCATACTTATTAATATTATTTGAGGAACAGAGGTACATGTTGTTACAAATGGGCCCAAGTCAACTTGTGGAAAGAGGAGATGGGGAAGGGGCAGCTGACCGCGAGCCCTTAACCGTACTCAGGCCTAGCTAAGCTGGGGATTCTGGAGGTGCAAAGGGCCGCCGCCCCTGCATATTATCTACTGGTGTAGGCACTTTGTATGAATTTCCTATGGCTGCTGTAACAAGTTTTCACAATCTTAATGGCTTAAAACAACTAGGTTTATTATTTTATAGTTCTAGAGGTCTGAAGTCTGAAATGGGTCTCATAGGGGCTGAAATCAAGGTGTCAGTGGGGCTGGTCACTTTTGGAGGCTCTAGGTGACAATCTATTTTTTGCATTTTTCAGCTTCTAGAAGCTGCCCACATTCCTTGGCCTGTATATCCATTGCCACATTTCTCTGACTTTAACCCTCACGTGTCCATTTTATAAGGACTCTCGTGATTACATTGGGCCAACCTGGATGATCCAGGATCTTTCCCAACTCAAAAGGCTTAACTTAATTACATGCAAAGTCCTTTGGCCATATAAGGTAACATATTTACAGATTTGGGGGATTAGGACAAAGATGACTTCAAGAGTCATTATTGTGCCTACCATACACTTTAAGGACAAGGTGGGGGATGGGTTGTGTTACTAAGTTTAGATTTAATAGGACAAGCAGAAGGGGCTCATAGTCATTGTGGGCCTGGGGAAGAATAAAGATAATCACCGACTTTAGAATACAGTGAGCCCAGGAGGCTGGGTAATGGGCAAAAGATAAG
>NW_006494356.1:0-2309 GCF_000325575.1 Pteropus alecto | reverse complement strand
ATATATATAGAGAGAGAGAGAGAGAGAGAGAGACATACACATATATCATGATTTTGACAGTTCAAGTATAAAAACTTTACCTCCCTTTATGTACTTTTACCCTCCCCCATTTATAATATAATTGTTTTAAACACTTCCTTTACATAATTTAGAAACACATTAGACTGTATTATCATTTTTGCTTCAACAATCAAACATAATTTACGAACTCAAGAGAAGAAAACCTATTATATTTGCCTATACTTTTGCTCACTGTGTTCTTTCTTCATGACATTCCAAGGTTTTTTCTTTCTTTTTAGTTTAGAGAAGTACCTTTAGCCATTCTCTTGGGATAAGACTGCTGGCCACGATTTCTTAGTGTTTTTGTTTTTGGTTTTTCATCTGAGAATGTCTTGATTTCCCCTTCATTTCTGAATTATATTTTCACTAGATATAGGATTCTTCATTGAAAGTCCTTTCCTGTTACCACTTGAAAAATATTGTGGTTTAAGAAATTTCAGTAAATAGATTTTCCAAAGAGAAAAAAGGAGAGAGCTCTTTTTAAACATTGTAAGAAACTTCTGCCTGCTGATTCCTTTAACCATCTTGGGGCCACAGGCAACGAAACAGCCATAGCATATTGGTAAGAATAAGTGAATCATTTCAAAGGTTTCTTTATTAGTGACCAGAGCAAGTGAAGCATTTGTGTCCTTCACTTGGCTAGGTTTGCAGGTCATGCCCCCTTCCTTAACATGATAAAAGAGAGGGATGAGGAAATTAATTGAGGTCACAGCGACACCTTGACCAAGAGGGGTTAGGGTATTGGAAGGCTGGGTGTGAGTAGGTCCACAGAGATGAAGGAGGGTGTTAGCGGTGCAGTCACACTCTTCTGGAGGTGGTGCTGGGGACATGCCTTATGCCTGACTTCAGCTGGGCTATGAGTCACTTTCATGCCCAGGGTAACATGAACCACAACTGTTAAATAATAGGGCTCTTCTAAAAACGACTGTGGTGGTTAAAAATAATTTTGCCCACACCAGCGATGGGAAAATCTAGCCTAGAAATTGGCTCCAACATGCCAGTGCTGATCAAGAAGGAGAGAAAGGTGCTAAAAATCAGCGGGTGATCCGAGGCCCTCCACCCTGTGGCAGTGTATGCAGTGATTGACAGGGCAAGGCAGGGGCATGTCACACCATCTGGGAAAAGAGGGTGTCAGAGGGACTCTCCCAGGCCATGCATCATGCGATTATCCACTCACTCACCCCGCTTAAGAAAAATCGATCCTGCCTTAGCGTTGCCTGGTGGCCGTATGGTTTCCCCACCCCTGAGTCCATCATTCTTCTTTAAATGTATCTGAGATAATCTTTATATAAAAGATCCACTGCAGAGGGGAGATGCCAAATGTCACCAATTTTGTTGACTCTTTAAGTGGGAAGGAAACAGAACTCTCACGTATGCTTTCTCCGCGAGGAACATGTCTCGTGACTTATTTTTGTCAAGTGAGGTGTCTGTGAAGCACTGTATAGTTTCAGGTGTGATTTCAAAGGATGACCCCTCCCAGCAGGGGGCGTGGTGTGGAGAGAAGGGCGGGGACAAACCCGGAGGCAGCTGGCTGATAGGCTGGGGATGGGCAACCACTCATGCACAGTGGGCTTTACCAGACCTGTTTTCCTATGACGCTCACAGCTGTGGTTCGTGAGCATCTTTGGATGCACAGTTAGAAAACTCCAAGGGCAGGTGTGTATCACAGAAGTTACCATCTGACGGAAGTGTTTGGGCGCCGAGGGTGTTGTTTTTGTTGTTTACTTTGAATTAGTTGACAATATTTAAAAATTCTAGAAGATTTCAAATAAGAAAACAGGCATAGAGTTTCTCTTAAAAGACCAGGAGGTCTGGTAACACTAAACCTGTGTTTTCACTGGCTAAACCGAGGGGTGCCCACCCCGGGACCAGGTTGGGGAGGCCCTCCGGCTGGCCCCAATCTCAACCAGCCTTCTTCCCACTGCCATGGCGCCTGCTGGCTTCAGTCAGCATGTTGTCTTGTGACCTTGGCATACCGCCGAGGCGAGACGACAGCCCCAGAGCATGCTCAGGCCTTCAGGGAAGGTCAGACAGGCGTGAGCTTTCAGAGCGTCCCCCACACTTTCACTTGAAACAGGATTTTCTCGAAAGTAAAGGCACTACTAATGAAAATTGATTTTTCTTCCCAACAGTTTATTTTCCAGAGAACAAGCACAGGGAGCTCTTAAACATATGTGCTAATGGTAGATAGCGCAGACATGGAGAAATGCAATCTGTCACCACCGGGGAAAAGCATATGAGCGATGGTG
>NW_006494355.1:0-2305 GCF_000325575.1 Pteropus alecto | reverse complement strand
CCATTAAAATATCTATATTTCGGAATATTGCCCTGAATAGCAGAAAGGGAAGAAAAAGGCAACTCGATCTTCATGGAATGTCAGATACAGGAAGGCCCTTGAAAATCATCATTAATAAAGAAATTGAGGTAAGGAGGTATGAAAATATTTTCCTACTAAAATCCAGCTGGCTGATGGCAGGGCAGGGGCTCAAATTCAGTCTGCAGTCTCAGCCCTGGGCTTTTTTTGTGATGCCCTGACAAAAAAAAAAATTGCATAGATATAGCCATTTGGTCTTATATTCTAAAGTTATTAGTTGCCATAGTACTTCATATTTCTTACATATTTTAGACAGTTAAACTATGCACAACTATAAATATTCTGAGGTGCTATAATTATTTAGGAAACAAATAAGGACCACTCAGCCAAAATCACAGGAGACAACTAGAACATGGGTTGAATTTAAATATTAAAAAAAAAAAACAAAACCCATATACAGCCATTTTCAGCTGGGCGATCAAAGGTGGGCACTATCGAAACTTCATACCATAAGCTGAAATGGAGCCGAAAGGCCCACAGCCCAGGGCAAGGCTTGCAGGCCTGGACACAAGCTCCTGCTTCCAAGCCTTCTCCCCCTTGCCCTCTGCTTTCTCAGACCTCTTCCAGATCAGAGGCCGTGGGGCGGGAGGGAGGAGCTGGTTTTGTGTTCTATATAATAAAGATTTCAAAAGGCCAAGGAATGGAACTTCTATGCCTTATTCTGCAAAAGTTCATTTCTTAATATTTTTAAGTAACATTTAAGCAAACCAAAAAATTTGCAAATGTACACAAAGCCCCCTTGTGGAAGTATATTTAAGAACCATTTTGAGTCAGGAAAAAATGATAGCATGTGAGATATTTTAGGCTCCCTGTGGGCCGGTCATCATGAGAAGAATATACGCAGGTATTTGACTTTGACAACAGACCAACCAGACTGCCTCCTGGACTACCTTTGTGTAACTACAGAAGCCTTTTTTTCTTCTCTTTGTAGCCACCAAAAAGAAAGCCCCAACATAAATCTTAGCAGATTTCTTCTCATTTTAATTAAATATTGCTTTTATCTGTCTTTTATCAGAGAAAAGAAATCAAGTAGCATAACTTGGTTTACCTTTTTTCTTTTTCTTTCTTTTTCTTTCTTACTTTCTGGAAGAAAATACTTTTGCATCTCCCAAGACAACAGAATCTTTTGAACTAACAAAAGCCATACAGGTTCCAAGCTATAAGTTTTTCCTAGGGAAGATTTTTAATTTTCTTCTAGGAAAAATTATCAATTTAAACATCCTCTGAAAACACATTAAAGACCACATTAGGATGGAAATGAAATGAAACACTGCATGTTCAGTATTTTTTTAACTCAAAGAAAAACTTTTTTGACTTTCATGATGTGCATATGGCCATTAATTTCAATGTCATATTATGGTTTTTGGCTGAACAGACAGTATGTATGTATGTATGTAAGCAAACAAAACAAATGCATTTTATATTCAAATTTATACAACACCATACATTTTTATGCTGTTTATTTGAAAATTAATTTTGGCTTAGGCCTCAGAGACAGCAAATGTTGTCAAGATTTGAGGGCTACCTGAAAAGCCTTGGGGACAGCATTACCCTTATGCATAAGAAACAGCAAAATAAAATAAAAATAAATGAATTTCCAAATACGTCATGGCTAATCCCTTGAGCTGACCTACAAATGAATTATGGAGGTTTTGCTACAGGACTGAGTAGATCTGGTGATTTCACTGAGAGATTTATCTTATTTTCCAACTTATTTTCATATCTTATTTCCTTTTCTTTTAGAATTAGACTGTAAATAAAAAGGCTAAGACTGAATGAAGCTCCCTTTCACGGCACTCATATTGGATTGATAAATTAAAACGGTGAGATGAGTTTTGTATGACCCATCCTCGAGGATTTGGGAAATTTAGCCGATGCAAAACAAGGCATTAATTTGGAGAGGCCTAGCTACTTACAATGCTTAGTGTTCTGACAATGATGAATGGCATCATTCCAAGCAAATGGTAATTTCACTTTTTGTGACAGTACTTTAGAGCAAAACCGACTTTCTTCGCACAAAGAATTTGCAATCCTATTGAACAGAGGCAGTACCTGAATATCAGAAATCCTTCATTGTTTAAGTATCATCTGATATTCTTGATTGGCTTCAGACTGAAGGTTGGAGTTGAATTAGGGAGAACGGAGGTTAAGTCCTAACCTTGAAAGACTTAGCAGCCATTGAAACACTGCCTTTGGGCACTTATTGGCCTGTATTTATCAAAAAAAA
>NW_006494354.1:0-2294 GCF_000325575.1 Pteropus alecto | reverse complement strand
ATTTCTTCCGGGGCTGGACCGAACGGTCGTCCCAGCTAGAAGGATCCTTTGAACTCCTTGCTCTCATTTCCAGACGTGGAAACTGAGGTACAGAGTGCAGCCTCCTGGAGCACAAGCCCCTGCCGTTGATGGAGGGTCTTCTCCCTCCAGGACCCCCTTTGGAGCTTCTGCGCAGCCCCAAAATGCAGGAATTATGATTCCCATTTCAACAAAATTGAGGCTTCATGTGGCAAAGTGACCAGAACTAGGATGTGACCCCTGGGCTCTGTCTCCAGGCCCTTTCTCCTACCTGTGCCAGGCCCCAGGGCTCTGCCTGCTCTTCTCCATCAGGAAAAGCCTGGGCATGTCTAGCCCTAGAGTCCCCTGGGCCCAGCCTGGGGGTCAAGCTTGGGGCACACCTTTGCTCTGGGCTGGGGTGCAGGAGGACGTAGCTGTCTGGACCCCAGAATGCGCCAGCTCAGCAGGGCTCAGGTTTCCTCTGGGAAGGAGGGAGGCTTTGTGTAGGCAGCAGAGGACAGAAGGGAGGCTCTGGGGTTCCAAAAGTGGCCCTGGCTTTGGCAGCCCTAAAGCTCCTTGGTTCCCCTTCTGCAGGAATCTTTGAATTGGGAGTAAACTGAGTCTCAAACAGTTTGGAAAGCAGCTGGCTCTGGGACACACAGCTGGATGTGGCAGAGCTAGGACTTGAATGCAGGACCCGGCCTCCCCATTGCACCCCATTCCCCTAAACCATCCTGAGGGAGGCCCCCACGCACCTACCAGTCCTCAGCCCAGTTACAAGCCAGGTGAAGTAAAGAGAGCGTTGGATAAGGAGTTCTAGTCACAGGCCAGCCTGCTTTCTAGCTAGCCATGCCTGTTCATTCATTCATGGACATTCTTCGTTGCCTAATATGCACCAGGCTTGCACGAATGTGGGGGAAACAGATCAGAAATGGTTTGGAATCAGATGGAATTGTTTTCACACCTTGACTCAGTGACTCGCATGTTGTATAACCTTGGGCAAGTCATTTGATCTCTCCTACCCTCAGTTTCCTTACCTGGGGAACACTGGTAAGTCTCTGTGGTTTCTTTGTTGAGGGCATGAAATGCTTAGAGAGTACTTAATAATAGGAGCCCACACTTGCATAATGTTTACTACAGGTCAGACACTGCTCTAGGCATTTTACACAAGCTAATTTGTTTAATCTGCATGACAGAGGTAGGTACTATTATTATCCTTATCTTATAGATGAGGTGCCTGAGTCCCAGAGAAGTTAAGTGACCTGTTTGAGATCACATAGCATATAAATGGGGGAGCTGGATTTCAAACCCAGCAGGCAGTCTGGTTCCCAAATAACCTGCTCCCATGATCACTTGCTTGTATTAAGGCCTGGCCATAACCTTCAAAAAACAGCTAGATGCTATCGCTGGATCCCAAACAGGAAATGCTCTCTCTACAGACACTCCTATCCATTGTGCTGGGCCCCTAAATGTCCTCTGGGGCCAAAAGAGCTTGGGGCGGGTATGTCTGTTCACAGCACAGTCTGAGAAGGTGTCTTAGGCAATGAACGCTGCAATAACACCGAGTAACGAAGCACCCCAAAACTCAGCAGCTTAAAATGACAGTGGAGTATTTGCCTGCTTATGGGTTTGCAGCTTGGATGGGCTTGGCCGTGTGGCTCTGCTCCAGGCAGCAGGTCTGGCTCAGCTCAGATGTAGGTCTCATCCTGGGGCCCCGAATGAAGGGGCAGCAGTCACGTGGAATGTGCTCTTCCAGTGGCTACGGCAGACGGGCAAGGAGGCAAGATCAGCCGTGAAAGCACATTTCGCGCCTCCATTCACCTCATCCCCCATTGGTCCAAACGAGTCACATGATCAAACTCAAAGTCAAGAGCAGGGAGGGAGTGCACACCGCCCACCATGAGGCCACAAGAGAGAGGTAATAGCACTACAGGGCAATGAAGAATTGGAATAAAAAATTCCAGCTTCCACAGAGGGGAAGGGATCAGGGCTGAGGACTCAGCCTGTGGCCAGAATTCAGGCCAAGAATCTCTCAGAAGCTAGGAGGTCTGGGCCACTTCCAGTTTTGGAAGCTCCAAGCTTATTAAGAAAACTAAGACATGCTAACACGGCTTACAATAATTGTGGCATATTTTAGATGTTTACATTGAACAAATTAATGCTTTTAGCACACACAGAAATTGCCAAGCAATGTAATTATGCTATTCACAAGAAAATTATAGGATTTATTAAAATTATTAATTGCTGGCACGCTACTGGCGGTGGGGTCCAGCCATGGGCCACAGGTGTGAGGTTTT
>NW_006494353.1:0-2295 GCF_000325575.1 Pteropus alecto | reverse complement strand
GGGAACCACTGTGTATATATATAGTATATATAATACATGTAGTATTATTATTATACACCTTGTCATAGCAAAAAGAAAAAAGAAATTTTTTAAACGCTGGTGATTTTTATACTAATAATGTGAATTTTTCCCTTTCATTCTATTTCCAAAGGTACTATCCAGTTTCTGTTTCTCATTATCTCATGTTTATATTAATGCCCTGAGCTTATGTGTCTATCTTCAGTCTTTTGTCCTATTACATTATAATTTATAATATGATTGCCCCAAACATTCCAAAAGCTTTACTTTTATTCCTATATATTAAAACCAACTGCTATTATCTCTGAATCAAATGCCAGTCAGTTATTAGTTAGCTACTCTTAACTACTTCAATACTATCTCTTAATGCCCTTTCAAATCATAACTGTAGTTAACATTTATTATGCATGTAGTAATACATGACAGATGTCATTTGAAGTTCCTTGCGTGTATTATCTAACTAATCCTCACAACCACTTATGAGAAAGGTTCACCTCTCTCTGCCTCTTAACCTTATATGTAGGATAAGAAGGTGAGGCACAGAAAGTGTCCTGGCCAGGGACACATGGCTCTAAGTATTAGGATAGGGATAGCTCTTATCACTCCAGCTGAGACTTAGAACCCTTGATGCTAACTTCCAGCAATGCTTCTATCGTGATGCTCTATCAGAAACCTGCTTTTCTCTGCCTTGTTCCTGCACTCAAGCTGTTGTCCACGGCCAAAAATTCCCTTTCTCTTCTCCAATCAAACTCTAAAATTTTCCCACAGAGCAGAGTTTCAGATTCATCTAATCCCCACCTCATCTACTGCAATTCCTTTTAAATGGATCAACTTCTAGTTAGTTTTTAAAAGGCAGTGTGTTTTTCCATTGATATTATAAATGTTTTGAAGCACATTTTTTTCTGTTTTGTTGCAATTACTCTCATAGCACCTAGTAAAGTTGTGACTACATAGCAGGCAGTTAAAGTAATTAATACTTTGCAGGAATATGAATTTGGTATTGGTGAACTATTAAATTCACTCATTAAATGCATACAGAATCCCTCAGAATTTAAATGCACTTAATTTCCAACTCTTTATAATTCTATAATTGGTTTTGAAATGGGAACCTTTAATTACCTAGCAGCTGTTACCTATTAATTGAAAGCATCATGGTCCAGTGAATGTAGCTTAGTGAAATTCAAAACTGCCTGGGGTTGCTGGATTCAGCATGTATATGAGCTATGCACATCTAGTCTTCCAGATCTCTGATGCAGACATTGCCTGTAGTTGAAAAGCTCCCCTTTTCTCTAAAATTCTGAGTGGTCCGTTCATTCTGCTATCTGCCCCATTAAATATCTTACCTGAGCTACATCTTCCCATATCCTCTCCCTCCTCTGCCACATTAAAGGACAGAATTAATTTACATCTTAGTTTTGAAGATTTCTGTTGCCATATTATTGAGAAGTTAACCAGATAGGGGTGGTTCTGATAAAACTGTCATTTCTCTCACTCTGCTCAAACTCGATAATGCTCTAGAGCATGGAAGATACAGGCGACAGTGTACTGTTGTCTTTTCACTGAGAATGTTCTTTTCCCTTCTTTCTTCCTTAAATACAGGATGATGTTTTATATTTGCTTCACAACCCCACTGTCTAATACACAAGACATTTATGTATTGAATCCAACTATTTTGGAGAGGGTCTACATGCATTCCATGTCAAGTATAATACGCCTAAGTTTTGTGTTCTAGAAATATTTATCCTTGTAGAGAACTTAACACACATCATACCCTATTCTGTTCATAATAAATGCATGTAGGGAATCAGGGTTGGGTACTTACTTGGTTAATATGACATAGAGACTAGAAGAGAAAATTCTAGTTTCAGAAGAGATGGAGATAGATATTAAATTTTGAACACGATGAGTTAGAAATGTAATGCCATCACAAAGGTGGGCATGTCTAGAGCTCAGAAGAAAGGTATGGCTATGATTTGGGAATACTGGACTGGAGGGAGGTAGATTCAATGGGAAAAGGGAAGACTTTCCAGAGAGAATGGGTAGAAAGAGAAGAGAGTTAGGATCAGAGCCTTAGATCATGGACCTTAGACCTTAGCCCTCCAAGGAAGCTGGGACCAGGGGTCTCAGAAGTAGGAGAAAGAAACAAAGTCTAATATTGTTGGGGATATTTTAGGTTAAAATTGAGCTATAAGTGAAATTTGGCATGGAAATTAACAAATAAATTATCTTAAATCGTAATAAAAAGGGAGGGGGTGAGGGGAAGTAGAGGGCTGATCA
>NW_006494352.1:0-2301 GCF_000325575.1 Pteropus alecto | reverse complement strand
GTCTTGGTATCTTTTGGAAGGGAATTGGTTTAGGTTTTGGTTGTTTGTTTTTTCTAACAAGGTATTTTAGCAAACTACCTCTGTATTTTTGGTGATGTGAGTAATTGTCCAATAAAATAGGAATATCGCATATTTTTCATAGACTGTAAAAAGGATTTCAAATTCTGGAAATAAGTTATAGAATCCAATGAAAACTTTTATATGAGTTCTTACATGAACAATAGGTATACAGAATCACTATAAATATTTTATTTGAGTGTACTCACCAAGTTTATTTAAATTTAAGTGAGCAGGACTGCCTTTGATGCAGTGACTGCATTGATTTCAGAACAGGCATGTTAAAATTTTTCATTTTAACATTTAATGTTATTACAGAATAAGGTTTATAATTTCACTGAGTTGGTGTTTTCATGAGTTCCCTAGACATAACTGTAAGTGCTTGTGCATTTCTGTCGAGATCTGTTACAAGTAAAACCTAAGTTTTATTCCATTAATGATAAATCACTAGGAACTCAAATTCTAAGACACGTTTATTGAAACACTTAAGATTTCACTTCTCATAGCAAGATTTAAGGTTTGGACAAAACCCAGGTCAAATCATGTCTGCCCCCCAAAAATGATAGCCAGCCACAGCTTACCTTACTGTATGGAAAATAATCACCTAACTGTATGGAAAGTGTATAATTTCCTCAAAATCACATTATAAAAATTCTTCACTGTACTTGCTCTCTGGCTTCGGCCCTTAAATTACATTGGGACCCAAATAAGTCAAAGAGAGTTTCAATAGCTGCTCAAAATTTAAACCATTTTTCCCTTCTCTATGCACTACAGTTCACACAGATCCCAGAAATTTATACGAAACACGTACAAGGCTGACAATAATTCATTCCCTGGCAGAAAAAAGTTCCCAATACGCACTCGATACTTGTGTCTCCCTTGGCAGTCAGCATGCATGACTGTTCCTCTGTTTCTCCATCCACTACTCTCGAAGGATTTCCAGGATAGGGAAGAGATGTAAGTGCTTCATCAAAAATGTTTCTGCTGTTGCTCTTAAGATCATTAAACATTTTTTCCAAGTTGCTCCAAATATGGCTGTCATAGTTATTTGAGTCTTTTATGCAACTGAGTAATTTTTCAGTTAGAGTGCTTTTTTAAAAAAAGTTAACTGATAAACTTCTTAAATTACGATGTTTGTATGAGATGAGAATATTCAATCTAAAAACTGTAACCAGAAAAGTTTAATTTCAAGTGCCACTAAGAGCAAGATGCATTGATATCGACATTAAGTGTTAACTAATTCCATGCTAATAGAGCCAAACACCTTATCATTGTCATGTCGTCACCATCTTCAACTGTCCTCTACATCTCTAGAGCTCTGCTAAGTGTTTTAAGTCAGTTCTGAGTCTATTTTGCTTCCCAGTCTCTATCGAAATTATTAATTTCCTGGTGTCGGTGCCTTAGAAAATCCAATGCATAACCATAGTCAGATATATTTAATATTTTATTTATTGTGGTCAGAAGGACTTCAAAAACTTATTTAGAAATATATCTCCTTCTAAGCTACATATTTTTCTTGTGAAATATTAATGTTTATTGTCTATTAATATTTGCACTAAATCCCATTTTCTTAAATTTTTCTATCTCATTTATCTACTCTTATCTGAAAAGAGCTTGCTGCCACCTCTAGGACTAAATAAGTTTAATTTTAAAATAAGCTAAAAGTGATTCAAATGAAGTGATTTTCTTCCTGCTGCTGTACTCATCCTTTGTGCTTTAATGCTCGGTGTTTGTCTTTGCAAATACACAAACAAATAAGAGGAACATATACGGAGAGATTTAAAAGTATTTCTGCATTAGCCTTCATATCCAGAAATCATTGAACCTTCCTTATTTATAGCCAAACTACATAGAACCATCTAAACGGATTCTCAGTGAAAAGTAACCTATCAGAATTGAGAAATAGATAGAGTAAGGTTTAACATAGCATAGCCAATATTTTAATATAAGTTTATATTTAGATAAATGTTATTTCTTAATAGCTACAAAAAATAGAGCTGGAGCAAATTTTCTTGGTTGGTGAGGAGCCACAAAACATTTATAATCTTAAGCAAGGTATCTATATAGTCACCCCTCCTAGAAACATCAGAATCTCAGGGAAAAAAAATCTGTAAAATACTTGTGATCATCAAAACTGGGCATAGGTTTTTAGTTTGAGAAAACTTGAATTTATATGAATTCTACAACAGGCTGCTGTGGGTCATGTACAGAAAAATGAGTTTAGGGGTACAGAAAAGCCATCGC
>NW_006494351.1:0-2278 GCF_000325575.1 Pteropus alecto | reverse complement strand
GGCTCGAAGCACTGAAAGACTTCAGAAGGCTCAAGGCGTTAATGCCGACAGAAGGACATCCAGGGGGCTGGAGATACACCCTTTGGAGAGGAAGCTTGAAAACAGTCTGTGAACAGCCATTCACTCCTCCAAATCTAGAATAGACATCTTCTAAACCCAAATTAACATAACATTCCCGTTCTAATTTCCAATGTACCTCGGAGCATAAAGTGAAAGTGCACACATATCATTAAGTTCTGAGCTCAAAATTTCAAATGAGTGGCTTTATTGGGGGATTGAGGGGTCTCCCTCGTGCAGTGCTGAGATCAACTACATGCATATTGATAGGAAAGAGCAGGATACAGCAAAGCAGCTGCAGAGGAGAACCTTTCCTAGAACAGAATGCTCTTTGTTCTGTGGTGTGCAATCAAGAAAAGAAATGGGGTGGCCTGTGTGAAACCTTTCTGTGGTGCTTATACAGTTCACCACCTCTGTGCCTTCCTGAGTGACCTCCACGAAGAACCCGTGCTCAAATCTGGACCGGAACAGGCCCTCATTGGAAGACAATTCAGAAAAGTCAGCCTCAGCATTGTTGAAGGCATCATTAACTCCTGCATGCCAAGAACAGACCCTATACTGCAGTTTTCTTCATTGTCCTTTGTACCTGGCTTTGTCCACTTGCTGAGCTTTTCATGCGTAAGCTCATTTTCCATCTGAAAGAAGAGAGGAGAGAATGTCAGGGTCCAGATGGGCCAACCACTCAGGCCTACACTGCTTCCTCATGTAATTGCCCAGGACTATGGCACTGGGGTCCTCTTTCCATGAGCTAAGGCCTTGCAGAGGTTCAGACAAACACAGCCACTATAACTTTTTGAGTCTCTTGGTTTAATAATAAAAAAGGAAGTAATGTCAAACTTTAGGATATGTTTTAAAATTTTATAGTTAACAAATGAATGCTTTTTAAAATGCAATGCAATATAATTGTACAATCCCCAAGTTAACTATGGGATTTATAAAACATCGTTATGTACTTTTTTTTAATGGAATATGAGCTTATATTTTATAATTAAAGTATTTTCTGTCCGTCTTTTCAGTGTATCATCTCTGTGACTCTACAAATAATCTCATCAGGAAATAATTTCAACAGTTTAACTTTGAGGCCCAAAATAGATGGTCCTGTAAGAAACTCTGCTGCCTGACATCTCATGGCCTAGAAACTAGATCAGTTTCCCAAGTAACATGACATTAGCTCCCATTGGTCGCCTGTAGGCAGGTGTTTAGTTGTCAGTGACAGGTCAAAAAGGAGTTGAAGCTAAAGAATATTTGTTTCCTGTAACTCAAGCTATTTTAAGATGATAGTAAAGTTGATTTGAGATAATTTATTAGTTACTAATTGGTAATAGGTTGTATTTTTATGTATTATTAGACTACTCTGAATCTATTCATAAATTGTTGTATAGCTGACAGTAAAGAGTTTCTCATCTTATTGGCATAGAATTTAGCCTACATCTTTGACACTATCAGCAGTTTTGCTTCTAATATTTGGGTAATTTTAAAGCGGTACGAGGCTTTGTTGTTGATATTTTTTCTCTCAGAATGAAAGTGAAGCTTGGTCCAAAAAGTTTGTGTTGTGATGAAATGGTCAAAAAATTTATACAAGGAAGGGAGCTAACTGTGTACTATTAGATTTTCAGAAAAAACGAACAACTAACATTTTTTGAAATAAACTCATAAGGCATTTCCGGGAAAATAAGGGTCAGGAACACTATCGTCACTTTACTTACATAGATACTCTTCAAAGAAAGGCCAGTTGTTTTACATAAAAGAAACAGTGAGATTTTTTTTTAACAGTGTCTACCAGCCTGTGCCACAGAACAAGAGATTCTTCTTGGAGCACAAAGGTACCTCTAGGAACTCTGGCAGATACTGGGGCCAGAGGAAGACAGGCTAGAGGAGGCATAAGGCAGTGTCTCAAAATTTTATATAAAGAAAATAGCATTGACTGTGTTGTCTCGTTGTTTTAGCCAGGGAGAGGAGACAGCGGGCTCTGGGCAGGGTTTGGGGAGCAAGAGAGGAACTGCCTTGCGGCAAGGAGAGGATGGGAGGTGACGTGGAGAGAGGGTCTACTGAGTGGCAGCCTGAGCCAGGCTGGAAAGATCTCTGATTATTGAAAAGTGAACAAAGTAGCAGCACAAACATCTTTTCAAAAAGTTTTCTCAGGTGAGGATGTAGAGAAACTGGAACCTTTGTGCACTGTCGGTGGGAATGTAAAATGGTGCAGCTGCTTTGGGGAACAGTA
>NW_006494350.1:0-2290 GCF_000325575.1 Pteropus alecto | reverse complement strand
ATATATATATATATTTATTCTTTCTTTTCTCTCTTTCTCTTTTTTTATTAGATGGATGTTTGATCCCATGGAGAAGTCAATCGCTTTAATCTTTCTAGGTAAAGAGAAGCAATTCAATACTCAGGAATCAACTCAAAACCAGCCTTCAAGTTCTTAAAATAAAAGTCACAGTGTTGAGGAAGTAAATATATCAATTCAACATAGGAGAGAATTCAATATAAAAGAAAGAACATTTTCCACCACCATTCCACATTGGACTGAGAGACGAAAACTAAGTTCCCAATTAATAATTAGATATTTTTAGATAAATAGAACCTCTGAGATTCTTGTTAGTCATTTCTCTTTATGTATATGAAATTGTGACAGGAATCTATTTTCCTCCAATGCTTGACACATTACCTGTCAAATAAGAAGACTAAAGCTCTATCTAGTCATATGAGATGACACGTCTTTGGTGACTACATTCTGTTTAAACTGAGAGTATATATAAAAAAACAGATTAAGAGTGAAATGTTTTAAACTACATTTTAATTTAGAGAACATGGTTATTTATTGAAGTCTTAATGCCAGAGAAAAGGGAAGAATTAGGTAATAAATAATTTACAAGTGAATTAGATTTATTCTGCTGAAAGGAAAGCTAGTTGAAAAATATTATTAATTATAGTGCATTGCTAGCTTAATTTTAACATATGAGGGAAGATTAGAGACAAATGTAACACTCAAAAATGCAAACGAGAAAATATAAAACACACGAAAAAGTAACAAGAAATCTATTAAGTCTAGCTGACCTAGGATTCCTTTCCCTGAGGTCTACTTTCACCTTGGAGAATGTAATTAGACATGGGCTGTGAAAACATATAGCTGGCTAGAAACTGCCAGGGGAGAAAAAAAACGAGTTGCTAGTAAAGAAACAAAGCAAGATATGGCTGGATAATAATTAATATCATTTCTACAATGTGCCAAAAAGTTTTCTTTTGTCGACAGTACTGTTGAAAGGAAACCCTCCCAAATACTATTTCAAACCACTTTGTTATTTTTGTTATTCTTTTACCTATCTGTTTTCAATTCTGTTTATTATATGAGAAATAATTTATAGATGTTAAGATGAACAAATCTTAAATGTATAGATTGAAATTAGATTTCCTTATGTGTGCATGTGTACACTTATCAAATTAAAAAAATATCTCTCTCATATCAAAAATATCCCTTGGGCCCTTTTGCAGTAAATATTCAGCATCAGAACTGATGACTATTTTCATTTTTATCACTAGACATTAGTTTTGTCTATTCTAGAATTTCATTTAAATAAAATTTCACTCTTTGGTTTTGAATGTCTTCTGCCTAACATAGCAATGTTTTAAAAATGCATCTATGTTGTTTCATGTACTAGTTTAAGATTTTAAAATTTTTGTTACTGAGTAGTATTCTACTGTATGAATGTAGTCTAGTCCCATTTTGGTGTCTACTTCTCAGGTGACCTAAACTTACATGATTGGTACTGGGAGAGGTCTGAGAAAACAGGTGATAACCAGGGATTTGTGGCTAGTTTGCTCACCACCTGGCGGGCAAATGGGACCCCTCCGCAAGTGGCAGAGGGGAGACAGATAGGCCTTGGCATAATATAGATAGATGCCTGAGTGCTAAAAATTTTACTGGTGGTGATCTGGGAAAAGGAAGGCTGCTGCAGGTGAATGAGTCAGTTATTTGAAAGATAAGGGAGAGAAACATTCCTACAAATAGCAGAGTTTGTTTATTGCTAAGTTGTATTGGTGTCCATGTGTCAGGGGCAGGTTTCCTGTGTGAATGTGTCCTGAATCGCCTTACCTGGTTCTGTGAATCTGATTTTGCATTCTCCTAAGGCGCAAGAGACTTTCAATTAGTTTCTGATTTTTCACAAATGTAATTTGTCTATGAATTGTTGCTGAATTGATGTGTTTGTGAGGGGAAGGAGGAATTCTTGATCTGTCATGTTGCTGATGTCTCTCCTAGCACCAAGCATCAATGCATTCTGTAATGTGGTTAATCTTGAAAACAGTAGGCTAAAGAAGAGAAGCCAAACACAAAAGTCCCCACCTTGTTCCCCTTCGCCCAGACCTAGATAGCATTAATTGACTCTCTGCCCCTTATGATTTTCCTAGTATGAACATATTTTATACAAAATGACTCATGCAATATGTGCTCTTTCGTGACTCATTTCTTTCACATAGCTTAATGTTTTTAAGATTTATGCATATCGTAGCATGTGTCAGTTCTCGATTCCTTTTTATTGCCAAATAATATTCTATTATAT
>NW_006494349.1:0-2293 GCF_000325575.1 Pteropus alecto | reverse complement strand
AATCATTCCCAGCATCAGATCATACAGAAAACAGACAGTAGGCCTGACCTGTTCCACGGGTCATCCAATCCCTGCTCTAGACATTCAAGGAACATATCCCTGAGAGGTTTTACTTTTATTTAGTGGAAATGAGTATAAAAGACATGAGTTTGAGAGTGGCTGGACATAAGTGTGGGAAGCAGAAATGAGAACTGGTATATCACTGAAGTGTCAGCCTCTTGTTGGTCTTTGACCTCAGCTAATCAGTCAAGCCCACAGGAGTAGAATAGTTTACACATGGTGTGAGATTTACTTAGAAGGGCAGGGCAATGTCATGCATGGTCCCTTAAAAGAAGTCTTCACGGTAGTACAGAGTTTGGTCTTCTTTGGCCCCACCTCAACCAACATGCAGGGGCTAAGGAATGAGATCTTATTGGTGGATGTGGGAGCCACATCAGTTTAGTAGTTTCACGATCCATATAGAAACCAATATCTCTTGTAACAGTTCTCTAGACACAGCTTCCAGGGATCTAAAGAGACATGCCCAGTTACAAGTGTCAGTCACCAGACTCAAGGGGCCCAAAACTGTAGTTTCCCACCCACAAGTCTCCTAGGCTAGATGCAATATACCAGTGACAGCCAATTTTACCATTAACATACTACCCAGTACTACAGCTGACATTCCACCTTTATCAGGTTTTGGAGAAAGAAGCATTGAATTCAAGATAAATGTCTCATGTAGAAAGAAAAAAAGTTTCGTTAACCCTTTACTCATGGCTATACTAAGAACTTAGCCTTCATCTCTTGCAGGCAACAGAAATGAACAAAAGCAAACTAGCATTTTAGGAAGAACATTCTGGTACAATGCAGAGGATAGACCGAAGAGGAAAGGGAGGCTTGGATTTTGAAAATAAAATAAAGAAGTTGTTGCAATAACACATGGGATCATAAACTAAGGCAGAAATAATAGAGAGAAATTTGAAAGGAGTTGACTAATTCAATGTGGGAGGTGAAAAAGAGACATATGTCAGAGATAGCTCTCACATTTTTGGCTTACATGATTAAGAATTTAGTGACTTTGGTCACTGAAATAGAAAATATGGAGAAAGGAATGCTGCCAAAAGTTGTATTAACATTACAAGAGAAAATAAATAGCAATTCAGCACCATTTATAAAAGAAAAACACAAAGCAATCTTGATTTATGTATCTTCGGTGATATCTTGACCCAGAAAGAATGCTTAGTTTCCAGCTTAGCGCTCTCTAAATATGGAGAGTAATGCCACAAAATGCACTCACCTAAATCAGAGCATTTTAGGTTAGAACTAAGGAAAGATGATTTTTCTATTCAACTGCTCATCAACAGAACAGATCTCCATAAATCCAACTTAATCGATGTAGTAATAGAGAGGCCCGCTCGTTAACAAAATAATGAACAATGCATCAGACACAGAAAAAAAGCTCATTCCTGGTGCTTAATTCATGTGCTTGTACACACCCCAAATCTTGGTGGCTTTCCTTTTAAATAACACATACGCTTTGCCCTTGAAAGTGCACTTGTAATAAATGAAAAGTCTGGTCATTGTGTTAAAGAGGCAATGGGAAGGTGGCAATGTAAAAAACAAACATTATTATCCTTCTATACAACAGTTAGTTAAATTAGTACTTTCCAACCATATTAGTATCATGACATACATATAACATGGTCAGGTCTTCAAGGAATCCTGGAGAAAATTGAAAAGGCCGTTTCATGTCATCCGGCAACCCTACAAACCACTGGTTTGGAAGCTCTGCATTAGATTACACATGTTATTTTCACTTTCTAGTATCTCTCTACCTTTCATTTCATTTAAGATCCAAAGCCAACCACACCATCTATTTGAGGAAGAACTGTTCAAGGCCTGATGGGCCTGGACTTTGAAAAATATCCCTGGACAATCACCAAATCCGTAATTTTTCTGTTACTGCTTCACTTATATTTCTGTATCCTGAACATCAAAGGGGCAGGAGAGTAATGTTGATTCATAAAAAAAACAGTCTTCCTTTAGTTACTCCTTCACGGGGGTTAATTAATCCTTTGTAAATTCTAGAAGGATCCATATAACAATTCTTTCTTTCAGGCAATTCATCTACTGTCATCCACACAGTCCATCTGGAGTGGGTTGTCCACACTATTCAACTTGTCCCACCAGAAACTTACCAATCCTGTTCCTCGGGATCACCCAGAAAAATGCCACTTTCACCATGCACTTAAAATTAGAATGGAAAGAAGGTACAATACATAACCTCTTCCAAAGTCCCTCTGACAGCTAACAT
>NW_006494348.1:0-2299 GCF_000325575.1 Pteropus alecto | reverse complement strand
ATATTTGGGAAATATGGGAAATCTCTGTACTTACCATTCAATTTTGCTATAAACCTAAAACTGCTCTTAAAATAGTCTACTGAAAATATTCAAATGAAATAATAAAATAAAAAAATATATCGTCTGAAATTAGATGTTTTGAAAGTTTTTTCATCACCTGAGCTGTCTAAGGAGACGATCTGAGTGATATGTGACTCAATATGAAGTAATAAAACTACATTTTAAATTCTATTATCAAGATACAATTTATATGCAGTCGAATTTTTTTTTTTGGTGGATATTTCTAAAAGTTTTGACAACACATGTAGTCATGTAAATGCTAACATAATCAACATGTAGAACAGCACATTTTTACCTCAAAATTCTCACCTGTCCCTGGATAATCAACCACTACTTTCATTTCCAGCTTTTAGGAGCAACTGATTGGTGTTCTAGCCCTATAACTTTTTTCTTTTTTTCTAGAATGTCATTTAAATAAAATGATACAATATGTAGTCTTCTGAATCTGGATACTTTAAATTAGCATGGGACATTTGAGAATTATCCACAGTGAATGTATTGGTATACCTTGTCTTTTTATATCTGAGTCATATTTCATTTTATGGATAAACAATAGATATTTTATTCATTTACTAATTACAGAATAGTTAGGGTTTTGACAATTATTAATAAAACTACTATATTCATTCATGTACAGGTTTTTGTATAAATACACATTTTTGTTTCCCTTGAGTTAAGTATCTAGTACTAGTACTGGGATTGATAAATTGTGTATAGTAGGTGTATGATTAATTTTATAAGAAACTACCATGGGTCTTCCAAAGTGCCTGCAAAATTTTACCTCCCACAATCAATATTTGAGATTTTTAATTGCTTTATATTTTTGGAAGCAATTGATATTATCATTTTAAATAATAGTTTAATGTTAGCCATTCTAATAAATACTAATATTTCATTATGGTTTTGATTACAATTTCCTTAATGACTAATGATTTTGAGAATCTCTTCATGAGTTTTTTTTCCACCTCTATATCTTCTTTGATGAAGTGCCTGTTAAAGTTTTGTGCCTATTTTTAAATTTTGAGTTGTTTGTTTTATTATTGTTAACTTTGAAGAATTTTGTATCAAATTCCTTTATCATATAATTTGAAGATTTTTTCTCAGTCTGCATCTTATTTTTTTATTAACTTTGTCTTTCAAATGACATATTTTTAATTTTGATGAAGTACATTTTATTAATTTCTCTTTTATGCCTTATATTTTTGGTGTTACCTTCATTTTTTTTTCCTTAAATGATGGTGAAAAATATTTTCTTCCATGTATTCTACTGAAATTTTATAGTTTTAGGTTTTAGCTCTAGGCTAATGGCCTAATAATATGGTTCAATTTCATCATTTGCTAAGCATTTTTTATTAACTAATACTAAATCTCATCAAATGCTATTGCTGTACCTATTTAGATGAAGATATTGATTTTTTTGTTTAGTTTATTGATATGATGATGCACATTGGTTAATTTTCAAATGTTGAATCAACTTCTCATACTTGGTCATGATGTATTATTCTTTTATAAATATTGTTCTCTAAGGCTTACCAATATTTTGCTGCAAAATGTTGTGTTTATGTTCATGTGAAAAAAAATGGTCTCTTGTTTTCTTATAGTATTTTTATTTGATTTTATAACACTAATTGTTCTTAATAAAATGACTCGGAAAGCATTTTTCACTTTATTTCCTGGAATAGTTAGTGTAGACTTGCTATTATGTATTTTATAAATTTTGATAGAATTTTCTAGGAAAACTTTTTTGGCTTGGAATTTCGTTGTTGAAAGAAAAACTACACATAAAACTGCTTTTAATAGAATCAGGACTCTTAAGATTATCTATTACCTTTAATTTTCTTTGGTAGTTTGTGTCATTCAAGGAATGTTTCCATTTTATCTAAAATTTTGAAAATTTTGCCATAAAGGTTTTCACTTATCTTCATATTATACTTTTGATAAAGAATCTGGAGTGATGTACATATTTTATTTATTATTGATAATTTGTATCTTCTCTTTCATGGCTACCTTCACTAGAGGTTTGTAGATTTTATCAATCTTTATAAAAATCAGCCTTTTGTCTCTTTGATTTTATCTACTGTTCTTCATTTTAAAATTTCATTGCTTATACTATTTATTACTTTTTTTCTTTTTCTTATTTTAGATTTTCTTCACCCTTATACTTTTTATCTCAAGGTGGCATCTTAAACATTGATTTAAACATTTTTTTTCTTTCTAATATATTTATTTGTTGCTATAA
>NW_006494347.1:0-2282 GCF_000325575.1 Pteropus alecto | reverse complement strand
GTAGAAGCGTTTTCTTTTTTCTTGGCATACCAGATAGAAACGATTTCTCCTGGTGCGTGGGTTCTGGAAACAGGCAGGATGATCTTCTGTATGACTTAGATCATAATGATTCACTAAGAATAAGTAGTTTAGATGCTTTTATTAACTCATTCATTTCAAAAGCATGTACCACTTCAATAATTGTATTTGCTACTCCTGTTTTTCTCATCTCGCTTTCTGAAGCTGCGAGCGATAGACACTTAAGATCGAAAAATAAAGAACTTAGTCACCAAATTGTGGCTTAGTGAAATAGGCGAGGAGAATAACGAAGGAAAACAAGAGCTAAAGGACAGTTTCAAGGACACTCTGAATCATATTGTCAAGTGATTCCATTTAAGGAGAGGCAGGTACAAAAAAAGCAGAACAAAAAGTGAAAAAGCCAGAAATTAGTTTCTTACTGAGTGAAAGGTATGGAGAGCCTGAGCTGTAATCATTTCTGGGAGATATAAAACCTCAAGTAAGAAAGTTGAAAGGTCCGAAAGCTAGCATACATCACGAAGTGGGAGAGCCACCTAATCACCTGTTTCAAGACTGCCCACACCCCACACCGGTAAAACTGCCTTATTTCAACTCAGCTTCATGGCCCAACTTCTGTGAGCTAAGGTGTGTATACCACCAATATAAACAAAAAAAAACAGTGCTTACACACAAAACATCATACTTTCAACAACGGGCAGTGCCATTTTCAAAGTCAAAGGTGTATGCTGCACACCTGAAGTAGCTTGTCCAGAGTTACACGACCTTCTCAAATCCCTTCCTGATACAAGAGGTCAGAATTAGTGTTGCAGGGCTTTTCAGTACCCCTGCTATTCTCATTGGCTCAATATTAATACTGAGTGAATTGTGATTTCTTAACCCACCCGACGGCTTGTTCTTTTCATAGTATGTTTTTAGCTATAAAAAGTAACTGGTATGTGGGGACTTCCAGACTCAACCATGTGCGTCATTTTGTGAGAGGAAGCAGAAATATTTTAATATCTTGTAAATTGAAAGGCAAAAAGGTCACTAGTTTTTTTTTCTTGCTTCCTTTACTGAGACCCAACTTAACGTTTCATAGGAATCTTAAACTCTTTATAATCCTTGGCTTCTGAGCCTGAAAAGTGAGCTTTAAATGACTCCGAGTGTTCATGCAAGAACACTGTAATTGCAATTTAAAAGCTAAGTAATAGTTTTTGTGAAACTAGGTTATTTCTAAGTTATAATATTCCTCTCGTTTGCAAGCTAATGAAGCTGAGATTTGACAAGGCTCTTATTCAAGGATGCGGAGTAACTATGAGGACAGAAATTAAACATAAGCACCTTGGTTTTTGCTATTAGACTTTTAGTCTAAATAGCATGCTTTTGGCCAGCTGCTTCTTAGACAAATAAGATGTACAACCTGGGGGAAATATTGACTCCCACCGTGATTGGTGCCATTAGATAACTATACTGTTATAAAGCGATTCTAGAGCACTCAGTTCATTAAGAATATGTGGAGACAGCCCCATTGTACTAGGAATATATGTCCAAATAAAGACGAACATTTATAGTCATAGCAGCATTATTCATAATAGCCCCAAAGTGAAAACAACACAAATGTCCATTAACTGATCAACGGAGAAACAAAGTGTGGTGTAGCCATACAATAGAATATTATGTAGCCTAAAAAGGAATGAAGTACTGATACTTGCCACAACGTGGATGAAACTTGAAAACGATATGCTGAGTGAAAGAAGCCAGCCACAAAAGGCCACATATATGATTCCGTTTACATGAAATGTCCAAAATAGGTAAATCTACACAGACAAAAAGCAGATCAGTAATTGTCAAGGGCTGGGAAGAAGGGAGAATGAGAAGTAACTGTTAGTGGATATTGGGTTCCTTTTGGGGATGATGAAAATATTCTAAAATTAAATAGTGACGATGGTCACACAACACGGTGAATATACTTAAACCATTGAATTCTACACTTTAAAGAGTGAATTTTATAATGTGTCAATTATATCTCAGTAACACTGTTTTCTTTTTTTAATGATTGTTGAAGACATTAAGATAGGGGTGATGTAGGTTGTTAGAAATAGGATACAAGAGAATTATAAAAACACATATCTGCATACAAGTACTTTATTCTTTAAGAGGATTCAACAAATTATACCAAAGAAACATTAAAGGTCATGGCAAAATGTTTCATTTATTGTTATATTTTGTTCCCAAAGCAGACTTAATGTGGCTTGCTTGTGTGTGTGTGTGTGTGTGTGTGTGTG
>NW_006494346.1:0-2272 GCF_000325575.1 Pteropus alecto | reverse complement strand
TTTTTTTTTTCTGCTTCCCAGAGAAAATAGTTCTAAGGTGTCTACCTAAAGTATCAAGACATTCTTATCTTCCTCTAAAAAATTCAAGAGATTTTGTTATTCAGAATAACGTGAACAAGTGTCAATCTACATTTTTCTCACACTTCACCATATTTTCAGGAACTTCTGATGAATTCAGGTTTGCAAGATAGCAAATGTCTGGTATGCAGAAATACAACAAAGCAAGAAATACAAATTAAATAAAAAACATTCTGTGGTTACAAATGTTCTCTCCGTGAAGGCACATCATGCAGAAGAAGCTGTCATCATTGACAGCAAACAGTAGGTTCCCAGGACACTCTGGAGAGAACCTTCTAAAGCTATTTAGAGTTTTGTATTTTGTTTCAGCTTTCTTATTTGGTTTATTATGAGTTTTATCAGTGAAGAAATACAAATTAAGTAATGAGGAAACAGTAAAATCAATCTCTATCCCTGGAATTTCCAAATCACTGTGATCTACTTAAACCTGAGACTGACTGAGTCCTTCACTGTCTCTGAGTCAAATATGGATGTGTGTTCAAGCCCTTGTGCAGTTCTACTTCCTAGCAAATTTTTGACTATTTGCTAATTAAATAGTTGGAAGTATCTCAAAGTGTTAATTTGCATTGCTTTAGTAGTAATACTAAGCATCTTTTTATATGGCTTACTGGCCATTGTGTTTTGTCTTCTGTGATCTGCCTTTTCCTAATTTATTCCTTACCTCTTTTGTTTATCAGATTTTTTTCTCAGTGACTTATAGGATTCCTATAAACATCATTAACCTCTTGTATGTTAATTATACGGCAAATATTTCCCCCAGGCAGGCATTTACATACTATGTGTATACATGGTTTCTTTGACTATACAAAGGTTTTTATTTGTCATAGAGCAGAATGTGCCAGTTTTCTCAGTTTGGTTCATGCTTAGAAAGTCCTTCCACATTCCAAGACATAAAACTATTCTCCCAAATTTTCTTCTGGTGTTTTCCCAGGTCTCTCTGATGTCAACCCTATGCACCTAGCCATATACCCCAATGACAGCCTGCAAACTATATTGGTGAAGTACACAAACACCAAAGCTCATTGCTTTGGTTCACATTCTGGCTTCACCTATTACCAACTGTGTGACCTTGAACATCTGGGAAAATCCATAATGATAGCTCGTACATCATGAAGTTGTCATTAGTATTAACAAACTCATTCACATGAAGTATTCAGAATGGTGTTCCATAAATATTCATCATGCGAAGGCACTGAACAACATCTATCTGTCTGAGTCTAGCCTGAGCACAGTTCTTGGCATACAGTTCACACTCAGCAAATAGAAACCTAATCAATTCAATCACAATGTTTTCCCTATTCTGCTTTTTCATAAATTATATAATACTGAATCTCTCTGGCCACAGTCCCCATAATCATTTCAGCAGCTCTTAGCATAAATAGTTGTTTAGATTCTCAGTTCAATCTTGAGGCTCTTAGATGAAACATGTGAAATAGTTTTGCAGTGGGATTTGAATCAGTCTGTGGCCACAGTTCTGTGGAAGGCAGTGAACACTTGTTAGTCTGAAGGCGTAAATAAAGACCTTGCATCTTTTTCTCACAAATTTTACTGATGCATTTTCCATCTCGTAGCCTCTACCTAGTAGTTCAGTGATGATGTGTGTGCTTATTGAGAATAATTCTCCATTCTCTGGCACCAGTAAGTCAGAAAGCTTTATAAGAAGGAAAAGAAGGAAATTTAAAAGGCATAAAAGTACAAAACCCCAGAGTTGCTGAAGTTATTCGGAGACTGAAGCCAGGAGCCAAGGCGGTCTGTCCCTCAACTTATCAGGTACACACTCGTTCCAACCCACGTCTAAACTGGAGGGACGCGACTGACTGCCTCAGCTCCATCTGCTGTTATTTCCCATGAGCCGCTAGAGCCAGAAAAAAACAGGCTCTTCCCACTTTCACAAGTTCTTTAAAGCCAGAGCACAAACCTCATGGTCTAGCCACCACAGGAGACGCTTGCTTCACACTTCCTCCCAGCTTTGTTCTTCTCAATAGATAGAAACTCGGGAAATTCTGACAATTCCAAGTGTCTCAGGAAACCTCTCTCACTGTTGGCAATTACCATCTTGAATGCCAGGAGCTCAGCCTTACCTTGCTCCTCCTCAGTTCTTTCCTGTGGTGACAACTTGATGTCCTCTTGGTGGATGGATGTCTGTGCCTCACTAGGGGGGAGTCCATAAACCTGAAAATGCGAAGGGGAGAAG
>NW_006494345.1:0-2272 GCF_000325575.1 Pteropus alecto | reverse complement strand
TCTGCAGCAGAAATATCCTCAGCTGAATTGTGTTTGTAAGTGACCAATTTAAAGCATTCTTTGTCTTTGCAGGAGGCATTTTCATTGCTGTTGTTTGTTTGTTTGTTTGGTGCCACTTTTCTAGGTGGAGTTTCTTCTTACAGACAGTGGTTTCCAGATCAGAGAAGATCTTATTGTCTGAAGTGAACTGATGCTCCTATGGAAGCCTGGATATTGTCAAGATTTAAGTTTTGGCATTTCTTTCAGGAGCAGTAAGCTCCATTGTGAGGTATACATTCAATCTCCTATACAGATAGGCCAGAGTGATGCCTTCGCCTTAGCTACTGTGGATGGAGGTGTTCCCCACCTAGGCCTCTTCTCCAGGCCCACAAACCTGCTGGCTCCCACACATCCAGGGCTTCCCCTTACCTCCAGAGTCCTTCAAATCCCTTCTCATCCTCTCTGGAGCAACAGACTTTCAATTACTTCATCTCCATGTTCCGATACTTTGGGGCCTTCTCTGCTCTGTTGCACTAGGAAAAAGTGAGGACTTATCTGGTGAGCTGGATCAGGCTGTTGTTGTCCCTTCTTCTGAGTTTTCCTATCTCAGGCAATGTTCATGAGCCCACAATGGCACTTTTCTTTAGGAGGACCTTCCAATGTCTTCTGGAGGCCCAAGAGTATAGGAGTTAAATTTATGTTAACTGCAGAGACAAAATTAAAGGTGGTTAACATAAAATGTTTTTCACACAGAAGTTAATGGTATAAGTATCAGATACTGAATGTTTTGGAGTTTGGGTGTCTTGTAGCTTCAGTGGGAGCCAACATCACCACACACTGCTAAAAAGGCAATTTTGGCCTGCAGTAATGGAGAAATGGAGTGTGGATCAGAGGAGGAGACAGTTCTGCTGTTCTCTGTGCTGGCTACTTTGCTACTTTGCTACTAGAGCTTCACAAATTAATTGTCTGTTGCATTATAGAAAAAAGCTTGAAAATAAATAATGGAGAGAGAGATTAACATCTTGAGGGATCTAGAAACCATGCTGTGTAAAGAGGAGTGAAAGAACTATCTAATCCAAAACAACTATCTTTTGGAAAAAGTGAAGATGACTTCAGGGAAAAAGACTGCTGTCTCAAGATGTTTAAAAAACTACAACATGGTAGAGAAAACAAACTGATTCTGTGTAGTCACCATAGGGTAGAACTTTGATCTGTAGGTGGAAGTTGCCAGGGACAGATTTCATTTCATAACAACACTAGGGGTAGCTGCATGGGAAAGTGGTCACCATGTTACCCTGAATGCCCAAGCCAAGAGGTTCCTTTTCTCCAGGAGCTTGGGTGGGTATGTTCCAGGTCTCTTACCTCTGAGCATGAGTGATTCTATATTTGCAGGAGCAAGAGGTAATGGCATTTCTCCTATGGCCCCTGAGGCATGGAAGGAAAACAGCAGGGCCACTGTGCTCATGGAGGGTGCAAGACTGACCACAGCCTGCAGGGGATGTTTGCTCAGCTTTAAGTCTTGAGCTAATGAACCAGAACTGGAGTTTCACCTGCAACCCCTCCTGCACTCCTAACATCTGAAGGGAAGGCTGCTAATCTCACTCAAGTCCCATCTGCACCCCAAGGACAAGGTGGAGGGTGACTCACATTGGCCTAAGGATGAAATTCAGGAGCTGGAGCTCTGGGTTAAGGGCTGGGCTCAGATATGCTGTGTGGGGCTTCCTCTTTTCTGAGGTTCTTCCTTGTTTGTGAAACCCATTCCCATGAATGTTTCAGGTGCTATCTTTCTTGGAAGGTTAAAAGCTAAATCGGCTCCATAGGAAGCAGCTCCAGTGTTTATTCAAGTCTGATGAAGTCATTTGCCCTGCACCCATCCAGTACCAACATTTGGGCCAATGGGCTTGAGTTCGCACTTATATACATTTACTGATAATTTATCAGTAAACTGGCAGACTAGTTTGATGGCACTTAGCAAGGTTCTGGAAGCTGACCCTCACAGCACAATGTCGTAAATACCTACAGCATTTCCATGTGGACAGTCAGGAATAGAAATCTTTCTGCATAAAAATCTTTCCCTGTGCCTTGGCATGCAGATTCTATTGGTTATAGGAAAAAGAAAAGTGAAAGATAAGAAAAACTCACTGAATTTACTTAAAAAATTCAAATTCCAAGGGAATCTTGAAGTTGATTCTCATTCTTTCCAATTAATCTACAACTTTATTTTGCTTACATTTTAAAACTTATATTTTAATATGATTTTATACTTAAAAAGGGCACAGAATAATACAAAAAA
>NW_006494344.1:0-2257 GCF_000325575.1 Pteropus alecto | reverse complement strand
TGGCTGAATAATATTCCATTGTATATATGTACCAACAATGCTTTCTTAATATCAAATAACTAGTCAGTGATCTAAATATCTATAACTGTTATAATTTTTTGTGAATTCACACCTTATTTCACATTTGATATGTATTCTAAGCCTCTTTTAATCCTGAGGTTACCTTTTTTAATTTATTTATTTTTATTCATAATTTACTTTTTGAAGAAATCGGGTTTTCTTAGAGTATGGATTTTGCTTATTATTCACACATGATGTTGTCTAACATGTTATCCTTTTCTTTTTTTATTCCTGTAAATTGGTAGTCTAGAAGCCTGATCAGATTCAGGTTTGATTTTTGGCAACACTGTTTCTTAGGTAGTGGAGTATTTTTCCATCAGGAAGCATAATGCCTGACTTTCTTTTTGAGATGCTAGAAATCTGTGGAACAATGTTTGACAAAACCAAACCTTAAAATATTTCATGGCTTATTTTTTAAAAGTATGACCCTGCCGATAATTGAAACCAAAACTCCTAAGGAAATCTTTAGACGTTCAATCCTGATAAGGTAAAGCAGCAGCTGTGGTATTAGTTTACAGCTGTATATGAAACTCCTCACTGCAGTGAGGTGCGTAACCTGGGCAAGTCCCTGCTCTTGTGGTAAGAGGGATCTGGCGCGGAGCTGTTCTCTGGTGGTGTTCACAGGTGGCCTGCCTGTGCTGTTAACTGCAAGTGGAGATCACGTTCAGTCCATTTGTACTTATCAACAGAAAGAATATTATCGAGAGCCTGCTTTCTCCACCACCATGAAGAGACATGGCTTCTGCCTTGGAGGAGTTTGTCTTCCAAAAACAAAACAAAATGAGAAAAAGATAATTGTCCCTTAACAAGGGACTGTACTACCACAGAGATAAATAAAGTCTCTTACTAATATCTACCTTCCTACCTACCTATCGGCTTAAGTAATGAGGAGTTCGGTTATTTCTTAGATACTTGGTAAATTATAATGTGGGGACAAAGACAGGAAAATATTTCTTTAATACCTATGTAACCCTTATTTACTTAATGGGATATTTTTCTTAGGTGATGTCCTCTTTGCCTTGCTAATTGATGAAATAATTTAGATGGAAGAATTTAGATACCACAGGGATTTAGGGGACAGCAGAATCTTGTTCGCAGAGAGTAATGACTTGATGAGAAATTTATTTGTGGCATTGACTTACATAATACTATTACATGCAAAAACAAAGAGTGTTCATCAAGTCTTCACTTTAGAGCAGCTGCACACGCAGACCAGTCCAGGCCAATAGGATTTTTGATAGGTTTATGAACTGCATGAGTCTGCCCCATGCTGACAAATGCCATCATTCACCTCTGCTGAGACAGACTTAGTCCTATTTGCCTTTCAAAGAGAGTAGCTTGTGTAACTTGAATTTTCTAGCTTCCTGAGATCACACTTTCATTTCATGTCCAAATAAATAATGGAGGCCCATTTGAAAGCCCAGGTGCCTCTGTGGGGACTTCTGAGGGTTCTGGAGAGTCCTGAGGTCCCAGGTTCATTCCTTTCACTCCAAACTGCTCCTGGCTCTTTGGTCAATTCTGGCTACTTGTGTGAGGCTCCAGCTCTGTCATGCTCCATACACAGACATAGGCAGAAATTCAGTCTGCTTTCAAGGTTAACATTCTGGCCAGGAGCGGCTCTTTGGTTGTCAGAAGGGCTGTTCCAGCTGCCTCCCTGGAGGAGATCACCACCTTTACAGGGCTGTATAAGCAACCACAGTTTGAGATGATTATTTAATCAACTGAAGAGTTGATAGAGATGGGTACTGATTTTAAAAAGAGAAGACCTGCAACTCTGTTGATGTGCACCTGTTCTGTTGCACCTTTACTTAACCTTGTCTGTGAATGTCCAAATGGACATAATGGGCATGACTGGTCAGCCTTCTACTCACCCATCATTGGCGCCAACTATAGATGGATCCCTCCAGGTAACCTGTTCTTGTTCTGGGGGGAGCAGAGATTTCTGTTCATTAGGTCTGTGGGGCATTTAGCCTCCATGTGAATGTGGGTATTCCCACACAGCACTTTTCAGTATTTAGTGCAGTTGGTCAGAAAGAGCCATTGTTAACCAGTTGGCTCCCTTCATTCTATTCCGTGGAACTAAGGTCATGACATTGGGCCGAGGGAGGACCAGATTCTCAGGTCATCAGTCTGGGCTTCAGTTTCTTCATTTGTAAGATGGGAGTGCATTAGTTTGCTAGGGCTGCTGTAACAAAGT
>NW_006494343.1:0-2266 GCF_000325575.1 Pteropus alecto | reverse complement strand
GTGTGCGCACACATGGGCATGTGTGTGCTGGGTGCAGGAGGCTGAAACAGTAGCATCTTCCTCAGGTACACGAGGTTTGCTGAGTCCACTGGTTACGAGCATATGTAGCAAGGCACATGATGCATGTGAATACACCTGTAAACGCGAACCCCTTCTTCAGTGTTTCATGTTTCTGTTAATGATTCTTGTCATTCTCATTGCTACCAGCATAAACTCTTTCTGATCTTCCTCCCGTTCCCCAGTGCCAGAAGTCTGACTCCCACATCCATGAGGCTGCCCAGGGAGACAGGTGTGAGGATGCCTGGCTTCTCTGAGGTGGGAGGGGGGCAAAGTATTAACCATGTCCTTTATTGGCCAGCACTTACTTTGCCAAGGGCTCCAGCATACCACAGCCACCTCCCTCCAAGATGGTTGTCCTCTTTCCCCAGGACAGAACAGGCTGAAGCTGCCGCTCGCCCCAGGCTGCCCTCCTCCTCCCTACTTCACCTTGGAGCCAGGTCAGAACTCTCAGCCCATCCAAGGCCAGCTCTGGGCTGAACACCACAGAGCCCCTAATTCACTGCTGGAAAATGACGCCCACATTCAGGGCTTTAGGGCTATTGCACGTGGTCAAGCCCAGTGAACAGGCCACCTCCACCCAGGTTACAGCCACCTCTGTCTGTCCTTCTCCCCAGCCTCCCACACATAAGAGTCTGTGTCAGAAATACTGCTCCTGCATTATAAATATGCAAAGCTTAGGAGGCAGCAGGTGACGGGGATAAAACACCAGGAATTATTTACGAGTCTCCCACTAGCACACTGGGGCTTTATTTGCTTAATGAATGGCCGGGGCCAGCCATCAGCACGGGGATTTATTTGTCACCAGGAGCAGAAGACACTAGAATGTGGAGATGTAAAAATGACAAATTCTCCAACTCAGCCAAGGTGGTATTTCATGGCCACCAGATCTAGCAGAGAAGGGAAGGTGAGAAGAAGGGAAAGACGGCTCACGTGCTAAGTCGCAGTCACTGAGAGGAGCTTACAGTGAGGGATTGGTCATATTAAAGAACCAGAAGTAAAACCAGAAGTGCTGCTTTCCAGAATGAAGCCTGAGGGCCAGGAATGAGGGCATTTATTAGGAGTTCTCCAGGTATTCTCTGGGCTCCCCTTTATCAAGCTGCCCCACCCCTAAAAAATCCTAATGTGTGTAGAAGGAAAAGAATTGGCTCAGAAGAGTGAAGGCGTGGGGCTGAGTTTCTATTCGGCAACTCACTGGCAGTGTGACCTTGAGCATGTCACTTCAGCTCTCTCGATCTGTTTTGTCACTTGTAAAATAAAAGGTTAGACAAGCTCTGTGACTCTTATACAAAGAGCCAAACTCAGGAATAGTTAGCCTGCCTATTCACAGACACCCTACCACTTCCGCCTCCACATTCACTGTCACCGATGCCCCTGGAGCACCTCTGCCACCAACATCACCCCCACTGCCTCCACACCATCACGTCCGAACTTCCGGTCTTCACCATCAGCATTTAATGAGAGAGCCAGTCTCACACGGCAGCAGCAGTTACTGCTTCCCCTCCCGGGGAAGCCATCTGGGCGAAGACTGATCTCCATCTCCTTGAATCTTTTCCCCTTTCACCCATTTGGTAACAGAACCCCTCCCTGAGTTTTAGGTAGGCACAACCACCCAGCTAGTAACCCTATTTCCCAGCCTGCCTTGCAGCCAGATGAAACCACAAAATGAATGGAAGGTAAGTGGAAGTTATGTGTACAACACACAGGTCACAACCTTTAAAAAGGAAACTGACTGTCCCCCACTCCTCTCTTTCCTCTTCCCCCTGAACTGGGGCATAGATGTTATGTTGATGGCCATTCTCAGCCATGTGGATAAGGACCACACTCTTAAGGCATGAGAAACAACAAGACGGAGCTGGGGTCTCCACATGACCTCGTGTTGCATAACACCACCCTCCCCGGACCACCTTTGGACTGTTTAGGGAGAAAAGAAGCTTCTACCTTGGTCGAACCACTATAATTTGGGGTATCTTTGTTATAGCATCATAGCCTGTATCCTAACTAATATACTTCCCATTGTTCTTCTGGGAAGAGTGAGCCCTTCTCTACACCATGCAGCCACAGAACATCATCTCCATAGTAGCACTCTAGGAGAGCATATCATACAAACTTGTTTGGTTATTACATGTGTGTCTTCTAGACCAGGGGTTTTCAACCCTTGGGCCATGGACCAGTACTGGTCCGTGGCTTGTTAGGAACCAGGCCACAC
>NW_006494342.1:0-2267 GCF_000325575.1 Pteropus alecto | reverse complement strand
CCAGGGAGGGCATTTTCCTATCCAGGTCCTGGGACGGGGTGCTTCCAGGGCATTCTGCTCCTCATCTGAATGGAAATATAGCCCTGTCTCCATCATTCTCAGGACTCTTGACCCTAGATTCATCTTAAAATCCCCCAAACTTGTTTTATAGGACCAATCACTAAAAAATTGAAAGGTATCATGAATGAATTTCTAGGAGCTACTATTTTATTAAACTCCAATATTATATTTCAATAAAACCCTTGACATTTTCCTTCATGTCCGAAGAGACATAGCACTTTACCTTCTGGATAAAATTGATATAAAAATATATGGTCTGTGTGGACACTAATAGAAATGTTTTTGCTAAATCCTCTTTATAATTGGAGGATTACAATCCATCAGTGACTAACTGATCAATCTACTTTCTCATGTCTAAATTTGTACCGTAAGTTTTCTTAGTAAGAACTCTTGAGATAGGGCCAATGGAAAGATAATATGTCTAATAAAAACTATGTGCATTCTGAAACTGAAGTGACTATCAAGAGTTTTGGGTAATCCAGCAACCCTACTTATAAATCACCATTCTTAGTGGTATTTGTATCCTTAAAATTATATTATTTTAAAGATGTCGCTGATTGAAAACCATCTGGCTGGACTGGAAGGAAGGGTGCTAGCAGACATGTTCGACTTCCTGTGCAAAGAGCTGGTGAGACTCCAGGAAGAGAGGAGAATCCATGCCTTTGCCATGCTGGCTGAACGACAGCGGAGGATGAGAGAAGCCGAAGAGAGTGGTCGGCGCCAGGTGGAACAGAGGCGCCTGCGAGAGGAGGACCAGATATTTAAGGAGGCAAGTGGGGACAATGAGATGTCTGGAAGCTATTTATAAGGAGCTGAGTAAAACCAAAGGAAATTCATGATAGGAAATGGCATTTGTTTTTTTATTTTTCATTGTATTCAACAAATACATTTTGAGTTCCTATGTGAAGGCATTGTGGATACCTTGAAGGGAAAAAGCCAGACATAGTCCCATCTCTCCTAGAGCTTAAATACTATATAACATGTAAGTAAGTATAGAATTAGAAATATATTAAGTTTCATGAAGGAAAAAAATGGAGCCCAGTGACACATTTTAAACATGTTATTCTGCTTGCTGTGTGGAGAAAAGGTTGGAGGGAAGACAAAGTGGAACCATGGAGACCAGGAAAGAAGCTATTGAAGTAGTTTAGGGCAGGGTGAGAAACAGGGGAAGACACATAATATGTCGTTTCCAGCTTAAGCAACTGAGAAGATGGTAGTACTATTTTCTGAGGTGGGAAAGCTGAGAATGCAATAGGTTTAGGAGTAGGGGTGGAATCACGAGTTTGGTTTATATTAAGTTTAAGACATCTTAGTGGAAGTGATATTTCAGCAGATGGGTATCCAAGATGGAATTTAGAAGAGAGGTTTTAGCTAAAGATACAAACTTGGGAGTTCGAATACCAGGCCATAAATTAAAATTCTGACCAAGACACAATGGATATGAAATTCCAAAATGACCAAGATGCAAATTCAGAGGAAATTTGAGGAATTCAAACACTATTTATCATTTACATTCCCAATCTCCCTTCATATAACCCTGTTGAAGATAAATATACTTGTACATAAATATACCAAAACACAGAATGTATACATTAAGTAAATTTTCAGAAAAATAACATATAAATATTGAGAAACATAGATACGGAAAATCCTCAACTCATATTTAAACACATACACACTTTGCAGGCACATGCACAAAGACATAGTCACAAATATAGTTCAGTGCACACAATATTAGCAAAGACGTGAAAGCACACACATAGACACATATTTACCACCTACATGTTTCCTTATTCACTCATGCACATAGAAGCACAAATATTTCCAGAAACTTACACATTTATAATGATATACTGAAACACACAAATACATACATATATTGCTATAGGTAGACCACATTAAACTTCCAACCTCTGAACTATTACAAGACATCCCTTGGTGCACCGACAGAGATTGCTGTACATAATGGACACTGAGCAAATGTATTTTGTATGGTTGCTTACTTGGTTGACACTGTATTAAACTGGTCATTTGGTCTCTCCTGTAGGGATTCAAGGTTATGGACTTGGTGTTTTACAGGTAGATATACAGTAAACATTACATACTCAGAGTCCTGCTGCAGTGCCAGTCAAGAAACAGGTGCTGAGTCTTTACTGAGTCCCAAGCATTATCTCAGATACAAAGAAATATGCAGACATGAAATAGAA
>NW_006494341.1:0-2249 GCF_000325575.1 Pteropus alecto | reverse complement strand
AATTATTTTAAATCTCACTTATTCATCACAGAATGATTTGGGGTATTTCCCATATGCCAAGTACTGATAGCTTCTGGAGGAGGGAAGATACTAAAGTGAATAAGACATATTATTTGTCCTCAAATACCTTTGAGCTTGTAGAGGACATAAATATAGGGAGAAAAAAATAAAATAGAATTGCTGTAATAGATACTATATAAAGGACAATATGGGAGATATAAACTCTGCTTGAGGAAAATAACAAAAGCTTCAGAGAGAAGGCAGCATTTAGGAGTTTCTCATGCAAAAAGAGCATTCCAGGCACCAGAGGAGAGGCACACGTTTCAAAGGAATTCAAGTTGTCTGTATCATTATAACTCTGAATATTCAAAGAGGATGACTAGTTATTACCTAATGTTGAGTGCAAAGTCTAAGAGTAGTACTCACACAGTACAAATAAAGGGAAAGGAAAATGGATTCTTATGTAGTGAACACTAGTGTCAGATGCCATGCTGGGCACTAGTGTATGGCAACAACTGAAATCATAATCCAGGCAACTAAAAGTTGATGCTTGTTCTGGTTCTTACTCTTAAGGTGGAGTCTGCTGGCCTTGACTCTTAAAGGTTAGTCATATTTATCAATCCAAAGGTGGATAATTAATTACCTGTCTCTTACTTGTCTCTGGACAGTCTTTGATTCCCAGGTAACGCTTAACTGCCTAAACATCCATATTAGAAACCATGGCAGTAGTTCAGGCATAGTTCATTCAGAGGATGCAAGTGTTATTCTACACTGGTCAGGTGTATCCTTCTCTAGCTAAGAGCCAGTAGGGTTTCTCAAAGATCCAAACTTGTATATTTAACACATATAAAAATTACTTTAAAACTGTTTATTGATTACTTTTTTTTCTCCATCAGGTATGAAGATGATAAAAAAGAATGGGCTGGGATGTTAAAGGAAATACGTTATGCTTCAGGAGCTAGCTGCCTCGCAACACGTTTAAATCTCTTCAAACTGTCTAAACTATAAACAAGGTGAAAAAAACAAAATAGATTGGGAGGTAGTTTGTTTGGATAATAAGGCTTTAATTTATTCTTTTTTAAAAGCCTATGCAGAGATTCATGTAGCAATTATTCATTATTATTGGCTAAGAGGTTAGCAATGGGTGTCAAAACCTCAGTCACTGAATCTTCAATGTAATGATCAGAACTTAAAACCATTTTCTAATAAGAAATTAATATTTAATTATTAACTTGAACAGATTGTTTCTTTTGTTAATCTGTCTTACTCGACTGATTGTAAAGCAGGTTCCTAAATTTGAGTTACTAATCCTTTCATTTGCATCATTAGGGTAACTTTACATTTGTTTCGTACTACAAATGAAATTAGAGAATATGTACATCTACATTTTTTAAATGTTTAAAACATCAAAAACCTTCCCTCGTGCTTCAAGATATGACAAGAATCCTATGCATTATATTAAAGATTACATGTCATTGAGACTTTGGAAATGCTATTTAAGGAATTTAATAAAAGGGTCTCATTTGAAGAGGAAAAGTCTCTAAAGAAGTCAAATTAATGTGGTCTTTTTTTTCTCCATTCTTTTTATGACACTGGTATACTGTTTGTGATTTAAATCAAATTTTAAATTTTTTTCAATTTAAAACCAACAAATCACAGTTTTCAAGCTATTAAAGTATCTGTAGAGGGAGGGTAGGGAAATGTCCTTAAACTGCTGAGACAGAAGTTGTGGTCGGTGGATGGTATAAAGGAGGGTGTATATCCATTGGTTTCAGTTTTATCTATACTTTCCATGAAAGAGCTACCTATTTGCAAATTTCTAATAGAAAGAAAGGTGACTATATTATTCCATTTGCTGGAATGTGAGACCCTTACATTCAAGCTGTTTGTTCTTAGTGTATATATTGATTCCTAGGTCTGTCCAGAACCATCACATTCAACTCTCTGCAAGTCATCAACTAATCATTGCTTATGGGTTCTCACGTGCTTTCACAGACATGTTTAACTTTTATCCTGACATATATTTTCTGAGAAACCTGACTTTGGATTGATTTAGAGTATTCTATGATAAGGGGAGGAGTGCTGAGCTATGTAGACATGAGATTAAGTTGTAATAATTCTTTGAGATGATGGAAATTTCTGGAATTAGATAGTGGTGATGATGGCTGCACAACATGTGAGTATACTAAAAACTACTGAACTGTACACTTTTAAAGGGTGGATTTTATGGTATGTGAATTATATCTCAA
>NW_006494340.1:0-2253 GCF_000325575.1 Pteropus alecto | reverse complement strand
TGAAGTAGACACACAAAGAATCCCATTTGTAGATGAGAAAACTGAGGCTTCACTTGGCTCAGTTACTTGCCCACAGTCACAATATTAGGGGCAAAGTTGTGATTTGAACTCAAAACTCTCTGAGTCCACAATGTATACTTCCAACTAGTACACTATACCGACCCAATAAACACAAGGCCAGGCAGCGAAGGAGAGCTCGGGCACAGGAGGTGGGAGCAGGAGGGAGAGAAATCTCTCATGTCCCACGTTATCTTCTGCTCTCTCTCCCTTTCTCTCTCCCTGAGCATCTGCTCCCTTAGCTTGGAGGAGACTGGTCCGGGGAGTTACAGAAGTTTAGGGGGCTCCTCTGTGTCTCAAAACCTTTGGCTTACATGCCGTTTTGATTTGTCACAGCAGGAACTCTGACCCCGATTCTATGCGACCTCTTGTTTCCAGTCCCCCCACCAACTAACTGATTTCGTTTCAGTGAGACTCAAGTCCAATTCTCCACAGAAAAGATGCCGTGCACCCAACTCAGCTTGTGAACTTTCTCCCTTTGGGAGATCCCTCAGATGTCCATGCCTGGTCCCCGTCAGTGTGGCCTGGAGAAACGATGACAGGGAGTACAAACAGGAAAATTGGATGCCAGAAGTATACCAGGAAGGGGAGAGGGATTTGCAGTGGGGAGCAATGGTTGGCTTCTGCAGTAGTTCACTCTTAAAGACAGTGGCTTCTGCTTAGAGTGGCCTTTACTAAAAGAGGGATTACAGTGTCAGAGCTCAAGCTCAGTCGAAGAGGAGAATCAGCATTAGAGACAGAAGTCGCACAGAAAGAGTAGGTGACAGCCCACACGGGAAGACAGAAAGAGCACTCTGGAGCCCTCACGAGAAAACATCTCCTCTGTCAGCTTGCCTGGTGCCTGAAGATCCACCAGCATAGATTCCTGGTGGTAGAACCCTGGACAAGTCATCCAACCACCCCCTGCATGAAGAACATAAAGGGCAGCTCTAGACATTCTTCCCCTAAGAGTGACGAGGAAGGGTTATTGGGTGATTGTGGGCATCACGTGACTGTTGAAGCAGAAACTGCTGGTTATCTCCCCAGTATCCATTCTCCTCTCTTTTTATAAACAGATGTCTTATCTGGGCACATGGCCACCCAGCTAAAAACCATCTTTCCCAATCTTCCTTGCACCGAGCTGTGGATTGAGGCCAATGCTATGTGAGCAGAAGCCATAATCAGGCCCTTGAAGGAAAAAAGCAAGCCTTGCCTTCTCTCCACTCCTGCTTCTTGGGAAAACCAACACAGTTGGGAACACTCAATCAGCCGTCTTAGCCACAAGACGGGACATGCATTTTGAGGATGGCAAAGCAACAAGATTGAAATTGCCGGGTCCCCGGGGCTGGAGGGCCATCGTATCAGCCCTGGACCGCTGGTGCTCGCATTGTTACAAGGTTGAGACAGAAATGTCTTCTTGCCAGCCAGCGGATTTGACTTTTAGCATGTTGGTCAATGCTTTCCATGGCCTCAGTTAAAGGTTCCCTTTGTGCGCATTCCCATGCCAATCAGTAAGCACAGCAGGGTGCCCTTCACAGAGCTGGCGAGAGAGGACCTGGGCCAGGCAGCCTGAGTACAGCCCTGACCCCAGTTCACAGCCCACCCTCAAAAGCCTCTGCTACCTCTACTGGGGAGACTTTGTTTCCTGACCTCCAGATCAGGACCCACAGTCTGACAAAGGATTCGAAGGCCTCTTTGGGTAATAAGAAGCACTCTTAGGAGACATAATCCAGATGATAAAGTGTCGGTATTTATGGGATAATTCAAACAAATACGAGAACACTGGAAATCTTAGATGACAAGTTACACTCAAAAACCCCAGGATGTGCAGCGTCTTGTTTAGCAGAGGCCTGTCCTCACAGGCTCGATCTTTCTCTTTTGTCTTTCACCCACCACCTAACATATTTAAGGTATTTATCTGGACCATGAAGGTATTAGGTTTACAATCTCTCATGTAAATGAATCAACATAGAAAGTGGCCCAAGGGAGGAACTAGGCTACAAGAATCCCAGCTTAGACTTGGCCATGAGTTATCCAGTTCAATTATCAATGGATAGGTTCTCCAACCATCTTCATGCCTCAACTCAACGACCAAATATTTAAAGTCCTGGGGAAGGAGTATTTGTTTGGCTGGGGTTAGACACATGCCCACCCTTGGCTTTTACTAAAAGCAGGGAAAGGAGTAACTAGACCTCCTTGGCTTCCCTAGGAAAAGAA
>NW_006494339.1:0-2246 GCF_000325575.1 Pteropus alecto | reverse complement strand
GAAGTAACATTAGAATTTTTTTTCTATGTTAGTATTGGAACAGAAAAACAAAGACTAAAAGTCACAGAAAATATGATTGTCTACAAGGAAAACCAAGGGAATCTCTAGATCAGTCAAGGATTTCCAAGGGTATCTCTCTAGATGTCAGCAAGTTTGTTTGATACAGACCAATATGAAAAACAATCAGTACTGTTCTTAAACAATAATTAGAAATTTTAATTTTAAAAAAGACTCCTCCTACGATAACAATAGAAAATATTAAAGAATCTAGAAATAATTCTAACAAAAGAGTCCAACTGGTTTCAGAAATTACAGAAATTTACTGAAGGACAAAAAAGGAATACTTAAAAAATGAAGAGATTAGCAATGCTAATGGCAAGACTCAATGTCATTAAGAACGTTGATTCTCTTTCAATTAACCTATGAATTTGATGCAATCCCAATCAAAATACCACATGTTTCTTTTAAACATGGGATTTAGCATGCAGAAGAATAAGGAGCTGTAAAGAGCTAAGAGAATTTGGAGAGAATAAGGAGGAAGTAATGGTGCCATCAGGTATCAAAATGATTTACTATGGTAATTCAAACAGCAGAGTAGTACTGATGTAAAGAATGAAAAATGGACCTATGTAACAAACTAGAGTCCAGATAGAGATTAAGCATTTATTAGCAGTTGGTATAGGACATGGGTTGGTTTAGAAATGGCAGGGAAAGGATAAACTGACCGTTGAGTAAATAGTGTTGTAATAATGGGATACCCATATGTGAAAATAATACTGAAAAATAATCTCTAAAGGATTGTGAAAAACAAAACTGCAAAAAATGTATAAGCATATCAAATAAATATTGTACTTCTTAAACTTATATAATGTTATATGCCAGTTCTATCAGAATAAAGCTGAAAAAAATTTTAGAGGGAAATATGTTTATGATATCAGGAAAGGAATTAATTTCTTAAACCAGCCCCAAACAGAAAATATAAGATAAATGTATTATACTTTGACTACTTTAAATTTAAAACAGTAGTGTGAAAGAGACACTATAGACACTATAAAGGGGAAAGACAAGTCATGGATGAGAAAGAGGTATCCACTAAACGCTCAATTAAACATTAGTATTCAGAATACATAAGAGTCTCACACACTGATAAGAAGAGGACCCAAAATACAGTAGGAAACTAAGTACGAAAGGTTACAATAGACAAGTCATAGGAGAAGCTAGTACAGCCAATAATGGGAAATCAGCCTGGAAAACAAGTTTGGGGTTATATTGTGGAACATATTGAACCAACAAAAGGCCTTTGTACTTTATTTGTTACATACTAAAAATTAATATAGTGGATATAAATCGTACTACCCTTTTTGGCATCAGACATATGCAACCTTTTGTTTAATACAAACATAGGTATTTGGGCATATAAAATAACTGATGAATAAGGCAACATTTTGAATGACAATCTGGACAAGTACAACCACAAGTTGATTTTAAAAATGTTAATAAATATCAGAAAAGCTGTACCAGAAAAGAAGTGGTTGTTGTAATCAATGAGAGAACTAAATAAAGACGCAGAACCAGAGAAGTTTCTGAGCACAAGGATTTCAGGATTTGCAGTGTTAGACATTAAGTTGTCTTCACGAGGAGAGATGATTTCTGCTGAAATCTTGAAGAGAGAGGTAAAGAACCATATGCCCCCAGGGAGAGGAGCCAGGAGATGCCTCAGCGTGAATGCTAGAGACAGAGGGAGAGCCTTGAGTTCACTGGAGTGAACCAGAGTTCCTCCAGGCAATGCTGGGCCACTGAAATCTATTTTCTTGGAAAGTGTTTGTGCTCTGAGATGTCTGTCACATGAGTAACAGTGCTGCGGACAGTTTTTCAGGGACACAAGAGGCCAAATGCTTTCTTTTGACATCACAGTTAGCAGACAAGGCCAAAGAAATGTCCAAGTGCTTTGACCCATCAGTGTTTTGATAATAAAATAACATAATTTTCTGAAAGGGCCTGTTAACCTGCACTGTTGAATGTGGGTGCAGGTGGGTTCGTAGCTCTTCTCTAAGACAGTGGGCTTGTGCTAGTGTACGTGTGTGCACACACACAAATACAGTATTACTTTAGGAGGTGGAGAGCTCCGGACTGAGATAACTAAGTCAAAACTACCCCTTCCTCATCTGGATTTCAAGGATAAGGGCCCAAGAATAACTGTTGTCAGCAGGGGAGTTTGTTCTCTGTCTCTCTGTCTCTCTGTCTCT
>NW_006494338.1:0-2255 GCF_000325575.1 Pteropus alecto | reverse complement strand
TCTCTGTGTAGTTCCTTCCTATACTTCACTCTTCCCGACCATGCTCACATGTCCCCTCACATCAGAAGGTTCCTATTTTGATCCCTCCAGGCAGAGATAAGCAATTATTCATGTATTTCAATGTTTATTGAATGCTTACTATGTATCAGACATTGGGTTTAAAGAGTGAACCAAAAAGGTACAATCTCTACCTTTATGGAGCTTATAGTCCACTTGGCAAGAGAGAGACAACAATCAGATACATACAGAATTGAGCATAGATTTAGGAAGTCGAATTAGGGCAAATAATGAAAGAAACAGGTTCTAGGAGAATGTATAACAAAACAATCTGACGTAGATTGGTGGATCAGAAAAAGCTTCCCTAAGGAAGTGATTCTGAAGCATCAGAGCAAATTAGCCAGGTGAATGGGGAATAAGGGCAGCAGTATAAGCAAAGGCCCTGTGGCAGGACTAATGGTGTACATGACCACATATTTGTGTCTGTCTCAGACAGTCATGCTTATTCTGGATTGTTTATTAGTAGCACCCTCTTTCTCGCTCCAAAGTGTCCTGGTTTAAAAGATAAATTATATGGTTGTTCTAAGATTGTGGCCTATTTGAAGACTAAAAAGAAGTCTAGGGTATCGGGACTGTAGGAAGAGGAAGGGTCAAGGCTGGAGAGGTTGAGAGGGACCAGACCATGTGGGCTTTGAAGGCTGGTGAAAGAGTTTATTCTCTATCCTGAGAGCGATAAGAAACTTTTGAGGGATTTCAGGCTGGTGTGCCAGGATCCTGAAACATCTGCCTCTTCTCTATGCTCCCAAGTGTTTGGCCCCTCCTCAGTTGACCCACCCTGTATATTATAAGTTGCGGTTTCCATAACTCTTCTCCTCCTAGACCGAGCTTCAGAAACAACAGTAGGAACTTCCTGTGGAGCTCCCTCCATGTTCTTTCCCTCTCTGCTTGCTGGATGTTGAGAGCCCAGGGCAATATTGGAAGCCATGGCAGAGCCTCCTCCGTCTATTTGGGTAAAGCAGAATTTCTCCCCTAATCCCATCCTTGAGCCAAACTGGGACCTCTCTGGGCAGTTTATGTGAACCAGAAACTAACTTATATTGTGTCTGGTCCATTATAAGTATTGGAAACAAGTCTTGGAAATATTCAAGGATAAATACCAGCTATGTGCTTTGAGTACATGGCATATGCCAGGCTCTGTGTATACTCTATACGCACTATTTAATTGAATCCTTACAAAATCTACCTTATAAAGAAACAAAGACTCAGAGATGCGAAATGACTTGCCCAGGACCACACAGCTAATGTGTGGAAGAGCTGGGATTTGAACCCAAGAATGTTTGATTCCGAAGCTAAACACTCAACTTCACTCTTCATCAGCTGGAGCAGTGAGGGTCTCTCCACTCCGGGAACTCAGGGGTATAGATTAGCCATTTCCCCCCGCCAAAACAGAGTGTTCCCAAAGCCATGCTGGGGTGAGGGACATGGATGGAAGAGGTGCGGGGTGTCCCAAACCCACAGCCAGTACCTCTGGTCCTGCCTCAGCACCAAGTACCATCCCAGACAGGGGCCAGCTGTATTTCTTTCACCCGCCAGCAGTTTGGCAGGTTCCTCTAAGAGAAATGCTCTTAGATTCATTTAAAAGTCTAAGCAAGGACAGCACAAATTATTAGTGTTTGAAATATTTATAAAGTCTCTTGTTTGCCATGGCATAGGAGGTGATAGACCACAAATAAAAGAAAGCTGCGAATGTGCCACGCGTGGAGAGAGACGAAAAGAAAAGGGACGTTGCCTGTCTAACGTCTGTCTACTGCTGCCTGGTTTCTGCAGGCTGCTAAGCTAGGTGAATTTTCACTCTGCATTTGCTCAAACTAACTTCCTTTCTATGGCTCCAGCCACATCTCCACCCTTGAGACGATCTCCCAGACTTTCAAACCGAGGGCTTAAAAATCACATACCAGTAATTTTCAGGGAAGCTGGATTAAGGATATATGGGAGCTCTCTGTGCTGTGGGACGTCCCTTGGGGGAGAGTGTATCTGCCCAGGTATTTCCAGATAAGGCGGCTTGTTAGCTGAGAGCAATTATTAGCTGTAGGGTGCAGCTGTGAGTGTGAGCAGCCAACATTCACAGTAGGTGGGGCTGGATGCTTTGGACTTTCAAAGAGGTCCGTATGGGGCACCAAAAACGGGGGCTTCATTCCACTGGAAATCTTGGGTAGAAAGTGTGGAATTCACCCCGCTATGTAAGGGAGCTGGGCTAT
>NW_006494337.1:0-2248 GCF_000325575.1 Pteropus alecto | reverse complement strand
TTGCAGTCGTATTTGTTGCAGCAAGAATAGAAACAACTTTAGTGTCCATCAATAAAAGATGATATAGCTGTTGAAAGGAGCGAGAGATGTCTCTATAGAGCACAATGGAGTGATCTCAAGGATGTTGGGGTTCTCCCCCCACTTTTATTGAGGTATGATTTGTATGCAAAAGAGAAAACTTCATGTATTAATGTATACAGTTCGATGAGTTCGGACATACGCATACATCTGTGTTACCATCTCCACAATCAAGGTAATAAACATATCCATCACCTCCAAACGTTTCCTTGTGCACCTTTGTTATTTTGTTGTTTCGTTTTGCTTTTGCTTTCTTATGATGAGGAAACTTAACATGAGGTTTATCCTCTTAACAAAATCTTACGTGTACAATTCCTCTTATATTAAGCATCCAAAGTAGCCAAACTTGCAGAAGCAGACAATAGAATGGCGATTGCCAGGGGGTAGGGGAAGGGGGATGTGGAGAGTTGTTGTTTAATGGGTATAAAGTTATACTTATGCAAGACGAGGATGGTCTAGAGATCTGCTGTATAACATAGCGCCTGTACTTAACAATGAAGGACATATTTTTAACTGAGAAAAGGGAAGGTGGAGAAGTTTATCTACGCTGTGCAGCATTTATCTAAGAAGGAGAAGGGAATGTAATGAATGTCTGTCTCTCCGATGAGAGATACAGATCCAATGACCAGGTAATATCAGTTGCCTCGTTCTTTTAGCCTTTAAGAAATCTGTTGAATACACCTCTGCATGAGGTATATTTGGTTATTCTGGTGTCCCCGCTTCCCTTCACCCAATTTTGGCTGCCTCTTAGAACGCACGATGGCCCGTAACCGTTTTTGACAATGCATTCTGCTCAATATTTGTTCCAGATCATTCCATTTTTAAAATTAATAATTAGTGCTTTCCCCACACTTTAGGCTATTTTTTGATCGGAAACAAGTGGTAGCAGCCCTTTATGGCCCCACGGTGGGACCTACTTTAGAAGAGGTGCCTTTCTGGGCAAGGGTGGAAAGCAGTGGAGTGCTGGAGAGGACCCTTACTGGAACATCAGAGCTGACTGTTAAATTTTCAGGAATTTGGTGAGCCAGCTGTTTACAAAGAGCTGTTATTGAAGACTAAATGATATAAAGTAACAATTACATTACATAGATGATCGTGCAGACAAACATAACACGTTCTCAAACCTCATCAATCCCTAATTGTTTTCCTACATTTCACTGTTAACTATGCTCTTGAGGTTACATACATTTATTGTATCTGAATGATGGAAATGCATCTCTGCCCCACTCACGTTGGTAGCTTGAAATCGGCAGATGCTACAACATAGGGCATTTCCCCCACCCCTGTCTCACCCTCAGAGAGCTTGCTGTTGAACATTTGCTTGCATACTACTGGTGGAAAATGACCCACTCTGCAGATGCTCTGATGTGGTGGATATCCTTAGATCCAACCAATGCTGTTACATAACATACAAGAGTCAAGACATTAGCTCACACTGCTCTATAAAGTGATGTTTCGAATCTGTGAAGTGGAGTAGTACATGACAAAAGATACTTCACAAAAGAGGCTTGAGATTTAACATTTATGACGATGTCATCAGATGCCCATAATATGCCATTAAGAGACTTTTTAAAAAGGTATAGCACGTGTGGGGAGCAGAGCACCGATATCAGGTCTAAAAAGCCCTGCATGGAAGGGCCGGTGGGATGCAGAAAAATGAAAGGGCACAGGGGAAAGAGGCTCGCTTTTTCTCCCAATCTCCATCATTTTATTTCTCGTTTCCTCCCTGTTTTCATGTCGTGTCCTTTAACCCAAAATATACTTCCTCTTTTACCAACTCAGCTGCGGGACCCTGGCATGCCTAGGACACAATGGCATAGCAGGGTTTTAGTCCTTTTCCAGATAATACTGCTTCCTTCCTCTGCGATTATGTGGACCTGTTCATCTGATACTGGGAGCGTGGGGTGTGTGTGTAGGGGGGGCGGGCAGTTAGGGATCACTGATTTTAGTAACAAACCAGGGAAATAAGAAAGGCGGGAGCAGAACATCAGTCTTGCTCTATAGGCTGAGTGATTGTACCTGTTTGTTTATCTGGCATTAGATAAGGAATATAAGAAACCTGCCTTCTAAAGGCCTCAAGCAAGAAAGGATAAGCTGTAGCCGATGTCATTACCATCAATCATCTTGGCTGTAAAAGAGGGAGGGAAGGTAGGAAGGAGGAAACGTGATG
>NW_006494336.1:0-2238 GCF_000325575.1 Pteropus alecto | reverse complement strand
CCACCCACCTTCCCTATCCCAGCACCATACCCATTTCCTCCCTAACGCATTCTGTGGGTTCGATCACCTCTCCGTCTGTGTCGTTGACTGAAATGATGGCCCCACTTCTTCGCCCCTCCCTGTTTCCACGTCTTCTGCCGGGAGACTTTGAAATTTCCCTCACTAAAAACGTGGAGTCTACTGCCCCAGCCCGCAATTCTAGGCTGGCTCTGTGACCTGCTTTGGCCAACACAATGAGGTGAGAGAGACCATGCGCCAGTTCAAAGCCCGCACCTCAAAAATCTTACATGATGGCAATTCCGCCGTCACCACAGGATCGTGCCTAGGTGGTCGGAGGGTCAGAGACATGTGAAGCAGAGCAGAATCATGCCACTCGCCCCAGCCTCGGCCACCACAGATCAGCCCCCAGGCGTGGGAGCAAGCCCCACCAGATCGACAGCGCCACACAGATGATCCCATATCCACGAGCAATAAACACAATCGCACAGGCCGCTCTGGCTTTGTGGGTGGTTGTTATACAGCAACGGTGACCTGATATAGTTGGCATCATTACTTTTTTGTCAGTCCTAGACTATAAGCTCCGTGAGACAGGGAGCATGTCTATTTTATTCACCAAAGCCTGGCACATAGTAGGTGCTCAATAAACATGCTGACTGAGTGAGTCTTCTTGCTGTGCAAGATCGGTCCCTTGCTCAGAGACCCATTCTACCTCCTCTGCATTCTTACACAGGTGTGTGAGGGGAGCCTAACTTCAAGTTACCTGCAGCCCTCCTGAGGTTAGAGTTTGAACTGTCCTACCTTCCAGCCTTAACCATGAGGATGGCCTCGGCTACAGCTACGGAGGAGGGAAGCACCAACATCCAGAAAACATCCGAGAGTATTATCGTTGATTCACATTCCTCTTGAAAATGGCACACCCCTCCTCCCATGAATGAAGACATCAGCCCCTTCGCTTTTTATCCAAAAAAGTTGTTCCTCCAAAGGCCATTTCACCTTGACTGCTCTGGAGGCATCAGGCCTGAGTCCTTCACTCCTACTTATTCCTCTGGCATGTAAAAGGGGGTGGGGAGACCTACATGGGAAGGAGAGAGCCCCCCAACTCTCAAAAATTGTGACTAAGAACAAGCTTGACAGAAACGTCTTAGCCAGGCCCGTATCTACAGGGGACCCAGCAACCAGGCCCTGGGGGCATCTCTGACTGCTTTAGAAGCAGGGTCTACACTGGATGAGATGAAGAGCCTCGCTAAGCTATTTGAAACAAATGTGCCCGACAGAACTATGCCTGGGGCTTGGGAAGAGAGGCCTTCTCTATTATTTTCCGAAGCAAATGGCTGAACACAGATCAGCCTGTTTTCTCTGTGATTCTTACTACAGAATCCCCTACAGCAGATAAGAGGTCACACGGCAACTGAGTCGGGTGACCTCCCCACACCATGGCCAACCCCGCCCCTTGGTTGTGGGGGGGTGGTGGCTGTGGTATTGGGAAGCCCACCATGGAGGAGGTCAGAGAAATCGGGGAGGAACCTGACTACCCCACTGCTCCACTAATGGGGATGGAATCTTCTAGACTCTGGCCCTGCCCCTGCTTGCCTCTCTCAAGTGCGTGCCCCACCCCCGACTCCCCCAGGAATTGTAGATTTATTTAGGAGGCAGCTCTCTTTTGAGTTGGCTCCTGCGGTCCAGCTTGCTCATGACCTGGGTGATGTCCACCGTGTTGGCTGCTTCTCGAGCCTTGGCTTCTTCCTCCAGCTGCCTCAGGATGACGGGGCTCGGGCTGGAGCGCAGGTGACGCCGCATAAATGGCAGGCTGGAGCTGGAAGGAAGGAAAGGATCGGCCATTGGCGGGGACTCACACTGCCTGCCCAACAACGAGCCCGGAACACGGGGCGGAGGCAGGGCAGGAGGCGGGAATCTGGGCTCGGTCACACTGTCCTGGTGAAGGTCAGGGGCCTCTCAGAGGCATGTCCCACCTTAGCTCTTCTCTCTGTCCTTGGAGCATAAGGCCAGAGTGAGCCCCATCGGCCATCAGATTTAGCTTACGCACAAGGAAGACTGCTCTCATGGTGACGATTACGGACACATTATTTACAGCGTTTAGAAATCAATTTGTCATCTTAACTTCCTGTAGGCTCTTCTTGAAACCAGGGGCAAGGAGGGTTTGGGCGCTGGAAGCGTTTGTGCCTCCGGAGAGAGTAGGAGCATTCGTTTTCAAAAGCCAAGGTTCCAGGAAGGAGGGAA
>NW_006494335.1:0-2218 GCF_000325575.1 Pteropus alecto | reverse complement strand
AGTTTTAGATGTTTAGCTTATTGTTGATTCAAGGGAAGAGACCTGGAGACATCTCTCACTCAACCATGTTTCTGATTGTACTTTTGCATCACTTTAATTTTTGAGAGAACTACGTTGGTCATGTTGTACTTTTTCTTTTAATGGGATAATATTTTAATCAGAATTTTGGCATTGAGATTTATAAATGAGAATTGTTTGTAGTTTTCTTTCTTTCTTTCTTTTTTGCAGTCTTTGTAGGTTTTAACATCAATGTTCTATTTCCTTCATAAATCCAATTTGGAATTTTTCTTTCCACTTGCCCACTTCTCTCTTTGTGACTCTTCAAGTTCTAAGATCATTAAATAGCATTGGAATCATCTGTTCCTTAAAAGGTTGGTAGAATTCTTTTATGAAGTAGTCTGGCTGTTTTGTTTGTTTTGTTGAGTGGGAATTAGCTCTTTGACAAATTCTGTATTTTTTTCTGTAGAATATAATTAGGTTTTCTGCGTCTTCTGGGCTACAGTATTATCTTAGACTATTATCCTTTTTACACAAGTTTTCATAATTATTTGCACAGGATTGAACAAAATGATCTTTTGTTTCTTATTTTGTTTTTCCATTATTACTCCTATTATCATTTGATTCAGTTAGTAGTTTGTTGAACTTCTCTCCAAAGAACTAGCTATTGGATTTATTCTGTATTACTGTTTTTCTGTTTCCTAACTCATTAATATACTTGCTTCTGCTTTCCTTTTGAAGCAGATGTTTAATTTGTTTATTTTCTTTTCCTTTTATATTTTTCCATTTTCATCGAAGATCTTTAGATTCCGATAATATCATGTTTCTATCATGACTGATTTTAAGAAATCTAACAATTTCCATTAATGTTTCCTTTTTGTTTAAAGAGTTATTTACATAAAAGGGCTTTAAAATTTCCAGGCACCATGGAAACTTTTATTTTCTGATTTTCTAATAAATTTGTTTAATTCCATATATTTATTTATTTATTTTTTTACTTTTATTGTATTTGCGATAAGAGAATGTTATCTATACTGGTTCTACTTTTTATAATTTATCAAAACCGGGTTTGGAGCCTGATATATGGTGAGTTTTTATGAATGTCTGAGCATCTGAAAAGAAGGTATTTATTTTGGGGTTATAAAGTTAGATATATATCCATCAGATTTTCCTCACTTATTATCTTATTTGAGAACTCTGTTCTTTACTTTCCAAATTTGATTAAAGCCAGCCTTAGCTTCTTTACATCTAGATTACTAGGAAGTCCAATATCATTAAACATGGCCTGTTTAAGGGTTGCTCTCTATAAGTCGGAATTCAGCGTATAGCACAGATGACACACTCAAATTAGGTAATAGTGGAAAGTTTAATTTAAAGACTGTATACAGAAGTGAGGGCAAGGTTAAGGGAAACCATTAGAGCAAGGTGATGGCTGGCAACATCTGGGAGGCATCACTCTCCTAAGGCATGAAGCAACAAGGTTAGGGGAAAGGGGATAGTTATTGGAGCCCAGAGAGGGTAACTGTGGGAAAGAGCTGCTGACAGCAGTCTATTTAATTAACAGGCAAATGGGTAGGGAAGTCAGGAGACTAAATACATCTACTTCTCTTTTCTCCTGCCTGTGTCTCTCATTGGCTGAACCCACGAGGAAACCAGAAAGCAAAGGAACCCAGAGATGCAGTCCACAAAGGTCAACTTCCTGGGGGCACAGAGTAGGATGAAAGGTGTGGAGTGGATATCTCCACACCTGACACAACTAACTCCCTTTGGGCCTGAAACCCAAAAGTTAGTTTCCTACTTTCCTTTCCAGGGAACTGAAAGGCCTGGGTATCATCTTGGGAGTGAGAAAAATTCTTTTCCAAGAGAAAGACACAACACTATACCTCATAAGCTTATACTAGGTATTGTTATTACTGGTCGGACACTTCTGATCTTCCTCAGAAACTAGAGGATTCTGACAGGTAGGGAGAGGAAAAGACAGGTTCTCTGAACTCTAAAGTCAAGTGGTGATTAAGAGAATAGAGAGCCTCTGCTCTACTTTAAAATTCAGTTTAAACTAGACACTAGGGCTCATCTGACACAGTGTTCTGTCCTCTTTCTACATAATGCTACACAGGTGAAGGAAGATTCCCTTAAGGAATGAGAAATCTACATGTCTTCAGTTAGAAAATAAACTTCATAAAAATTCTGCTTGAGAAATGAATTGACCCAAGTAACCTTC
>NW_006494334.1:0-2249 GCF_000325575.1 Pteropus alecto | reverse complement strand
AAAAAAAAAAAGAAATCAAACTGGCCACAGATGTCCAGAATATGCACTATCATTTATCGTGCAGGCACATAAGAGAAATGACCTCTCTGAAGGGTGCAAAGTGAATGATTACAGTTCCTTTTAATGTTCCAAACTACTTCAAAAGCTCAGTGGGAACTCTATATTTTATTTCTGAAAAAAGTCGAGTAAATATAAATACACCATTTTTCCTCCTTAGACACTATCCTTGACTTTTTTCTATATATTTTCTCCAATATAAGAATCACTATTACCTTTCTTTTTCCAAATATTATAGATGTTATAGCAATAATTGAAAATGAGTGCAGTTTTAATAATATAAGAGTACTTCACCTATTCTAAATATATACATCTTATATTTAGAATAGGTGAAGTACTGGTTTTCTCTTTATTGGTGGAAGATAAAAATGTTTTATTTGTTAAATATGTCCTTAACTAAATGAATTCTATTGGCTTTTTCTGCTTTGGCATCAATGTTAAATGTAGGAATTACTCAGGATAGATAGGCTTTAAAGAACACCTTTGAGAATTATGGAGTTAGTCTCTTTTCTCAGAGATAAATATCAGAAAATATTGGGATTACAGACTTACTATGAAATAAAGCAATGCTACCTGGAGGGGTAAGGACAAGGAATAAAAAAAAAAAAATGAGCATCTATGAATAAAGATACACCAACTCAAGCATGCAGTTTTCTCATTTAAAGCAAGTTTATTTGCACAGAAATCAACTAACTCAAAGTAGATATTCGGTAAATAATTGTGGAAAGAAAGGACAGTAGAGGAGAGAGACAAAAATGAAATAAAACAAAAGCCAGCGATAAGCACCCCAGGATATTCCCTGTGCCCTCTTGACCCAGAATCATCCCTAATACTCTTGTATTTCTCCTCACCTTGTCCTGCCTTAAGTAATATAAAACCAATTTTGCATTCTATCCCCATCTTCTTCCACTTATATCTTTCTGTCTTGCTGTGAAGCACTCCAAGTTAGAAAATTTAGTAAAAAATAAATTCTTGTCTGTCTCTGACCAGATCTAAGGCGGAAGCTTGTGATAGACCTTACAACCCTACTACTCTGCAGATGGCTAAGTAACAGCTGTACTACCACATACCAGATCATTAACGAGTAGAGGAACTGTCCTTTTTGAATTGAAACACTAAACTAATAAAGGACCACCAAAACTGATTCTTACAGAGATTTTCTTTTTGGAGTCATCAAATTATAACTCCTCATCAATAGAGAGCCAAACTCTTAAGCAAGTGAAATTCCAGAAACAAATCTGATGCATGCTATATTTCAGTCAATAAATCCAGTGAGAGCCAGAACAACAAATCACAATGCTGGTGTTTTCATAAAGAACTATTTTTCCATAAAAGGGGTCTTTAGTGCAAAAGTCTTCTTTCTAATCAACAAGGACGAACTAATTTTCATGGTCTAGAGAGAGAAATAAACTAGTCAACAAGAGCCATACTGTTCACAGGAACCACATGCAGAAATGAGCGTGGAAGTACTGTATTCTTATGATCCTGTGTATGATTTATACACAATTCAGGTCCCAGAACTGACAGTTACCTACTCACTAGTTGCAACTATCATTGCTATACCTCCCATACCCCTATTTATCAATGGCTGAGAAAAATACTCTCTAAAATATGAACTATCTTAAGAACAGGTAATCTGAGTGCATTAGCTTGACACAGCTTAGGTTAAATTTAGGCCTCCTCCAAAGAAAATTGAACTTGCTATGTATTGTTAACTATAGGCCCTATGCTATACATCATTAAATCTCTAGGACTTATTTCTCTTGTATAACCAAAAGTTTGTATCCTTTGAATAATAACTTCCTGTTCTCTTTTCCTTCCAGCCCCTGGTAACAGCCATTCTACTCTCTGTTCCTTTGAGCTTTACTGTTTTTAGATTGCTCATATAAGTGGGACTATGTCATACTTGTCCTTTTATGTCTGGCTATTTCAATTAGTATGCCCTCAAGGTTCATCCATGCTGTATCGAATGACAGAATTTCCTTTTTTTAAGGCTAAATATTCCATTGTATGTACATAACACATTTTCTTTATCCATTCATTCATTGTTGTATATTCAGATTGTTTCCATGTCTTGGCTATTATGACTAATGCTGCATAATAGAGAGTACAGATACTTCTTCAAGATACTGCTTTAAATTCCTTTTGATATATATGTATATATCAAAATATGAAGATATACATATATATCA
>NW_006494333.1:0-2244 GCF_000325575.1 Pteropus alecto | reverse complement strand
GGGACTCTCTCCTCAGTAAGTCCCTTCTTTGTGTCTACACTCAAAACGTGCCCCAAAGCGGCCTCTGGCCACAGCACCACCCTGCCCTCTGCCCTTCCCTCCACATAGTCCCCTTCACGCCCACCTCACCTTGACTTCTTGCCCTCTTTCATCTGTCCTCCTCCCTTACGCCTCACCTGAGGTCAAGAGCACCAGCAGGACAAGTGGCAGCAGGTACGTGGCCTCCCAGGCCATGGTTCCACTTCTTGAGCTAGAGTAGGAACAGGGAAGCCCCGGAGGAGAGAGAGACAGAGCTGAGTGAGACTCAGCGCAGCCAGCACAGTCTGTCTGGGAAGAATAGCTAAAGAAGGCAAAGGCCTCTGGTGGGGAAGTAGGGGGCCTGGGAGGAGAGAGAGACCTTCCCCCTACAGGTGCTATATCTGGGCCTAGAAAGAGGCAACCGGGGACTCTATCTACTGCTTGGCTCTCTTGTGCCCAGCCTCTTCCCTGTCAGGCTGTTTCCCTCCCACTGGGGTGGGGGAAGCTGTGAAAGCCCCAGAGGAAACTCTGATGAAACAGGAACCTATTTCTCCTCCTTCTTTCTCCCCTCTATCCTAAAACTTCCTCCCCAGCTTCAACTTTCTCTTCTCCACCCAAGAACGACAGGGGCTGAAGGTGAGTGACGGAGTTAGTGGACCCTCTGGGGGTCTCTGGTGGTCAGAGGCTTCCTGCTCAGGCCTCCCCGGCAATTGGGAAGTTCTATGGGGGCCGAAGGGGGACAGGAGAAGGAGATAAAGAGTCATTTCCAGTAACGGAGGTATAGGGAAGGTCCCTGGCAAGGGTGGGAGAAAGCAAAGCAGACCATCAGAGGGGAGGGGAAGAGGAAATAGGTGCAGGAAGGAGAGGAGGGCTCAGGAGAAAGGAAGTCTGCCACCAAGTCACCCCTGTGTCCCTAGCTCCCAGCTTGCCATTATCACCCCATAAGCGTTTGTTGAAAGGCCACACTAATGAAACACATTTTAAAAATAATTTGTTATTAGATGAGCTACAGAAAAACAATTGTCACAGGCTGTTTATAGTTAATAGACAACAAAGAAAAGAGAAAAGCCTATAAACATGTAATGTGGCAGGTTGTATTTGTGGGGAGCAGACTCTGAGGTGGAGATTAGTGCAGGGGGTTTAAAGTGCTCTTGGACCAGGTTAGGAAAGACGAGGGCAGGAATCAGAATGGCAAAAGAATGAGGGCTGCCCTCTGCCAACAGGGAGCTCAGTCCACACTTTGAGGCATTCTGAAGACAGGCTGCCCTTCATGACTTACCTACGTGGCAGGGGGTGCCAGGTCCTTAGTCTCCTGGGTCACAGTCAGCGGGGTGGGCTGTCTTGGGAGGGGGTCTGCCCTTGGGAGGAGGCCTTCCACCCTCACTGCTCCCAGCAGCAAGTGAGCAGTCAATCAGATCTGAAGGAGGAGCTGGGCAGCGCAGCAGAGCTTCTACAGACTCAGTTTGATCCACAGAGAAAACCACATTTTACAGCCTTCTAGGAGAACTGTGAACCTCAGGCTTGCTTGCTGGCCTCACAGCATGAGGTGTCAGGTCCATCTCCTGGCTCCACTCAGAAATGCAAACATCCCAAACCTCCCGTGGGTTTTGGGGGTTTTTTGTTCTTTTCCTTAGTTACAACATGAAATTTGCTCAGGAAGCTTGGTTGCCTCACCCACTAAAGGCCATGTGGGCAGAAGGGTTATGTCCTGCCACATCATGGGGAAGATGGCTTGCAATAGCGGATTCATTACTTTTTAAGGGTGACATCAAAGGTCATCATATGCATCTGCCAATAGGATGTCAGAACCCCCTCTGTAAAATTCCAATGTCATGCAATCTCTGCTTCAATCTCTCCAAGAACTGGGAACTCACTGCCTCTCACTGAGGCAGTTTCTTTGTGAATGTTTCTATTAGCCCCTTGCTTGCCTTCGGTCACAGTGAAACATCAGCTTTGCTCACAAGATGAGACCTGAGGGTCAGGCTGTGTCATGGCCAGAAAGGGAGTGAGGGATAAAAGAGGAGAAATGTAGCTGGCTATGGGTGGTTTGAGCTCTGGCAGGCTGGGGGAAGGTGGGCTAAGTACCTGTCACTTGTGACAGCTCTGCTGCCATTATCCACTTTCTAGGTTCCCGGAGTTGAGGACGTGATTCTGTCCCCATTCTGTAGCTCCATGGGGGCATGACCATGCAAATCTATAAGGACAGACACTGGGGTTGAGGGAGGC
>NW_006494332.1:0-2238 GCF_000325575.1 Pteropus alecto | reverse complement strand
GGGCGTCTGTCACCTTGAGAGACCACCGATACAGGACATAGGTTTCAAAACCAAAATACGAACAAACAAAAAAGCCCCTCCAAGTACCCCCTCGTAATAGAGGAAAGAAAAAAACCCCAAAACTACCATCTACGTGAATTTGAAAAAGGCCTCAACATCACAGCACGAAACTCTGAAAAATACCGGACAGTTTGGACCCGAGTTTAAGGAGCGCCAAGCACAACCCATAAGCCCCGCTCCCGAGTGCCACGTGGCCTGAAGTAATCCCCAAAGGACCTGGTCGCTTGTCTGCGCTTGCAGGGGACAGAGTGGACACACAGACGGGCTCTGGCGAGGACATGGAACACATCGCTCGCTTTCTGTTCCCTACGACGCTCATCGGACGGGTTTGGGTCAGAAGCAGAAGTCACAGCAAAGCTGGTCCACGTCCCCCCGCCCCACCCCTCCCCGGAAGAGGGCCCAAGAGCTGTTTATTCGAAAGGACTAGTCACTAGTCCTGTGTGTGTGCGCACACACGCGCGTGCGATTATATTCACAAATTCCCTCTTTCTTTCCGACCGACTGTTTAAAATCCTGTATTTCTGTCTTTCCCATTTAACTCTGTCCTCTCCCCATCGTAAACATTGAACTATGAGAGTTAATGTAACTATTATAACCCGTCCGATAATGGAACTCTGAAAGGGGTGAGGACAGGGCGTGACGAGCCCATGGGACCGGAGTGAGGCCGCCGGGGCCGCTTGAGAAAGCGGTGTCTCCTAGGACTCTGCAGCTTGATCAGAATCCCCTTCCTGCCTCGTCGGGACATTTCACGAGAGTGGGGGAGAGGCACAGCCTTTCTGCGAAGCCCCCCGTGTGCTCCGAGACCAGCCACGTGCGTCCCCAGGCAGAGCTGGGTTACAGTGAAGCTCAAAAGAAGAAAATGCAGACACGGCTTTTGGGAAGAAGAGAGGGCTGGGAACAGCCATCTGAAGGAGATCGACGCGATTTTTTTTCATCGCTATGTTATGATATTAATTTGAAACTACCGATGGAAAAAAAGATGAAAATCAATTAAATCTACGAAACGTCTCGGTTAACTCGGAAAGAAAAAATAACCACCTTTCGACCTTAGCCTTCGCTTCTAGGAACGCGTCCTATCTCGCATTAAAGCCTTTCCTTAGGTCTTTCTGTTTCATTGCTGTTTTCTTCAAGAGTCTCGTACCCAGCGTTCGTCAGCCTTCCTCTCGGGTACCTTTGTGGACGTAGCTCGGATAGTTGCGGGGCTGGAGGGATTCACAGCAGCAGCCACAACTACGAAACGCGGAGGAATCAGGACCCCAGACGAGCCCCAGACGCTTGGAAAACACAGAAAACGGGACTAACGTCCGTGGCTCGGAACTCGCTAAGCAGATGTAGGAATCCACTCTACGCGACAGTCCTTAAGATCGTGAGGCGGCCGCTGTGTGGGGGGACAGCCACCCAAAGGAGCGGACCCAGCAACAACAGGGAACGCGCTGTCGACACCCACAACCTGGGCAAACCTCAGAGACGTCGTGCCGAGTGAGTAAAATCAACCTCAAAAGGTCGCGACCCGTGTGGTTCCATCTAAACGACGTCCTGGGAAGGAGAAAAGTATGATGACGGAGAGATCGTTGTCACTCAACGGGTGGGGCGGGGCGACGACGGGGTTGGGCCACGAGGGGGTGAGCTTTTCGGGGTGCTGGAAGGGCTTCGTATCCGGTCCTGGTGATAGTGACACACATGGAACTATATACCCCACGCGGGGCATGTTACTGCACAATAACTTTAAAAATGAGCAAAGCCATGTTGGGCGCCGGTGTAGACAGAGATGAATGACACCAGAACCGGTCTAGACGTACGAGGTTATTAGAATATAAAAATGGCTTTTCGGGAGACCGGTTGCACACCTCAACTCTACTGAGCTGCACACTTAAAAACAGTTACGATGGTAGACTTTATGCTAAGTGCATGTCACCCAAAAAAATGTTTTTAATTGTTTTTACATAAATCAGTGTCTAAGTCGGGGGATAGGACTTTAGCAGCTCATTATATCATTATACTAATTTCGGATGATCTGACGCTTTCATGATAAAAAAAAATTTTCCTTTAAAAAACAAATGGCTTTTCAAACCCGTGGTGAAATGCCCATAATAGCACAGAGACACCTGACTTTGTGTTTAGGAAAATTAAGATCGCGCCCTCAGATAGTCTCAAAGATCGGGGAGATTTAAATGTTTA
>NW_006494331.1:0-2238 GCF_000325575.1 Pteropus alecto | reverse complement strand
AGAAATAACAGTGCTCACCCAACATTCCCCACATTTCGCAGTTCCCTTTCAGTTAAGTGATGAGGCATGGTCAATGGGCTGTGGGTGTCACTTTCAGGCTGAAGCATGGAAGAGCTCATGCTTACATTTCAGCTCTCTCTTCCTCCTCCATGGCAATCATGGAGGAAACCTGGAGAAATGAAAATATCACTTGGTCAAAGCAGCCCGGATCTCTGGGTCACTCCATGTAGAATACACTCTCAGGAGATTCACCCAGACTTATAGCAGACTTTGTACAAATAAAATAAACCTTTGTTGTATTAAGCCACTGATATTTTGAAGTTATTTGTTAATATATCATAACTTAGCCTGACTAATATACAGAGTGATGGGGATAAGACTAGAGTGCAGGGTGCCTTTCTCAAAAACTGGACTTTATCTTGTAGGGATTTAAGAATCATCAAAAAATAGAGATGAGAATGGCAGGAGTGGGATGGATGGATGAACAAATGGATGGATGAGTGGATGGATGGATGAATGGGTGGATACTTGGATTTGGGGCTTGAAGAAGTAGTTCTTAGAAAGCAGAGAGACTAGAAAAGAAGTGCTGAAATAGTACAGGAGAAAGGTGATGACAGCATGAACCAGCACAATGGTTCCAGTCCAGAAAGAAGCCTGTTAGTTTGACAGATACTTTAGGAGGGAGAATGAATAAAGATTATGAGTGACTGAATATTAAATGCGGGCAGGGATAAGAGGAGATAGAGGAGGAAAGTTAACCCCCTACTTCATTAGCCCTGATAACAAACAACTTTAATCCCTATGGGTCCAACCACTCTCAGTGCCAAGAGTGGACCAGGAAGAACAGCTGAAGGAGAGGGCTTAGTGGCTTCATGGCAAAATGGAAACACACTGGCCATGAATCAGAGGAGACCAGGTCTGGTCCCTTGAACTTGGATTAGTTCATTGAAACTCTCTAGCCTCCAGTTTCCTCATCTGTAAAATGAAATCATTAGACTTAAAGATCTCCAAGATCTCCTTCCATTTTAATGCCAGAACTCTTTAAAAAGAAATAGAGGAGTGGGGAAAGAGAAGGGGAAGAAGGTCTATGAGGAGTCCAGCTAAGACCAACAAAGAAAAGAAAGGAAGAAGAAAGAAGGAAACAAAAAAGACCAGATGTGGTTGCTCAAAATGAGATCTTCAGACTCCTGGGTTACCACAGCAACCCATCAGTTCATCTCAGCCAACATTTAGTGGATTTTATCTTAACTAACACATGCCATCGTTTTTACTTACTTGAATTTATATTTTTAGCAGTTAATATTATGATTATCACTAATTAGAAAAAATGGATCAATAGCTTGAAAATGGTAATAATGAAAATAGTAAATACCATAATGCAGGATAACATCTTAAATGTAAAGAACAGTTTCAAACAAATGAAAGAAAATGAAGCCATATGTGCTGGGAAAAGTAAGAATATGATTGTGATGATCAAGCTCATTTAAAAATGTAAGTCTGTAAGTCAAGAATAGGAAGTGTGACCAGAAAAATTTTAAAATTAGATTGTATTGGACCGGTGATGTTTTGGGCCTTAGATCTCCAAGGTGCATTCATTATAAAAATGTTTTTCAATAATAGCAGGAAGCCATGAAAGCTTCATTGTTATTTCTTAACAAAGTACAATGTTGTTCTTAATAGAACAATAAACTTGTTCCAAAACAAATACAAACATTGTAAGTGATTCCCAATATGAAATTGATGAATTTATTGCTAGAGGTGATAGAAAAACCACAACCACGGAGACATCATAAAGCATAGACTCCCCATAGAAAAATAGGCATGTGCTGCATTATTGCCAAGAAGTTTGTAAAACCAGCTACAAAGGTAATGATAAATATTATGTTTGGAGAGAAAGCAAAACTATTAGCAAAATTTCTTCATCAAAGAACATTGGTAGATGTTACATAGTATTGGCAGCGTATAATGTAGGAGAAAGGTAATATCATGTCTTTGCAGATATTTCACTTTATATATGGACAAATTCAGTTCTGGCAGGGTGCACATATGTAAAAGTATGTGATGATTTTCTCACCCATGCCTCTTTTTTTAACTGCTTTTATTGAGCTATAATTCATATACCATAAACTTCACCCACTTATAGTATACAAGTTAATGGTTTTGAGTATATTACATTATTGATTTATTAATTATAGTAAATTATATATAACATAAAATTTGCCATTTTAACTATTTTTA
>NW_006494330.1:0-2236 GCF_000325575.1 Pteropus alecto | reverse complement strand
TGAATGAACGACTGGTACATCTCCCTGTTTCAAGAATTAAATGTTAAAGCATCTTCCTGGAGTACTAGCAGAGCTATTAGCCTTGACACTGTGATAATCATACCAACCTCATAGGGATCTGTGGTGCAGGAGAAAGGCACACATGGTGTCTGGCACGTGGACCTTCCTCATGAACGGGAGCTACTGCTGCTTCTCCTCATGCTGACCTGCAGTGCTGCCCTCTCTCCAATCATGAGTGGGCTGTTTCTTGGGTGGATGCCCTCCTCAATGGTTAGATGACAGACTCCTTAGTGAATAAATCTGTGCCATTCCACTGCCTCCCCAAAGTCTCTGGGTCTTGGGTCTGCACACACTGGTTAAATCAGTGGACTCTGGGCCATGCTGCTAAGAACACATTTTCCCATCTAGTCCAGCCCCAGCTGCTCCCCAAAGGGCTCTGAGTTGTCTTCTGTACATAGAGCATGGCCCAGGCATTGAAATGTTCAAACTGGGGGAGACGTGGGAGGAGGCGGACCCCCAGAGTCCAGTCTAGTTACCTGAACACAGGTCTTAGGCAAGATAGTCACTCCCTTTGCCCCACTGTCCTCATGTGAAATGCAGAAAGCATAAACAGTTTAAGGAGCTCCCATTTATTGAGTACCTACTGTGTGTGATACAATATACAAGGTACTCACGTGAATTATCTCAGTTAAATATGTATGGAGCACATCATTTATGCATGTGCTTCTGCAAAAGCATTTTCTATGCAAAAACAACTATGGAAAAATAAAAGAACTGTTATAAAACTACGCTGTTTACTAGAGAAAATCCCAACCGTCGAAAAGTCTAACAACGATAACATAAATTATTGAAGACTCTATTCCTCATGCAAGATTGCAAGCCTGGGTCTGTGTTCCAAGGTTTTGCCCCCTGATGAGTTGGAGGAGTGAAGCAAACTGACGCTCCCCCACTCCTTTCTGAGACCCCTATCGAGGAGGAGCCCCAAACACACTGGAATTGACACACCTCCAAATGCTAGGCTTTTTCTAACTTAAACCATAACCACCTTTCACTGTCCCAGAACGCTTTCTCCACAATATTTTCTTCTCACCAACTCCAAAAGAAAGTGCAGAGCTTCTTTTGGGAAACTCTGATTGGCTCTCAGCACATGGTACCTGCCTGTGAAAGCTGGATGTGCCATTGAGTTATGTAAATTCTCCTTCTTACTAATGAACTTCAGTCAGTACATCCTCAAGAATTAGCCAGGCTTTTGCTAGCACCATTCCTTTTCTCTAAGTAGGTCTCTGGGGATCTGCCTCTCCAGAAAGCTGTCATGCAACTTTTATGTATTAGAAACTGTATCTCAGCCTAATGTCACAAGGGTCATATTTTAGCAGTTCGGTTTGTTACTTCCTCTTCATGAGTGTAGACGACAATGCTGTTGAAAACGAATGTCTCCCTAAAGAAGCCAGCTTGTATATAGAAGTCGGGAGGGGCCCTGGTGGTAGCTGTAAATGACGTCGAGAAGAGCAATGTTGAATGAATGTACAGCAATGTATCTTTGTTTCTACTTTAAGTCATTTAAATCTTCATAGACCTGCTTTATTATCTGATTTGTTTTAAAATTTAAATCCGTCATCCTTAGAGTTTCTAGGGTAAACAAGGGTAAAAAAGTGATTAAAAGTCCAGGCTTTGGAGCTAGGCAGACCTGGGTTGGACTGAGGCTCTGCTGCTCACTAGCTGCATGCTCATGGCCAAGATATTTAATCTCCAGGGCAGTGATTTCCACATCTCTAAAGAACATAGTGTCCATTCTTCATAGGATTGTGGTGTGGTTAAATGAGACGATACATTTGAAAAGGGCTTAGCTTGGTGACCAGTTAAAACACTAAGATAGAACAATGATTGCTGGTATTATCCGTAAGGCCACAATGTCTCACAAATCAGCTCTCCTATGTACCTTTGCTGCCTGGTGAGGGAGACTGAGGAAACCTGGGGCCAGACCTGCAGATTCCCCGTGGCTGCCTGGGTGTGTGTGGGAGATGCCCTAAGACCACTGACCTTGGAAAACCCAGTTCACAAGGCATTCCAAGCTCAAGAGGTTGGTATCTATAATAATCCCTCCCCACAACAGTAGTAGTATAGATTGGAAACTAATGATGCAGGCCTGAAGTTTGGATCAATGAATCAACAGACTTTGATTTCTTCCATTACTTGACTTTTGAATGGCAAGTCATACCTCAGATATGTTTTGATC
>NW_006494329.1:0-2222 GCF_000325575.1 Pteropus alecto | reverse complement strand
TTAATTTGCATTTCTCTAATAACTAATGATGTTGAGTAGCATAATGACTGTTTATTAAAAAAATCCATACTCTTTCTACTCTATTTTTATTTCTTCTATATGTCTTTTCAGTGTAGCCCATATTTTGACATAATTTTAATCAGAGTACATTTAGAATTTTATCTTTTTAAACTAATCATTTTAAAGTTTGTATGGCCTTCATACTTACCTTTTAAAATGGCTTCTTAATATCCTACTGAGCTTGTGTAGTATAATTTACTTAGGCATTTCCCTCTTGTTGAACATTAGGTTACTTCCCATTTTCCATCTGGCTTCTTATTGTCTGGAGAGAAGGAATACAGATGTATCACCCTAGAGACATTGTAATGTTTCAATAGAATAAGAACTGTAATTTGCAGAGTGATGTGCCAACTAGGTGTGTTTGGTGCTTTGAATATGGTTTTTATTTTGTCCCCAGTAAAACCCACAGAAGTGCTGTTCTTTCTATTTTATAGACAAGGATTCTGATACTAAGCCACATAACTTGCTCACCATCACATGTCCAGTAAGTGATGGAGCAGGATTTCCAGCCCAAATTAATGGCTTCAGAGCTCTGACTGGCCACACAATGGCTCCACCCATGTCATTGTCTAGCCATACAGAAAGTTCCCAGTCCCACCTCTTGGTTCTTCTTAGAGTCTCTCCTTGACCAGCCCCCAGCTTCCCTTTCTCCATAAACTGCTTCCTAAAGGTTTATGATAAAAGGTCCTACCCCCAACCTATAGCTAATGGGCATTATGTTTGATTATTCTTTGGGAAGAGCTGGCTCCTTATTCCTGAAAGGTCCACTCCCATGTAAAATTCAGGTATTGGTCTAATTAGAATCAGTTGATGGAATCATGTTGCCCATAGTAAACATGTTTAAAAAACACTTCCTTCTGAATTTTAATGTATTTATTTTAGTGTTATAGTACTCTGGATTGTCTGATCTTAAATAAGAATTTGTAAAGTCATAATTAAATTCTGTGCTTTATTGGCCCTAGTCTGGTTTTTTACCTCCTTCAAGAGTCAGTCTTTGTGATGTCTGTAGCATGCATGAGGATTCTTTTCTGCTGGCGTGGCATCATTTTTCAGCCTCATCTTTCTCCATTGCCAAGTGTGTACACTGTGAAATACTTATCATTTCCCAGATACTCCATACTCTCCTTGCTTTGCCTTTGGACACAATGTTCCTTTTCCCTGGAATGCCCTCTCCCGTTGGGCTAACTACCATCTATCTTTCAGGACTGAGTTACAGTACGTCAGTTCCTCTGGATGGTCTCTCCTGGCCCTGCAGGCTGCGCTCAGTCCCCTCAGTGTGCTCACAGATTACAACCCACTGGTGTTCTATTGTGGTGGTTGGTTCTCTTATATGCCTCCCTCATTAACCATGAGCTCCTTGAGGACAGAAATGTCCATTATTCATCTCAGTATTTCCAAGACTTAGAAGAACTGATGGTGTAACATAAGCAACCCATAAATATTTGCCGTATCAATAAAGAATGAATTCTTCCTGACAGGGGAAGACAGATATTACAGAGCCATTATTGGATAGTGGTACTCAGCTTTGATTTAACCTCTTAGTTAGAAATGAAACTGTGACCTTTAATAAGTGACTTGCTGATTTTCAGTAGTGTTAAAACAAGGTTCAGTATGGTGCTTTTGAATCTAAAATTCCTTCATCCTCCCCTTTTGTTTCTAAAGTAGTTATGAACCAAAAACAATCTCAAATTCAATCTTGTTGGGTTATTACATAAACCTACTAATCACCTGTTTTCATGATTGTATTTGAACTTATAACAATCAGATATGTTAAGATTTGGAAAAGAGATTCCAGAACCTGACCAAGCAAGGTTGCTACCATACTCATTAAAAAGTAAGAGTAAATTAAATAGATGTTTGCTCTCTATTCTTACTTAGAAAATGTTCCCAGCTCAAGCTTCATTAGAGACAGACATTAGAATCGTTGTTTTTTTCAGTTCTTTAACCTTTCAAAAAAATGGATCTTATCAACAAAGTGGGTATAGAGGGACATACCTCAACACAATTAAGGCTGTATATGACAAGCCCACGGCTAACATCATACTCAATGGTGAAGAGCAGAAAGCTTTTCCTCTAAGATTGGGAACAAGACAAGAATGCCCACTCTTGCCACTCCTATTCAAGATGGTATTGGGGAGTCCTAGTCAGAGCAATTAGGGGGG
>NW_006494328.1:0-2236 GCF_000325575.1 Pteropus alecto | reverse complement strand
CAAGGGAAGCAGAGATTAAGACACTTAAGTTCAGGCTTATCATTCTCTCTTGTACATATCAAAATTTGGTTATCTCAATTTCTCAAATTCGTTAAAGGACATCCTTTGGCATCCTTTAGCTCCACCCCCAGATTAGTAAGTAACATCACTGAGATTTGAACCTAAATAGTCTAGTTCCAGAGTCTGTTTGCCTAGCCATTAATCACATGAAGACCTATAGAATCTCCTTGTCATTAATTAAATAATTTATTTTGTTTAACCTGATATAATTTAGAGCAGCTGCAGCTAGATCAAAGAAATGAATACAGGTAGAAAAAGTACAAGTATCCAGGTACTACTTTTAACATAAAATCTAATATATTTATATCTCATGACTCTAAGAAATAATCATTTTCTAAATGTTGATTTTAATGTACTGTCTTGATATCAAATAATTCTCATATGTTTGGTTAAGCATTTATTTTCCTAACATTATTCTTTGTATAATCTTCTATTCCCTTGGCTTCTATGACCCCCGTTAAGACTCCAGGCTTTACTCCAAACTCTATGGCTATTTTTTCTCAGCCTCCTCCTTCTTTGATCGTTCTTTTACTGTTTGATCCCTAAATGTTAAACGATCTTGGAACCCTATTTTCCTTTCACTATGCTCTCACCTTAGCTAACTTAATTCGTTAGCATAGCTTTATGCTATTTATATGTTAACAAATCCTAATTTCCAGCAGAGATTTCTCATCTTGGAACCAGACCAATAAAAACAGCCATGTACTAATAATTTCACTCAGTTGTCTAATTGTGTCAGCATTCTCAGCATAGAATTCTAAATCTTCCCAATCACCCCCAAAATGCTCCTCCATCCACCTAATTGCTCACAATCTCAGAGGCTTTCTCAATATACGTTTTTTTGTACCCTAATGATTAGCAAATCCTCTTGACTTTATGTTGAAATATATCTCGTATACTACAACTTCCTCTGTCTGTACTGTCACTGCCATTTCTCACCTATTCCACAGCAACAGCATCTAACCGGGCTCTGTTTATTTTTTGGCTCCCCAGCCCATCTCATCAGCATCATCCTGCACCACACTCCTCATTTTTCAAAATGCACAAAAAACATTCCTTGACTTGTCCTGGTCCTTCCCTCCCACAAGACCTTAGTACATACTATTTGCTTTGCTTGGAAATGTTTCATTAACTTACACTCGACCTCATGTCTCAACTGACACATCACTTACTTCAGAGGTCTCCCCTTATTTCCACCTAACCCAAATTAGATTTTCTGCATCACTTCCTCGTAGCAACCTCTACGTTGCCTTTATAACATTTATCAGTCAAAATTGTTTATTTATTTATATTAGTATACACTTATTTTATAACTAATTAAAATATGTGGAATATGTGATACAGACACAGTTCAAAAATCAAAAGAATTATTAAGTTTTACATTGAGAAATTTTTTCCTATTTCAGTCTCCATCTATCCTAATCCACCCCCACCATTTATTTATGCCATTTTACTACTATATTGTTTAGCCTTCCTATAAAAATATAAGTAAATACGATTATATTTTCTTATTTTGATCAATTTCATACAAAATCTAGCATTCTACATATGCTGTTCTATACTTTATTTCACTTAAAAATATACTCTAGAATCATTCCACAGCAGTATAGAAAATTTTTTTACAGTTGCATAGTATTACATTATATGGATTAATATAATTTATTCAAGTCTCGTTGGTTCCAGTCTTTTATATTAGAAACCATGCTGCAATAGATAAATGTGTACAAATGCTATTTTGTGTTTGCACAGTTGTTAGTGTAGGATATTCTCGATAACTTGGGTCAAACCAAAAAACACCTCTAAATTTTAATAGGTATTTAATTGAGAACACCTCAGGATTTCTACAGTTTCGTGTCATCACCAATGACATTTGGAAGTGCTTGTTTACCCAGAGCCTTAAAAATATAAAAATATAATTAGACTTCTGAATTGCTACCAGTCTGGTAGGTAAGAAATTGCATTTCAGTGTAGATTAAATTTGAAATGCTTTTATAAAGTTATTCTTTATCTTTTCATTGTTAAAGAGTCCACTAGTATTATTTCTTTTTTTTTTTAAACTGTCAATACAAGTTGTTGGTGCATTTTTCTATTAGATTGTTGAATTTTTTAGGATGAAATTAGTCTTTAGCAGTGTTTCATTGCAGATATTGTTCTTTGGTTTTATATATTTTTTTTT
>NW_006494327.1:0-2236 GCF_000325575.1 Pteropus alecto | reverse complement strand
TACCGGACACTTTGACTCTATGAATTATTATGAATAACGCTGCATTATATGTGTTTGTAGTTAAATATTTGCACATATCCTTAACTATTCGAGATCATAAATTTCTCGAAGTGAGGTTCTCGCACTGAAGGATTTCTATGCCCTAGGAAATTTTTTAAATCAGTAGTTTTTAATTAGCATTACAGCTCCCTTCCTCAGCGTCATTTGAAAATGTGATGCTGCTGACACCCACTTTGTATTCATGAGCTGCTCCGTCTCAGCTATATATTGTCAGCCCTGAAAAATGGAAGCCCCTCCAGTCTGCTATCCTCCTGCTAACGTTTTTCATCCACATGCTGTTCCGTGTTCCTCTACCTCCTGCTTCCAAAATCTTGTGCTCCTTGGGAAACGAGTCACGTGGTTACCAGAGTCCCCCCTAGTTCCTCACCCTATCTCCTCATCACTGTGTTCTCTATCTCTTGGCATCACAATTGAACTCTTATTGTCCTCTGAAAGCACTGCTTTTCTGTAGACCACTGGGTTACTCTTTCCTTCATACCCATTTCCACGGGGCAGAGGATGGTTCAGCATTCTCCCAGCTTCTTATTGCCTCTCCTTAGCCACTGCATTACCTCTTGGTGTAAAAATACCCTCTCCTTTGGGCATCATAGTATCTTCCTGTCAGTCCAACTTTCTCACCTCTCTCCCTGTTTATACCCTTGTCTCACACAGCAGCCAGTGATCTTTTTTAAAATACGTAAGTGGGATCATGTCGTTCTTTGCCTAAAACCATCTTACGGTCCCCAATACACACAGAGTAAATTCTGAAATCCTTGCCATGGCTTATAAGGCCCTAACATACTTGTGCTGCGTTCTCATTCCTTGCTACTCTCCACGGACACTCCCACGTCGGGGCTTGTGGGCCACACTCCCACCTGCCTGCAGGTCTTGGCTGAAGCATCATCTTATTATGGAAGCCATCTCCAATATATCCAAAATAGCGATGTGTCCTACCCCAATTTCTTATCTCCACTCTATTCTTCTTCAAAGCCCCCATACTGCTCTCATGGCAGGCACAAAAGGGCATGCATCCATAAAAGCAGGGTCATTTTTTTTGTTTCATTCCATGGTGAAAATCCAGTGTCTTTCGTCTCTGGCGCATAAGAAGTACTCAGTCAATATTTGTTGAATGAATGAAGAAATAATTATCTACTTATTTCTGGTCACTGACACACACACATACACATATGTGTATGTTATAATGTAATTATCTCTATTTTCCTGTCTTGCAGAATAGACTATAAACTTCCTAAAGGCAGGGCTTCATCCGATTTTTGCTCTGTCTCACACACACTGAGAAAGGCTGTGACATGTGACGGAGACTCAGGAAAATATTTGTGGAAATGAATCCTCCTCCCTTCCTGCCTTCCCCGTTCTTCCCATTTTTCAGACGAGAAAGAAAGGCCCAGAGGAGTTCAGAGAATTCCTCAAGCTAGTGAAGGGCTAAGCAATGACTTTACCAACTCACATTTTTTTACCCCAAGTTCTAGCTCTTTTTTTCCTTTTAATTTTGGTTGTCCTCCTAATAGCCTATCCTCATCTTGAATTGATATATACAGAAGCTTCCAGCATTATGCACATGCTGTGAAAAGTTATGTTTGAGACCTTGGGATTCTTAATCTGTCAAATGTTTAGAAGAAAAATATACTGCTCTAATTATAAAATGCAGATGGCACTTTGAAAACTTACAAACTATGTCATTTAACAAAGCAGAATGTTAGACAATCACGCTTTATGAAGTGACCTTATTTTTTTAAAGGGACGATTTTTGCGAATCTTCCTTTGAAAGGCATACGCAGGCTTTCTACACATTCTTGATTATAAGAATACCTAAAGTAAGCCCATTAAGTTCCAGTTACAGTGATTTTAACCATCAGTTATAAATGTGGGCCTTTCTAATTATAGGCAACATTTAGCATTTGGGTCTCAGTTATGGCTGCTTATATAAGTTGCAGATCTAACTAAACCAAATATACCCTAGCTGGATTTTACCCCACATTTCCAAATTTCTAATTATATTGTGATAGCATCAGCACTACCCTCTGCAAAAGTTAAAACCTCACGACTCAAAAATAATCTACAGGGAAACTTCCAAAAGCCAGGGGAAAATGTGAATGAGGCCTAGTATCAAAACCAAACATGTGTCTACAGCCCAGCCACCCTAAACACGCCCGATCCCGTCTGATCTCGGAAGCTA
>NW_006494326.1:0-2233 GCF_000325575.1 Pteropus alecto | reverse complement strand
AAAACAAAAAAAAAAACACTTAGCACAGCACCTGGAGGCCTCCAGGCCTGTTTCTGGAAGAACATCCAGGCCCAGATTTTAGAAAGTTAAATCATCTGGATAAGACAATGACTCGCCCCACTAAGGTCACTCGACAGGTCAGAGCAGAGGCCCCAGTCCACTCCTCTTTTCCTTACACTTTGCTGCCAAGTTCATCCACTAAGTGCTTGGGACCCATACGGAGCCTGACACTGTGTACGGGGCCAGCCAGATTCCGTGACAGCGACGCCCCCCGCCCCAACCAACTGCTGTGGGTTGAACGATGACCCCCCAAAGGGATATGTCCAAGTAAGTCCTTTGGATGTATCTTTGGGGAAAGGTCCTCTGTAGGTGTAATGACATTAAGAATCTCGAGATGAGATTATTCTGGATTATCTAGGTGGGAACTAAATCCAGTGTCTTTCTCTAAGAGGCAGAAGAGGAGAGAGAGGAGAAGGCCATGTGAAGATGGAAGCAGAGACTGGAGCCAGGTACCCTTACAACCCTGTCTTACCAGTAAGAAAACTGACACTCAGAGAGCTCAGGAGGATGTGGAGCTGGGAGGGGACCTAAATTTGCTCCTGGACTGTGCTCTTGACCTCAGTGCCGGGCTGTCAAACCCCAGGAGCCATTCAGCACCTACTGTGGTCCTCTCATCGAGCCGGCTTCTTGCGGAGACCCTGCCCAGCCCAGCTGGGGAAGCCAGGCCAGCGGAGGAACACGAAGAATACTAGCGAGGAACATCTGCCGAGCATCGACTCTGCGCCAGGCACTGGGCAAAGCATAGCCACAGTCCAGCGACTGTTGCTATTATCTTGTTTCACCAATGGGAAGACTGAGGCTTCCAGGGCAGGCCTATTTGGCCAGAGTTCGTGGTCTCAGGTGCAAACAGCGCTGAGATGGGGCCGGATCATTGGCCGGAGGCTTGAGTGTGATTGTCCAGCTCCGATGCTCTGCCTACGTCATCGTCCTCAGCTCTCGGCACCACGCAGGAAGGGTCGCATCTCACTTGTTGGACTTCAGCGCTAGAATGGCCCTTCTCCGAGGCCCGGGGTGTCGGACGTTTCGGCTCCGTCGCTGGTGAGGATGGGTTCGGTGCCATTGGAGGGTCACCGAGTGTGCCTCCCCAAGGAGACCAAGCTCTTCGGGGTCAGGATTGGTCCCTGGAACCCAGCATCTAACGCAGGTAGAGACCGGACGCCTGCGTGATCACGGCCTCAAAGCAGCGGCTGGAGCATACACGGGGACCCTGGAAGAAGGCCTCCTGAAGCAAATACCCCCATTTCTGGGCCTGATATATGTGAATGAAAATGGCATTTAATTGGCTAAAACCAGAGCTGTCATCACCTAATCAGAGAGCCTGAAAATAGATTTTCAGCACCTTCCGCTTCTGCTCAGAGCCATGGCCCAGCCGCCCGGGGAGGCCGGGGCTGTCGGAGACATCAGCAGGCGTCCGTCTGTCTGGGGAGCAGCTGGAGATTTGGTTATTCGATCAGGGGCGTCCACAGGGATAGAGAGCCTTGGGGTGCCAAGGAAGCCTTCATTTCTGGAAAAGCCGACAACCTTTTGTTTCTTTGGCCTAAATATCGGTCATTGCGGTTCCCTTGGGTCCAGCATGTTACAGCAAGCAAAGCACTTTTGCATTCACAGATTTTTCCCAGGTGTCAGGAGGGGATCAGGTGGGATCGTCACCCCAGTGTGTGGACAGAGGAACCGGGAGTCATGCAAGGCAGCTGGTCATGAACTGTCACTCATCTTCTGCTTCCTCGAAAGGCGATCTTTGGTCATTTTCCATGTGCAGGCGACTCCTTCCTACCAGTGGGGTGGGCTTGCCACGACTTGCCCTCCACTAATCTGAGAACTGTAATGAAGTCATGCTTGGGACCCCTTCTCACTGCCCCTCACCCTTCTTGGTCAGCCCTGATCTCCCCTCCTGGACTCCTGGACTCCTGGGCATCTGTGTCGTTTGTCACGCTCTCTGCCTGTTGTGATGCCAGCTCCTCACCTGCCCTCCACCCAGCACTTGTCTCTGTGAGGCTCGGCTCAGAATCACCCTGCCCAGGAAGCTCCCCTGACCCTGCAGGCCAGGTGGGGTGACCCTCCTCTGTACTCCCTTCACAGCCAGATTCCAGAATCTTCTCCCAAGGCTGGAGGTGGAGGTGGACCTCACTTTGACAGACACTGAATCCTGCATGGAACTGGGTAGCATACACAG
>NW_006494325.1:0-2233 GCF_000325575.1 Pteropus alecto | reverse complement strand
GGTCCCTGCCTCTACGTGTATTCAGTGCTACATCTAGGCTTCTACAGGTCCTCAGGTAGCCTTGATTCCACTCTCAAGGAAATATGGCACAGGCTAGAGAAGAAGCAGGTGACAGCCGCATGGTGTCTGGTCGGGAGCCATCATCACATACCATCAGAGTGTCTGTCAAGACCCCGCAGGACTGCCAGGAATTTATGCTGGCAGAAAATAGCAGCGTCCGTCACTTTAAGAAACAGATCTCCAAACGCCTTCACTGTGACACTGACCGACTAGTGCTTATCTTCACCGGAAAGATCCTCCGGGATCAAGACATACTGAGCCAACGTGGCATCCTTGACGGAACTACGGTTCACTTGGTGGTGAGGACTCGTGTGAAAGGAACTCTGCCCAGTCCTGGAACTCTGCCAGACCCCACAGGCCACTGCACACATCGTTCTGAACCCTCCAGCTCTGAGAGTGCTGGGATGCTAGCCAGGCTAGGCCAGCTAGTCCGGAGCTCACCTGATCTGGCTGACTTCTTTGGCCAACTGGCTCAACTCCTAATGGCTGCACCTGAACCCGTAGTGCAGTTCCTGGAAGACCCTCTGGTTCAAGGCCTGGCAAGTGAGAAACCAGCCAATACCAGCCATGTTCCTGAATCCTCAAGGCCAGTACAGAAACCTGAACCAGTTCCTAAGGCTCTAGAAAACTTGCAGAGCCCAGCCCGGCAACAGGAGCTCCTGCAGGCAGACCAGCGGGGACTAGAGGCCTTGAAGGCAGTGCCAGGTGGTGATAATGCCATGCGTCCGGTTGGCTCTGATATCCAGCAGCTCATGCTCTTTACTCTGGCCCCACTGGTTGCTTCCAAAGGCCACAACCCAGGTTCAGAGCTTTGCAGAGAAGAGGTCAATGCTCACAGCAGTACTGACACCACCACTGCTGTCCCCACAGCCTCCACCTCTGCCAGGCCATTGATGCAGGAGGTCAGTGCAGGAGTAGCTGCTCAGTCCAGGGGCATGTTCTCAAACCAGGTCAATTCAGGGTGCAGGACCGGTATGCCGGACTCATACTCAGGTCAGGATCTTTCCCCCGAGGATGGCCAGCAGCCCATAGGGAAAGCCACTTTAACCAGTCAGCTGAGACCCTCACCCTCTGCCTTGCGTAGAGCTTTGCATGTCCTCCAGCAAAATCCAGCTCTGCTACACCAGCTGGCCACTGGCAGCCCCTTGCGACATCATATACCACTTCTTCCCATCCTCACGAACCCACGAGCACTGCAGGCATTGATACAGATAGAAAAGGGCCTGCAGATACTGTCTAGGGAGGTGCCTGGGCTGGGACCTTGTTTATGGGGCCCAGGTAGACCACATGGGGCTACAGGAGCCCCTGAAACCAGGGGTGGAGGACAGGGTCACAGAGCCGACCCTGTGCAACCCACTTTGGCCGTTCTTCAGCTCCTTCATGCACTGGCCAATGCCTGCTCTCAGTCTACCCAATCCCCACTCTTCTCATCCCCTCATACTGAAGGCCGCTACCAGCAAGAACTGGAGCATCTGAAGGCCATGGGCTTTGCTAATCATGATGCTAACCTGCAGGCCCTGATGGCCACAGGCGGAGACATCCATGCTGCCACTGAGAGGCTGCTGGGGGAACCAGAGGCTTAGGTTCCTCCAGCTGATGGCCACAAAGCACCACCCCATGGAGAGGGAGGAGAAGGAGGGGGAAAGGGAGGGGAGGGGTAGTAGCTTATTTTGAGAATTCCTCCCACTCAGATCATGTGCACACTGGAATAGCCCCTCCCTCACTGCCCAAGCCTGTTCTACATTAAAAAGATTGCTTGGATCTCATGTGTAATGTCGATTTTGGGGGTAGGCGGGCAAAGATAATTTTTTTTGGCGGTGGGGGGTGGGGATTGATCATGTTAAATGGTCTTGGGTGTGGGTTTCACCTCATACCTCAGAGTATGTCCTAAATTTGAACATGAAGTGGGAGAAATCCTGAGTTTTATTTCAGTATTTCGCTCCTGCTCAGCTGGCAACCTAGTTCCCCACTAACACTGCCACCATCACCACGAGCCATCTCTGTTCCAACTTTAGAGTCGCTCTGAAGAAATCCTGGCTTTTGGTCCCCCAAGAAGCCGTGACGTTCTTTATGGATACTGGAAGTCACCCATTCTTTGATCGTGTTTCTGTCTTTAGGTCCAGTCTCTTGTTACTGTAGGAACGATTTTTAACTTCCCCTCTCATCCTTTGAC
>NW_006494324.1:0-2220 GCF_000325575.1 Pteropus alecto | reverse complement strand
TTCTCTTGCTGCTTTTAAGATTCTCTATCTTTAACTTTTGATATTTAATGATATTATGTCTTGGTGTGGCTATCCAAGATTGTTTCTCTGAATTAGGTGAAACAGCTACATCTCTGTCTTGAAGCAATGGCCTCAGGCAGGTGATGAACTCTATCATTCAACCCTGCCCTAGTTCTTGGTTGTCTCTTGAATCTTTGTGATTGTCTAAACAGTTTGAGTTATTCATACGTCCCTAGAGTTGAGGGTATGCCAATACCTGTCAGTATTCCCAGGAGAGGAACTTCATTTAGCACCTACTTTCAGGTTGATTGAGTGCTAGAGCCTCAGGCAGCAGCTTTTAAAGTATGAAAATATATACACTTTAGTGGGGCTGAAATCAAAAACTCTGTTGGTCTCCAAGCCAGGAGATCTGGAGGTGTCCCCTGGATGAGTTGCAAAAATCGGGGCTCCAAATGAGCGTATAAGCTGGGAGGTATCACCAAGCTGTAGCAAGGCCAAGGAGGTACACAAAATGGTGTCTCCCTGTTTATATTCCCTAGGAGCACCTCTATAGCCTCTACGTATGTGGGAAACATGAAGCCTTTCCCGCAGTCTGAAGCTCCAGAATAAATGATAGGCCTTTTCACAGGCAGACTGGGGATGTGTTTCAATCTGCTATTTGTGCAGTGCCCTGAGAATGGTAGCCTGCCAAAAACTTTCTTCCTCATCATTATAGTCCTGTGGAACCCAGGAATACCAGCCCCCTTGGCCACCAGGGACAAGTGATCGAGATACATCTCATGTGTGGATTGCATGTGCTCACTGGTTTTAGCAAGGCAGCAGGAGAGTGTAGGGGGCAGGGCAAACTCGCAGTCTTCAGCAAGAGAGCAGGAAAATGCTTTGACTGCACATACCCGCAGGCTTCAGCGATGTAGTTGGAGAGTGTCTTATCTCATGCACACTAACTTTAGGGAGGGAGCAGTAGAATGCTGTAATCAGTCATGCTCATAGGCCCCAGCTAGGGAGTGGGGAAGTGTTGCAAGGGAGTGGGAGAATGCCGTGATCTTTCATGCTCACCCACCCCAGCAAGGAGTGGGGAAGTGCTACAACCAACCAACCCTCTCTGGTTTCAGTAAAAAGTGCCACAACCACTCATCCCTACCTATCCTAGCAAGGCAGCAGGAGGGTGCCACACCCAGCTCACCTGCCTATGCTAGTAGAGCAGGAGGAGAGTGAAAAAATGGTATCCATAAGTATCTCTGTCTCTGAAGAGGGCTTCAACTGTCCTCTGGTTCTCCAGAATATGCTTTAAGATTAGCAAATGAGCTTCCTTCACATATAGTCTAAGTGCTTTTCAAACTTCTGCTTTTGCACTAGGTGCCAGGGAGAGTGAGACCACATGCAATCCACACATGAATGATAGAGATGCATCTCAGTTTCCTATAGCTATTTGGGCCTCATTGTTTTTCTAAGCCAGACATTTTGGGGTTCATCTCTTTAGTGCAGATCCCAAGGGTTGGAGTTCCTTGTGAAGCATAAGCCCCCCACTCCTCTGATAGAGGCACCAAACTGGTGAGGGCCCTCTCTGTTCTGTGTTACCACACCAGGGGTGGGATTGGGGGGGCAACAGTATGTCTCGGCCTCTCCTACGCACCTTGATGTGGTCCTTTTATCTTTTGTCATGGAAGAGCAATTCACCTAGTTTTCAGAACTTTTTCAGAAGAAAACAATCCATACCATACATAGCTGTAGATTTGATGTGTCCATGGGAGGAGATGAGTTCTGTGTCTTCCTATGCCATCATTTGGACCCTTCTGTTTCTTGGGTTTTTTTCTTTCTCTCTAAAACTTAGCACTCAGGGGACCACTGGAGACCACCAGTGGTTCATAGAACACATTTTGAGAAATAACACTCAAAGGGCAAATTCTAATAAAGTCTAACCTGGAACCCTACTGGAGGCTTTTGAATAATAATTGGTCCTTCTGAAGACTCCAAAGCTTCAAAATATAAAAGGATTTTGGACACTACGACGGTAAATGGGGGAGTATTTTTGAATAGAGGTGAAGGGCCACTTTCCAGCTTTCCCTCAAATCACATTCTCAGCTGCCTTCTCCTTTTTTTCTAATTAAAATATCCACATGTCCTGAGCACCTTAGTGGTAGCAGCAACAGCAGGATCTCTTCAGGGCAGGGAAATAACCTGCTTTTGTAGTGGCTGAAAAATGACTACTTGAGATTTATT
>NW_006494323.1:0-2206 GCF_000325575.1 Pteropus alecto | reverse complement strand
GTGTGTCCTCTGGTGTCTGATAAGAGTGACCTTCTGACCAAAGCCCCGCCCACACTCGGGGCACACATAAGGCTTCTCCCCAGTGTGTGTTCTCTGGTGTCCCATGAGGGAGACCTTTTGGCTAAAGCCACGCCCAAACTCAGAGCACAGGTAAGGCTTCTCCCCTGTGTGTGTCCTCTAGTGTCTGATGAGGGTGACCTTCTGTCGAAAACCATGCCCACAGTCAGCACAGATATAAGGCTTCTCTCCAGAGTGTGTGACCTGGTGACTGAGGAGCAGGGACTGCTGCCTGAAGCCACGCCCACACTCCAGGCACAAGAAGGGCCTCTCACCTGAATGTGAGCTCCGGTGTTGGAGAGGTGATGCCTTCTGGCAAAAGCCTCTACCACACTCAGGACACACAAAAGGCTTCTCCTCAAAGTGTGTCCTCTGGTGCAGGATGAGAGCAATCTTCTGGCGAAAGCCTCGCCCACACTCCTGACATACAAAGGGTCTCTCCCCAGAGTGTATCCTTTTGTGGTTAGTGAATGAGGATGTATATCTGAAATGTCGTCCACATTCCCTGCACACATATAGCTTCTCCCCCGAGTGCTTCCTTTGGTGTATGGTGAGAGAGGATTTCCGGCCAAAGCCTCGCCCACACTCCCTACAACTATAAGGCTTCTCCCCTGTGTGCATCCTCTGGTGCTTGAGGAGGTCTGACCTCTGGCAGAAGCCTCTGCCACATTCTGGACACACATGATGCTTCTGGACGCTAAAGAGACTTGGGTTTGTGCTAAGTCCTAGTCTATATTTTCCATATGTGACTGCTCCAGATTCTGAGATGTCTTTCCTCATCAACACTCTGTCTCTCTCCTTAGAGGTCATCCCCTGGTTTATTCCTCCACCTCTGCTGCCTACCACTGTGTCTACTGGCTGACCTTGAAATGGGCTAAAAAATACACTTGAAGTCCCATTCTGCTGCGGCCTCTTGAACATGGTATTAGAGCCTTTTCTCTCTCCATCTTCTGCTTTTTCACTTGAGCAGCTTGGAGCTTCTAGTGGGAAGTAGTTTCCCGCAGAAGAGCTTGGGAAGATCTGAGGGGGGTGACCGCACAACACATATTGTCTGAGGAATTGAGGACTGGAAAAGGCCACCGGCCAGGAAAGACATGGCTGGAATTCTGTCCTTGGTTCTGCTGGAGAGAAAGTCTTGGTCAAAATCACCACAGGTACCTTGTGGACTGTTAAACTTACCCAACAGTCATTCCTCAGATATTTACAGAAAGACTTACAGACCTACCTTCCATCCCACGGTGACACATTAATGTATATCCTGTTGCAACACAGAACTCACAATATGAGCCAGCTCTAAATACCAGCCTGACTAAATAGTTTCAAGAAAGCATCACAGACAGTATCAGCCATATAATTTGCTGCCATTAGAGTTAAACATGTTCCCCAATACAATTATCTCAGAAGCCACAGACAGTAACACTGATGTAAACATTATCCACAAATATATGCTTTTACTGAAAGTTAAACTATACAACTTATTACAAATTTCTTTAGTGACTTTTCCTATAAGAGAGGGATGGGGCCATTACACAGTCATTCCACCTAGAAGCCCCATGGAGGAGGCAGTATAAAGGAGAGATCAGAGATCCATGTGGGAAATGAACTGGAAGGTGGTGCCACCATCCTTAACAAGTACTTCCTAAAGGATACGTGCTGGGTTCTCTGTCAAAAAGTGGGGACCGGCAGTGAAACAAGACACAGTCCAGGTCTGCAACCCCTTAAAGGATCCTAGCTCCTTGTGTCTCCAATCAAGCCAAGACTTGCTTTTCTCAGTTTTCTACAAGCTGTTGTAAAAGGAAAAATTTCTGCCTACATAACAGCTCTTGCCTTGGAGATATCAATTTTGTACACCTTATTCCATTACACTGGTTCTATTTACTTGAAGCTGATGAAAAATACATGAACTTTAAATAAAGTACACCATGCCTTCCCAGACCTGATTCTTTCTTCGCTAAAGTGAGATGTGTTTTATGAACCATCTATAACATGGGTCAGGAAACTACATTCCACTAGGTGTTTTGTAAGTAGAGGTCCATTGGATCACAGCCATATTCTTCATGTAGTGTCTACAGCAGCTTTCACATAATGGCAAAGTTGAGTAGTTGCAACAAAGAACATAAAAGTTGCAAAGCCTAAAATATTTACTATG
>NW_006494322.1:0-2160 GCF_000325575.1 Pteropus alecto | reverse complement strand
TTCAGGGCCCACGCGCCAAGTCCCTGGGTTGGAGAGACCCCTGCCTCCTCTGTAGTCCCACTGGGACCCTCACCCTCAAACATGAAGGTGTCAGCCTCAGCTCGAATATCCTCGTCTGATAATTTCTTCCCATCTTCATCCTGAGAGAAAGCAAGACTCCCCAAATCATACCAGCTCTGAGGACCCTGAGACAATCTCTGAAGCTCCATCATCCATCCAGAAGCCCAAGCCCACCCTGCCATCCTAGACCTCCTTGTTCACTATTGCCAGAGGCTTCCATCCACAGGCCTCCTCCTTGGCCTCCTTGCCTCCTGGTGGGAGGAATCCACGATCCATGAATATTTTCATGTTTCTATGGGATGAGGGCTTTCTGAGAAAAAACGTTAGCGACAGCTTGGGTTACAGGATGATCGAATGGCAACTTGCCTTGGAAGTTACAAATTGAACGTTGCTCCAGAATAAGTTGCTCACATTCTAGGATAGTAAATCTACAGATTCTTTATCTTCCCTGGAGATAAGGAATAGATTGTAGATCCACGGATCCTATAGACTTTGCCTTCTCACTGAAGAACATTTGTTTGTGCTCCAGAGCAATAATAATCTCTCTCCCTCTTCTCCCTCTCTGTCTCTCTCTCTCCCTGTCCCCCTCTCTCCCTCCCTCCCCCACCGCCATAGGGAAGAAGGGGCAGAAGTATCAGCTGTCCTGTGTAAGTTCCAAGATTCAAAATGTGAAGGTACTTCTGTGATGCAAGCATGGCTGCACGTGCAGGTTAAAGCATCATGCGGCCCTCGGAAGAGTTTGAGAATGCAGAACCGGAGCTACAGTTCTACTCTGGCTACTGTTACTGCTGTGAGTAATAAGTGGACTGCTCCGACCCATGGTTCCAGAGCATCTGCAAATAGAGATCTCCGTGGTAGACTAACTTGCTAACTTGGAAGCAGAGTAAAATCTCAGGCCCTTTATGTTTTCAGACTTAGCAATCTCCAACAGGCTGCAATACACGGTCATCTCTAGAACTTATCCCTCATCCCGACTTCCCTTCCTCAAGCACCCTCTCCAGTGCCCTATGCATCAAGTTCAAGTTCTTCAATCTGACATTTGAAATCAAGGTCCATCCCACCTCTTGAATTCAGATCCCAGAGAAGTATACCTTGGTCAGCAGGAGCACATCAATGAAGTCCAAAGTCTTGGTCTTAGCCTTGGCCTTGAGGAAATCATCAATACCGTGATCAGAGAGGGTGCGGCGCCGCTCCTGGATGACGGCATCTGTGAAGTCGTGCACCAGGCGACAGGCCCGGCGGAAGCGCTTTCCATCAGGGGTAAGGTAGTACAGGAAATCCATGTGCAGGAAGAGCTGCTCATGTCGTTTTGTCGCGAGGGCACTGAGCTCCAAGATGGTGGCAATATATTCACTGGGCTTCCTACCAGATGAGGGCAGGAAGAGAGGCAACAACTTGGCTCACCTGAAGACCCAAAAGTACCTCTCACCAAAAGCCAAGAGCTACCTCCCTTTAGGAAACTGAGTATCCAGAAACAGATGGCCCCACACATACATGGTGGGGGCGATCCAGGAGACATGACTCTCTAGACTTTCTTCTCTCCTGCGTCCTATCTCTGTGAGTTGCCTCCATGCCCCATGAGGTAAGACATCGTGCTTCTCGCTTCTCTTTCCTACCCAGTATCTGCCCCTTCTCCTTCCCAAAACATTCCCACATAACTCAGACTTCATCCTTTCCCAGCTGGTGAATGAGCCCAGCCCTCTCCCTAGTCTCCTTGCATCCAATATCAACACCATCCTGTGTCTACACAATAGTTGGTCTTCTCTAGAGTCAGCTGTCCAAGCTCAGCTTTGGACATGACTCTCATCTGCTCAAATGCCTTCCGTGGAAACCTCAAGAGAAAGTTCATACTTCCTTCCCTGACTTTTTAGTGGCCTCAGGATATAACCCCTCCAACCTCATTTCCAGGATGTCTCCTCACTGTTGCACACACTCTACTCATCCCAGCCTCCTGGAGTTTATCATTTGTCCCTACCATAAAGTATTGCTCTTTCTCTTTCCCCTTCCTTGTCCTTCAATGTCTAGCTCGACCCACCTCCTCCAGGAAGGTACTTCTGATTGCCCCGGTCAGTCCTCCCTCCATCTGCTCCCTTGGGTCTA
>NW_006494321.1:0-2221 GCF_000325575.1 Pteropus alecto | reverse complement strand
TTGACTTGCGATCACAATAACTCACTTTTCTGGTATAGTTAATATTTTATTTCCCCACTGGTGTTAATAAGAGCAAATCTTTGCAAGAAGAATATTTTGATTAAAGATTCAGCACTTTGCAACCCGTCTTCATTTTAAAATTCGATGCTGTGAATCCACAGTTCTTCCCTGAGGCCTTCTTTATTACCGCTCCAAACTGGTGTGCAAGTCATTTTTTCTTAAACTATGAAGACATATGGTGGTTTTAATAAATGGATTTTTAGAAGAGTGTTAATCTTTACAATGAACAATGAAACACTTTTTTTCTGTAACTACTTCATTACTTCGTATACAATTGTATTCCAATAACAAGAGTGAGAGCAAATCCATTTGTATAAATCCAGGTTCATATAATTTTACGTAAAGTATTAATGTCTCCATGTTGATATAGTGTCAGTTATATCAGAAATTGAAAAAGATCGTGAGCTCAAACCTCAAAATCTCTAGAGTGAAACTAATTTGCCATTGGTATAAGAGCAAAGGGATATTTGTGGACATTTCTTTTTTAATACATTTCAAATGAAGCCAAGTATCTTTTCTCACACGTCTACTCTTGCCTCCGAAATAAAGCTTGCCCTTTGAGGAAATAGGAAAGCTAACCCAGTCAGCCTGTGGAAAGGTGGGTTGGAGCCATCCTATTTCCTGGAAGTCAGCGAGAAGCCCTAGAGATTATTCATAATAATAAAAATTAGCCAATGATTAGCTCTGATAATTAGCTTCACGCTAAAAGTGCTACACACTCTCGCTGAGCTGGACCAAACGGAACACGTGCTTATGCTTTTCCATTCAGGTGACGGCTGCACAGGAGTTTTGGAAGAAAGTTGGTGTAAATAGTAGAACAAATGAAAAATTATCTGGGCACATGCTGTGAACTAGTGTGCGACAGGCGTGATCTGCTCTGACGTCACTTCTCCTCCATACTTGTTCCAACGTCGTGCTGAGCAGAGTGCACGGGGCTGGGAATACAAGGGCTGATGGGGTGGGGACATTTCCAGTCCTCGCGGATCTCATGTTGTCATGTTCAAGGAAGAGGAAACACGTAAGCAATTAAAAATGCAAATTATAAAGGTTTCTAACAGGAGTTCTAGAGATTAACATTGGCTTGAATTACTTCGGATCAGTAGTCTATTGTGAATTACCTCTCTGTGCTTTGAGGCATTTTTCCATTGAAGCATTTCCTTTCATTAGAACAAGTGAGGTCGTATGTAGTAATAAAGAAACCCCAATACCTCAGCAGCTTAAAACAAGAAAAACGTATCTCACATTTATGTCACCAGTGGTCACATACCAGGCAGCATCCCTCGGCCCATCTACAGGTGTAGTAGTGGGCTCTCTAAACTGCATACTCCGTCCGTACAGCAGCGATTCGGTGTGGCACTCATGCTGGTGACGTCGCGGGGGGTGCGGCCAGCCCACGTTCAAGGCCATGATTGGAAATGACTCACGTTTCACATTTTATGGGCAGGAATAAGTCACGTGGTCCTTGGTTCATTTCAAGGAAGGCCGAGGCCAGTTTGGTGACCCATGCCCACAGCTGTAGCGACATGTTTGGCACTAAGCTTGCAAAGTTCCTTCCTGTATAAAGATTAATGAGCTAACACAGTTGCTACTAATGATAGTGATTAAGATAGTCTTATCATTAAAAATAATGATCACATCATTATCATAATAATCGTCACTTTAATTATTATTTTTTAAGATTTTCTTATTCTTTCTACAAAGCAGACGACTTTAGAGTGTTCGTTATTAAATTAAGTGAAAAACGGTGTTTCTGCATCTTGGTGTAGTTACGTTTTGTCATAGTAACTATGTCAAAACATATGTCAGGTCGCTGTGTTTTTTCTTTTCTTTACCCTGTGGCTTTGAAGCTATGGTTATCCCAAGCCGGTCACCTGGCACCAGTTTTATTCCGTGATCATCTGTCCCCTGTTACGATGAAAACGTGAGAGCTTCTGCGCCCTTCCCTCGAGCGCGTGCTCTCCAGCGGTCTCCCCGGGTGCCGCAGGCTGAACGGTGGCACAGGGAGGACACACGCGTGTTCCGACTCCCGCGTGTGCACCTGTGTTTGGAAAAAGGGTCTTTGCCGATGTAATGAGGTCGAGGATCCCGAGATGAGACCATCTGGGTCTTCTAGGCCGGGAATGATGACAGCGGACTGTGCAGGAGGGAGACGAAGGGAGGC
>NW_006494320.1:0-2218 GCF_000325575.1 Pteropus alecto | reverse complement strand
CACTACCTGGGAGATGTCTGGGGAACTGAACTCTTTTCACTGTGACTCACCTGCCTCCCCTTTTCTGATACTCATCAGCTTTAAAATCATATATGAACTATTCATATGTGGGGGCTCGAAGGACCTATATATACGCTGCATGTGTAGACTCTAAATTCTAGTTCCTACAGATTTCAAATAATCAGAAAGCTGAAATAACCAAGTTTTTTTATAGTGTCACACTATGATAATTGATGTTCATAATTATGGCCTTGAGGCACGGCAAGTTCCTTAACTGCTTTCTAAATTATCGAAGAACAAATTATGTTCAGTTGCATTTTAGAGTTAAGTGTATTTTAATTATATTCTCGTTCTTGGAAAATTAGTAACTCATACGGCTGAAATAGATGATCAAGGCAGCTTTGTGAATAAAATATTCTGGATAGAGCTCAGATTTCCAGAATGTTCTCACGAACCCGTATTCTGCCATCATTATAGGTAGATGAGAGTTTTAATTTATACCCTCTCTCTTTCCATAAAAGAATAAGGCCACTTATAAACCACTGTATTATAAAATAGTATATTTAAATTAAGCACAGAAATAAAGGAAATAGAAGTGGGAGAAGAGATGAAGCCAACAGTAAGGTTAGAATCAAAAACACATGCCACATATCTCCACTTTAACTAAAGATAAGCCCACTTTTGCTTCCGAGCTTCCTAGCAGCCAAGGCAAAGAAGAAAACATGATTAGTGACAGCACACACAAAATCCAAAAGACTTGACTACTTAATGAAGAGACTATTTCTAGTACTTACACCTGAGAGAAATTTCTCTCACACAGACATTACTCACATGACACACAACTCCAGAAATGAGCCATGGCTTTAGCTACATGCTTGCAGAAAATACAATGATCATTTCCAGCAGGTTGACTCTCCTAATACCCCAAGGCCGGAGGTCAAAAGCTCAAATGCCATTGAAAATGGGTGAGATAGGCTGAGCCAGGGGTACAGCAGGAGACAGTAGGTGGCTGAGGACTGTAATAAGCCGGAAAGTTTGTGCAGCATCTGAAGGAGACAGCGGTGACTCAGCTCCAGCCAACTGCTGCTATGCAGGAATATGGGCCCTACGTTTCCAAATGATCCGAATTAATTATGAAATATTTCAAGCCTACAAGAGAGTAAATAACACCTGCATACCTGTAGGAAATAAATAACAGTCATACAACAAACACCTCTGTACATACTCACTGCCTGTATCCCTTAAGACACAGAACCTTCCAGCACTTTTGAGAACCTCTCCCTATCGTCAAGACCCTGATTTTTACGTCTGGTATCCTCCTGCTCTTCTGTACAGTTTACCCCGTGTGCGAATTCCTAACCTATCTTCTCCTCCATTCTACATTTTTGAACCTCACTGCCGTATTGATTTCTGTGCTATGCCGCCCTCTGCGTTTCTAATCTCCCCTCTTGTTGAAGGATATTTGAGCTGTGTCAGATGTTTTGCCATTAGAGTGAAGCCACCGACGTGGCTACGTGTGTGTCTCCTGGTGCACACGGGCAAGCGTTTCTCTAGGGTGGGCCTAAAATCTAGATGTTGATATCGGCCAGACTAATTCCAGTTTAAAAAGAACATTACATGGGCCAACTCTAATGCAGGAGAAAAACACGGCTGTGGGCTGGATGCTATCTGCTGGCTGCTGGTCTGCAGCCTTCAACACAGGCTGACAGCTTTGTGGTAAACAGCAAAAGAATAACTCTGTAAGAGTTATAACTCTATAACTCTAACATGTCAGGCCGCGTTTGCTCCCGCCCATGATCTAGCTTAATTCAAGGACAAGAGAGTCTCATGTGGACAGACCATATGACCTTCAGGCAGGTATTCAGGAACATCATTTCTTAAAAATTAGTTTTTGAAGCCTTTTGGATGGGATAAAGTTTGACCTCACGCTCACTCACACAAACACAGAAGGAAGACATATGTGGTACCGACTGAGCCGGGTGCATTGGAGGGAAACCTGACAACCTGCTGGTAGGTCACAAGATGCACCTGGAAATGGCACTACCACTAACGGCTGAGGCCGCCTCCGGAGTGGGAGCTTGAGTTCAATGACAGAAACTATAAAACTGTGGGGAGTGTGATCCCAAGTTCAAAAGATTCAATACGTTACAGTCAAAAATAAATGAATTATGTGATGCATAACACCCATATAATTATATCAACACATGGAAACAAAATG
>NW_006494319.1:0-2217 GCF_000325575.1 Pteropus alecto | reverse complement strand
TCTTGGGTTACATATCCGAACTCACCTACGTGGGAACAGGACAGGAGCTTGTTTACTCACTGCACGGTACAGTCCTCGTAGGCAGTTTATCTGACTGCTGCAAAATTCCTTAGGACTAATTAATGAAGTTTCAGCTTATAACGCTAAAGACGGAACTTAAATTCGCAGTCAAAACATTCTGGTATCTGTTTTTTAACAGTTCCTCAGAGCCGTGAGTGACTGTCCACCAGAGGGCGCTGTGTGGACCACTGGAAGCATCTGGAGGTGACCGGGACCTGGCCCGTCACCTCATTTCTGAGAACCACTGCTCTAGGGAGAGACACTTGCATCAATGTCATCATCCATCTCCACCTGACAAGTCTCCACTGTGGCTACAAGTGAAACTGTGCCAACAGAGCCACTACGTAATCTGAGTTAAGTACTTTCAAGATGGTAGACTAGGAGAGAACGCAATAGGCGAAATAAATAATAATGACAACAGTAACAACAGTAGTAAGACAAGCTGCCCCTGAGAATACAGATTCGATGGGTCAGACACCTTCATACAATCTTGAAAGGTAAACACGGCACTTCCCATTTTATAAGTGACAACGACTAAGGTTGAAAAGGGCAGGGACTTGTCTAAGGTGACAGTGCAGGTAAGTAGTAATGCTGGAATTCGAACTCAGTCCTGACGGCAGAGCTTGGGCTCTTCCCACAGATCCTTTTGTGGACCTTTTCCTTTAAATGAATACACAGGTCAGAATCTGATGAATTCAAGTTTGGTTTTTTGCCTTTGGAAAAAAGTGGGGTGGAGCGGGCGGTGTGGCTTGGGGTGAGCTCGCAATCTTGGTTACCTTCCCAAGGCATTGCTTTGCACCATGGGGATCGGTGGATCTGCTGATTATGCTTATCTGGGAAAATGCCCGCCTGAACCCTGGACCTTCACCTTGGCTGCGCTCAGGCTGCTCACTGAGCTTCTTAACTGGATGTCTGAGTAAGCATTCTTATCTTAGTCAACTTTTCACTGAAGATATACCAACAGAACGTACAGAAGTTGTTAAGAGTTTATGACTTTGAGTTTCCCACAAAGTCTGCATATGCACGTAATCAGCACCCAGGCGGGACACAGAACCACACCAGTGGTCCAGAAGCTCCGCCCAGTTACCCCCACCTCCCAGGATAACTGCCATCCTCACGCTGCACAGACTATTTGTGTATTTTTGAATGCTAAACAAATGAAACCAAGTTGTATGTAATTTTACCCCCTTTTTTGGATCCAGTTTCTTTCTGAGCAGCCTTATTTTTACTTTTATGAGAGATATCAGGAAAGGTGGCCCCAGGAAAAACAATACTGAAGGTCTCTATGTTTTAAGGATTGACATTAAATAAACAGTTTTTTTTTTTTACCACTTTGGAGATTTAGCGTTTGTGGGAGAAAGAAACAGTCTAGAGAGGGGAAAGGAAGGTGGGTTCTGGGTTTTGGTTCAGAGTTCCTGGTGCTAATTCACCTACTGAGTCTGTTCGAATCACCCCCACCTTAGCAGCTGATGTTCACCGGGCACTTGCTATGTGCCAGGCGCCTTCCTAGGCACCATGCGTGTGGTGACATTTCATCCCCATAATTACCCTATCTGTAAGATAGAGACTATTATCTCCATTTACAAATGAGGAAACTGGGACTCTGAATCGCTTGCCTGTGGTGAGACAGCTAATAAACGAGCCAGGGTTTGAACCCAGGCCTCCAACTCCTGAGTCTGTCCTCTACTTTGCCTCTCCGCTAACAGCTCTCATTTACAGTTTTACCAAGGGCCCGGCCCTGCGCTAAGTGCTTTACATGGAGTACCTGGCTTGTTCCCCACAGCAACCCTACGAAGTCATGACCACTGGTATTCCCATTTAAGCTGAAAGAAACTGAGGCTCAGCAAGATCAAGGCACTTGCCTGAAGAGCACTGAAAACACTTGTGATTCTGATGTGCATCTCTCAGTTACTAAGCTGTACTGACTGTCGGCATCTTTCAAGCTCTTGTCAGTCAAGTTGGGAAGAAATCTTTGAGAGATTTTGAGAGTTATTACAAATCAGCCACACTAATGCCAACATTAGAAAAGACTTTATGATGAGACACACACAGAGCATTTGCGAGGAACAAAATTAGTGAGCCCTAGAGTTAGAATCTGAACCTTCTCCCTTTATGCATGAGGCAAATGCGGTCTGGGCAGGGGCAGTGTGGCTGATG
>NW_006494318.1:0-2209 GCF_000325575.1 Pteropus alecto | reverse complement strand
AAACAATTATTAAACACAGATGACTCTGAAAAACATGATGCTGATGAAAAGGAACGAAAAGTTCACGTTTTTGGGCGAGGGGTCAGGCATTCGTGGCTATTGACTAGCAAGAGGCATGAAAGAACTTTTTGGGAGACAGGACTATTCTGTTTTGTGATCTGAGTGGAGGTCACAGGGGAACCTATGTAAAAATTCCTGGAGCTGCACACTTAAGATTGGTATATTTTACTGTTAAAATTGTACCCCAACTAATATCTAAAACCAAAGGAAGTAAAAAATAAAAATAAAATGACAAGTCTCTCCTGCGTTCTCCCTATTTACCATCCCCTTTTTGCCTCCCCTTCCCCCCCGCCCACTTCTCTCCCTGGTTCATGCTTCTTGTGTGTGTTTCGAGAAGGAAGTCTTACACTAAAACTGTATAAATTACAGCTGTAAGCATACTTAGGTGACAGCCATATTGAAAGTAGCATAGTGGGGGGAGAATGGAATTGACCTTTGCAACTGAAATACAACAAAGCCACGCATGAGGGCCCGTGTCCATATTGACCCATGGACACTTAAGGAAGGCACATTCCCGATGGCCCTGACCTTGGCTCCCATCAGGACATGTCTTCCTGACAGCGGCTGTGGCCCTTCTTCCAGCGTTCCTATGTAAGACTCTCATGAATTACAGTGATTCTTTGGTCTAGGACCTCAAAAGAAATTTCTATTCTCCAAAGACTTGTCGAGGCTTCAAGGAATATTCTACCGTCTGGCCTCTGGCCCTTTAAGGCATCTCTGGGCACAGGCCTGCTACTCAGAAGTCCAACTGCCCAGCCCTGGTAGTCATGGAAACATAAGGATGTTTTGATTGACATGTTCCCCTTTCGACCTGGCAGTTACTGGTATTTCTACATCTGAGGAACACTCTTCTCGCCTTTTCCTATTTGTGGGGAACCGCTGTGGTTTATTGTTTTGGCCTGGTTAAGGAGAGCCTTGAGATTTCTCAGGGGTCACGTTAATAATTGATAATTCATTTCTGCGAAGAAGTTAAATGTCATCAGATGGTGCTACAAAAGAAGTAAGCCCAGGCCACCTTTATTTTGACGTAAATGAGCATCATCACATTTCCAGCCTGGTCTACTGGCCTCTGTGCTATTGGATTTTGTAACCGAGGACGTCTGAATGTGGATTGTAACTTACAGCATGGGGTGATGCCATGGCCAGCATCACATCTCTCTTTCCATGAAACAACGGCATGACTGTGAGCGTGGGAAAGCAAATGGCTAATGTGTGACCTAGAAAAGGAAGCAATAGTGTCGCCAAACCACAGGGTCTCGTCGCTTCAATGAATTGAACACATCTTTGCTCTTTATAAAGTATCTGCTGTGTTTGTGACACTTGTCAATTGTGGTAAAATATAAATAACGTAAAATTTACCATTTTAACCGTGTTTCAGTGAGTGTACAGTTTAGTAGCATCAAACATGTTCGCATGATCGTGCAACCATCGCCACCGTCCATCTCCAGAACTTTCTCAACTTCCCAAACTGAAACTTTGTCCCCATTGAACCCTAACACTCCATTCCCCTCCCCAGCACCCGTCTCTAGGAGTTTGACTTATCTGGGGTCCTCATCTAAGTGGAGTGATCCAGTATTGTCATTTTGTGTTTTCACACAGCATAATGTCTTTAAGGTTCATCTCTGCTAAGGATGTGTGAGAATTTTCTTCCTTTTAAACACTGAAAAGAATTCTGGTGAGTGGAGAAAGTCCATATTGTCTATCCATTCATCCATCCACAGACTTTGGTGTTGTTTCCAGTTCTCTTCCTCCTCGTCTTTTTCCATATCCTCCTCTCGGTCCTCCTCCTCCTCTTCCTCTTCCTACTCCTCCTCCTCCACCTCCTTCTTTAAAACAAAAAGGTGAACTTCACTAGTGGAGAATTCCCAGAATGGTAATGAGGACGGTTCTATCCTGCATGTCGGAAGAGATTGGTTACCAGCTTCGGGTGACGAGGAGGGAGTCTTCATAATGCGAGTAGCTGTGAGCAGAGGAGAACAGGACGACAAAAAGCAGAGTCCCGGTCCCCTGGGAGGAGCTTCGTCCACCTGCCCAGTGAACCACCAATGGACCCCAGGGTGAGGGGCGCTCTGGCCAGGTCGCTCGGCCAAGAATGGCTACACATGGAGTCAGAAAGAACTGGCTACCCATTTTGCAGCCGCGGCTTCCG
>NW_006494317.1:0-2190 GCF_000325575.1 Pteropus alecto | reverse complement strand
TTTTTTAATATAATACCTAAGAGTTGAAGGGGAAAACTATTATGCTCAGACTAAAAAATTTTAGCCATATAGAGTCAGTCCTCACATCTTTATTTTTGGAGTGTGGTTGCTGAGTAACCATTGAGCCTCATATGCCAGCGTAAGAGACTGTACCTGCCTAGTAACTAGAACATGGGCTAAACATGAAATTGGGGACAAGGGCTAAGAACACTGACATAGAAATAGAACATGAAAATCACCAGCAAGATAGACTTAAACCGACTGTGAATACTTTTGCACTAATAGTCAGAATTTAACCTATGACTTTAAAATATTGATTTCCACAGATATATTAGGATAGGTAGTGTGCAGAGATCAATAAAGAAAAATCAACAACTTCAGAATTTCTTTTCCCATAAATGAGTAAAGAGAAGAGGGAATTTAATGATATATACATTAAAGACAGTCATTCATAAACGTAAAGGATTTGCTTAAGGGAATTATCACAGGTATGTCAGAATATTCTTGGAAATCTCTATAGAAGCCTTTTTTGTAAAGAGCTAAGAAATAAATCATTTAGAGTTTAATAAAGATTATTTATGGCATTTATTATCCCTGAAATCATGTGAAACTCACTCGTGTAATTAGAATAATGTTCATGTCCTAATTTTTGGTTTATAGGAAAGGCTATTGATTTCTGAATTAGCAATTTCATCCAGTGAATTTATGTTTGAAGAAACCAGGAACTATGTTAAGCAAAGAAAAGCTTTTGGGAAAACAATTGCACATATACAGGTAAGCTTGTTGTCATGGTTTAGACGATATCAATTTACCCTTCTGAAATGGGTCTAGGCTTAATATAAATCTAGAGTAATTTTCATATAGGTGGTATTAGAATCCATGGAAGTGGACGAGATCACTGAGGGAGAGAGAGGAGAGAGTAAGAGAAGAAGAGGTCCTAGGCCAGAGTCCTGAGAAAAAAAGTACAAGATTTAAAAGCGGAATAGGAAAAGAAGTGCTTATAAATACAAATGAAAATGACGTCTAAAAAGGAGAAAGCAAATCAGGCAAGTGTTAGCTCAGAAACCGAGAGAAAAAAAGAATTTCAAGTAGGAGGAAGTGGAGCCAAATACCGCTGAGAGGGAGAATAAGATGAAGATCAGAGTGCCTTCTGGACATGATGATATGGAGGTTATTTTGTCGGAGCTGTTCATGGACTGGTGCGGGAATGGTGCCAGACTAGAGTGAGTAGAGGAATAAATGCAAATGAGGAAGTAAAGATACTGATGGCAGGCAACGCTTTCCTGAGTTGGGCTGTGAGTGTTAATTGAGATAAAGGATGGTAACTGGAGGGGCAAAAAGAAGAGGGTGGGTGAGGAGTGGAGGGAAATATTTGGGGCCAAGTGAGATAGTTGGAGAGTATTAATTTTTTGTTTTTATTTTTAGGATGGGAATGCTGGAGCATATCGTAAGGCCTAGAAAGAGAATTTAATAAAGAGGGAAAGATTGTAGATGTGGAGAGGATAATTAACTGCATATAATCTGCGAGAAAGTGTGAGGGCATGGATGCCAACGTACATGGGAAGCTAGGCCTTCCCATACCAACAGGAGAGGTGCTTCCTCCATTGCCTAGGCTCAAGCACAGAGAAGTGCTTGATGGTGTTCAATTAAGGTTGGGTTTTGCTAAGGAGTTTAAGATATTTGCAAAAGAACTCAGTATGTGGTGGCCATGATCACTAAATATGACAATCAAATTTTAGACCCTCTAGTTTCTTCTTAAATGAAGGAACACTTTATAAACAATGCAGTCATCAAATTGGTGAAGCATTTTACCAGCAAAAGACTTGGATTTGGAAATCTACTTGAAAAGTTTCAAGTAGAATGATTTGGCTGAAAGGCTTTGTGAAGGGAAGAGGAGAGATGAAACATTTTGGTAGCTTTTCAGGGTCAGTATTATATAAATTTAGGTGCATTTTAAGTCCTAGCACAGCTACTCGAATATCTGTGGTCTAGGCAAGTTGTATTGTCTCTCTTGGAAGTATTTTATTTGTAAGATGTGACTATCACTTCATAGAGGTATTGTGAGGATTAAATGAGATAATACACAGAAAGTGCTTAAAATATTGTCTGGCAAAGTAAGAGCTCATTAAGTTAGCTTTTATTATAATTTTTTCCTCAGTTAATGTCTTCCTCTGTTTTATTCCAGTAAAG
>NW_006494316.1:0-2205 GCF_000325575.1 Pteropus alecto | reverse complement strand
AAGGAAATAAATCACAGGAAGAAATAACGGACCAACATCGGAAGTACTTTCATTAGATGATAGATGGAAAAGCCACAACAGGCCTTACCTGCAAGGACATCCAGGCGAACCCCAAGCAGGCTTTGTACAGGGAGAGGTGTGGGCAGGGGAGAGTCCTCCCCCTGACTGTCTGCTTCAGTGCTGCCTGACGTCCTGCCTTGTCTCCCTTTTACCTTAGTCACTATGCGGATGTGAGCACCAACCGTGCAGCCCAGGAAACAGTGCCATCCTCTTAGGTCCGAGCTGGGGTTTGGATCAAGCCATTAGAGGCTCCCCACCCTGGTGCCGCAAGCCCCCGTGCGTGCCTCTCAGACTGGGTCCCACCCCAGCCCTGTCTCTGTGCTGGGTGTGGGGGCACCCTCGAGTCCTTACCACATCCTGCAGGTACGGGGGTAGTCCTCGTTCCTCGAGCTCACGCCCACGGGCAACACGAAGGGCTGGCCCTGCCCGGACTGGGCAGGCTGCTCCTCTGCAGCTGCAGCCCCTCTGTCCCCAGGCTCTCTGTCCTTCTCAGTGGGTAGCCCCATGTTGGGCTGGGCAGGGTCCTGCTGGGGCTCTCGGGGGCTCTGCTGGCTGTGGCGCTCGCCATCCTCAGGCCCTTCTTCCTGCTGCTGCTGCTCCTGGCGCACCTGCTCACGAACCTCCAGGACAATGCGGGAGAGCTCGTTGAAGTTGCGAAGGTTCTCGACATCGGGCAGCTGGATGCGGTGCATGAGGTCGATCTCCACTGTCTGCTGCCCAGCAGGGATGTTCGGGTCACCCTAGGGAGTGAGTGGGCAGCAGTCAGCAGGGTGAGACCAGCAGAAACACACTTTGCGCAGTTCCCAGCCTAGATCCTGCCTGTGGCCAGATGAGCATGCTCCAGCTTTCCTACTGACTTAGAAGCAAGCCCTTGAGAAGAATATTTTAGAAGACCTTAAAAAATGAGTGCCTGGAGCAGGAGGCCCCATCTGTGATGGGATCTTTGAGGAGAGAGAATAACAGCACCCACGAGTGACCTGGTGAGGGCCCCAGTGACCTGGTGAGGGCCTGCAGGCACCTGGCACAATGGCTTATCTTCATTCAAAGACCTAAGATGGGAACTAAGCCTGTTGAAGAGACCAGGGCTTAGAGAAGTTCACACCCTCCCCAGGTCAGGCGAGGGGCGGCAGGTCTGTGACGCCAGTTCGGATCTGTCTGCTGAGAATGCAGAAGCTCCTAAGCCTGAGCCCCAGGAGATCTCCCCAGCCCTGCAGTTCTACATGGGGATGAGGAGAACACTGAAGTCCCCGCAGGAGAGCCCCACTGGACCAGGGACTCGGCCCCAGTTCCAGGCTTTCATTCACAAGGAGCTTTCCCAAAAGGAACAGGACCCCAGGGAACCAAGGTTTAAGAGCAATGATTTGTGAGGACTCAGAAGAGATGCTGCTTCTTCAGGATGCTTTAGTGCATCTGCTAGAAACTCACCCCAGCAATGATGCAGGTAACGAGTGAGCACGGTGTGAATGGTGGCCTCTGAAACAGACGATGCCTGGCCTACTCAGAACCCCCTAACCATAGCTCAACAACCTTCCAGCCGCTTTCACAAGCTGCTGAGGCTAAGCCAGGCAATGGGGTCCATGTGCTAATGCAGGGGTCTCCAATGTGGTAACAATTGGGGTCTACTGGGAAGTCTCTAACCTAGCTCCCTCCACCATTAAATCAAAATCTGTAGGGTGGGGCCTGGACAATCAGTGTTTGCAACCTCCCCAGGGATCTAAGTGTGGGGCTAGGATTGAGAGCTACATAGTACAGCCACCTCACTAGTGCTCAAAATCCCCTGCAGATCCTGGTCCTGCAGGTCTAGGGGTGCCCAAGGATCTGCGTCCCTAACCAGCTCCCCAGTGAAGTGATGCCAAGAGTCCAGGCCCACTCTGAGTAGCAGGACACAATCTGAGTCACACTACTCCATGGCCAACCTGACGATTCCACACAGGGCTGGACCTGCTAGGCGGACCCTGGACTCACCGTGATCTTTGTGGCCCTGGCATGCTTCCCATGGAAGCTGAGCATGACAATCTCCAGGCCGTGGCTGCCATAGGTGCCTTTGAAGAGGCCCGGCCTGATGAGGTCGTCCGGGTGGCTGGGCGGGAGGTAGATGCGGCGGTAGGTCAGGCAGTTGCTGTGGGGGGAGCGGGCAGCATGAGA
>NW_006494315.1:0-2201 GCF_000325575.1 Pteropus alecto | reverse complement strand
GTCTGACTCAGACTGAGGTGGACAGGTGGGCACAGGGCTCTCAGCAGGGGACAAGGTGACAAAGCTGCATTTGTAGGAAAGGATTCCTGAATAGTCTATCACCCCCACAAGTATGGACAGCTGACTAGGTCCACGTCTGCTCCAGTGAAAAGATGTCCTGTGACTCAGGCAGTGAGGACGCAGTGGGGAGAGACACGGTTTAGGGGAAATTAAATAAAACAAAGCCCCAAACTTTTCCATCTCGGGATTTGGAGGGAAGAGGAGACAGGTCCGGGAAGAGGACCAAAGTGTGGACATCAGGACCAGTCTTTCCTTCTGGATCCTTCAACCTGCAGATACAGGGGCCAAGATAGGGCCCTGAGGTTCAGGGACCATTCTGCCTGGAAGGATGTCCCTCCTGCTCCAGGGTCCCTAGGCGCCACCTGATGGACGAGCCACGTTTAGCACTCCTGGTGGCTCAGCGAAGCCAGGTGGAAAGGGGTCTAACTTGCACTCACCCTCGCCCCCCCCCACATTCTCTTAAGGGTTGGGTGGGGGGGATACCAGAAGCTATGGGAGTCCCCGTGGTGGGAGGGGAGACCACGCCTGGACCAGACAGGCCAGGAGTGGATGCTCAGACACAGCCACTGAACCTCTGAGACAAAGTGGACATTGAGAGGACCAGAAGGGTCCCTAGGCCCTGAGGGAGCAGAGAGATGGTGGACCCTGGGAGCACTGGGCACGGACCTCAGCAGGGTCTCTAGCAAGCTGGTGAACAAACTCCAGAGACCCGATCAGCTCAGACCCAGGGGCCAGCAGGAGGATGCAGAACCGTCCACTCCCCAGGGTCCCTGCGGCATGTGGGGGCACCGTCCGCTGTGGCCACACTGCCCAAATCCTCAGGGCCATTTCCTGGTTCAGTCGCAGGGTACAGCCCACGGTCTGGACCCTCTGTTTCTTACAGCACCGGATCAGCTGGGTTGGGGATACGGAGGTCTGGGCCAAGCTCATGAAGCACATGGGCCTCGGTGCTGGAGGGATGGCAGACATGACAGCTCGATTCTCTCCTCCTTGGACCACAGTGACCACTGGACTGCGTCTCCCTGGGCTTGAGCGTGAGGCCTGGGGAGAGCATGTCTGTGCCCTGGAGAGGCTGAGTCCCACCCATCCAGGAGGAAACGACGGCTGGCATTGCAGACCCCTCCCCTGTCTCAGTCAGACCTCACCTGCTGACCCAGGACACTGAGGAAGTCCCTTCCGAGGACCCAGCCCTGCCTGGGAGCCCGCCTGGCGCTGCAGCCTCAGCAGCTGCTCCCTGGGCCGTGACCCCGGGAAGTCTCAGGTCGTCCCCTCCTGTCCTGATTCTCCTGTCTCCTCTTCATGGGGCCAACCCCTCCCCTGTGAGGTCATGATAGTACGTTATAGTCAGTGACAGGGACTCTGAGACCACCTTCCCTAGTCACGGTGCCTGCGCTCTGGCCACAAATGGACCCAGGGACGCCCGTCAGGGTCCAGAAGAGAATCCAGATGGGAATCCAGGCACCGGCCCAGACCCATGTGGTTCTTTGAAAACTCAGCCTTCCACGAAGCACGCCCCCTGACCCAATACACCTATGTTTGGACAACATAACTGTTTCTTAGGAACATTCACATCTATACACTTAGGGCTTTCAATTTAGAAATAACTGGAGCCGGCTGGGAGGCAGGGGCATGTGCAGAGCACAGCCCAGGGTCACAGGACAGAGACAAGGGCATCGTGCCTGAGCAGGGTGCCGCCTGTCTTGGACAGCAGGTGGGGCCCGACTGAGTGTCCTTCTAATGTGCCATTCATCTCTCTGTGCCACTCGCTGTCCGATAATAGCATGAAGTTGTCGGGAGAATTTTATGGTTCCTGTTTTGCACGTGAGAAACCGAAGTGTGTGCATGAGGAAACGTGTGGTTTGGAAACAGTCAGATTGTTAGGACAAGAAGCCAAGCCAGTAAGTTTCCCCACTGTCAAGTGTCTATGTATCTGTATAAGTAACTACCAATCTATGTTCTATGGACGTATTTATATATCCAAGTATCTGTGAATCTATATGTGTAACTATGTATCTATATATGTGAATACCAATCTATGTATCTATGTATGCACATATCTGCATAATTATGTAGCCATGTCTCTGTCTACCTATCTATCATTTATTTATCCATCTAGCTCTACCTCTATTGATCTACCCATC
>NW_006494314.1:0-2199 GCF_000325575.1 Pteropus alecto | reverse complement strand
AAATTTTCAACACCAACCGAGTCATTCTCACAGATCCCTGGAATAATATTTTGTGCCATAGCAACTTTTTATTGCATGTTTCTGTGTCTTCCCAACCAGACTCTGCCCTTCTCAAGGGCAGGAAATGAATCTCTGTATTCCCCTTGGGTCCTAGCCCCGTTTTTGAAATGTAGCAGACTGTCAGCAAGTGCCTGTTGGTTAATCAAATGTTCAACACTCATTCAGTATCCTACATATATAGTTTTTTGAGCTTACTCTCCTGGGTGCTAGAAATACAATGATGAATGAGACTGATGAAATGTCTACTATCCTGGAGCTCAAGCTCATCTCTCTAATTTTCATATAGGAGCATCTCAGAGGCAGAATAAAGCAGTATGGATGGAGCTCGAGCCTGAGTATGCATCACAGAACACTTAGTGAAAAACTGAGAAATGACCAATTACCTGTATCAAAAAAGGGGGCTCTGATGAACGTAATGAGGTTACTAATGCTGTTTTCAGCCCCCACATCCTCCCCATCTTCCAACCAGGGACTCTGCCATTGCTCTCAGAGTGACAGGCAAGGCGGACGTGGTACCCGAAAACTATAACTGTGTGGTAAATGTCATGTTACAGGAAGTACAGCGTCCTTTCTAGGCACATAGGGAGGGCCGTAACTTAGAGAACCAGAGAGACTTCTCATAGCAGATGACATATCTGCTGAGCCAGGAGGTATGCAGACTGCAGGATGAGCGGGGGGCGAAGGATGAGGGTGGGGGTTTCACGGTGAAAGAGCCGTATGTGAACAAGCCTGAGCCCTGGAGGGCGCCATGTCTATGGAAGCTGAAAGTAGTTTAATGCGATGGCAAACTACAGGAGAAGTAGTGAGTTATCGCGTTGAAGGCTAAGCAGGTGAGGACCACGAGGGGCACTGCCAACGTTTTGAGAGTTTGGACTTTATCCCAAGGGCATGAGAGAGTATAAGAAGGGTCGTAGTCATCGTGGTGACTACAACTACAGAGCGCCCTGGCTAACGTTTGGGGAGAAGATCGAGAAGAAGGCAGGCGGGGGGACCTCGAGACAGTTGGCGCACCCCAGGGGAGCTGTCTTCCAGGCTGGAACCCTGCCAGTGGGGCTGGAGGAACTGGGCGTTTAGGAGACAGTTTTAAGGTAGAAGCACGAGGGCTTGTTCGGATGTGGACATTTGAAAGGCAGCGTGAGTAAGAGTTACGCTTACGTATCTGATACAGGTGATCAAGAATAAAATAATTCTTTCCCCGAGGGAGGTAACGCAAACACTTGAACTGAGGCAGAAAGATTATGAGTTGGAAACATTTTGAATTTTAGGTGTTTGTGCGACATGCAAGTTATGTTCCCGTCTGAAACTCAGGGGCTTGCTCTCTGACCTAGAAATGGAGATAGGAGAGGCATGGCCGTGGGGGAGGTAGTTAAGCCAAGGCAGCAGAGCGGGCTGTGCGGAGGAGGTGTGGGCAGAGATTACAGCATCTACATGCAGTAGACGCCAACCTTGACCCGGTCAAAAGGTCATGCTGCCCTGCCCTTCGTCTTCGCTTACTCTTCTGCCCATTCATTCATTCATGCATGCATGCATTCATATATTCATCCTTTTTCTTTCTCTATTCATACGTTCACTAGTCATTTATTGAGCCAAGCGCTGGGTTAAGCTCTGAGGATTCACGGATTGCGAGATACAGATTCCGTCCCGAAAGGGAAGAGAGTCTCGTTGACGGGAGAAGATCCCTAGTGACAGCAGGGGTGACACGCACTCTAACGTCGGCACGGAATCGTGTGGACCCCGGTTCCTGGGTTACTGGGATCCTGGGAATTCCTTTGGAAGGAGGGAACACGTGAGCGGCATGAGGGAAGTGGGAAAGCTAGAGCCTCTAGTTCTCAGCAGCCGGACTTCTCACTGGGAGCCGTGGCCCGCGGCAGAAGCGCCTGTGTGAGGTTCGCGAGGCGGCCGTGGCCCCCACTTCTGGGTCGGAGCTGCCGCGGTACCGGTAGTTGGTCGGTGGCGCCCTCACTTCCACGCCTCTGGTCTGCCCCACGATTTTGTAAGCATCCGGTTCCTTGTATTCAATCGTTTCGTGTTCCAGAACCTGGAGCAGTTGCTCGTCCTGCACTGGGTGGCGGGGCAGAGGGAGCCGGGCCTCCTGGGCCTTGCGCTGCGACATCGCGATCGTGCGGTCGGGCATCGTTG
>NW_006494313.1:0-2203 GCF_000325575.1 Pteropus alecto | reverse complement strand
TCATTCGGTCTGGAAAATTCTCGACTATTATTACTTCAGCGTGTCTTCTGATCAGTTCTCTTCTCCTTCTGATATTGCAAATGTTCGCATCTGACACCTCCCGAAGTTATCTCAGAATCATGGACGTTTCTACGGTTCCCATTCTCATGATCGTTTCTACGGATTTGTGTTCCTCTCGTTCCCTTTCAGCTTGGGGAGTCTGGCCGCCCACACATCTTCCCACGCACTGACTCTTTCCTCCTCTTCCTGGTCCACCCGTGAGCCCGTCAAGGGCGTTCTTTATTTCTCGCTCGGTATTTTTGAGTTCTGTCGTTTCCTTTCGAGTCTTTCTCCGAGTTTCTACCTTTCTGGTCGTAGTGTCTTATCCTCGCGTGGTGTCTGCTTTTTCCATGAGAGCCCTTGACACTGAATCACACTTATTTTAAATCCCGATCTGATCGTCGGACGCCTGTGTCTTGTCTGAGCCAGGTTAGCTGACCGAAGCCCTGTCAGCAGTTTGGGGCCCTGCGGTTAGCTTGATGGACATTTCCTAAAATGAAGCAAATGAAACATCGGCCCCATAAATGATTTACCTGGAAAAATAAAAACGTTTGAAAATGACACAAAATATCCAGTCCCTCATCGGAGATCCACAATTACTATTAGGGTATCGAGGGCTTATGGAATGTTGAATTAACTTCAGATCTCTACAGTAAAGAAACCAGTTCAAATCTGTCTAACGAAGAGATTGCTAACTTATTTACGTTCAAAGCCGTGTGTGGACACGTGTTCGTGCTCCCTGAGTCTTATTTCCTCTGGAATGTGCTCCGGTGAATCATACTGCCATCCGAACGTGTTTCCCCACTCACGAACGTGCCTCTTCGCCAGACTTTGTTACACGTGTATATAAATATGTGTTTTATATGTGTATTTTTGCACATACAGATTAAAATATGATGGCTTCGATGGTCATTATGTAATTGTTCAGGAGATCTGAGATGTCTGTTAAGCCTCTTACTTGCATATTTTTAATGATGCATTTTTTAAAACTAAGGTGACACAATAAAAGTATGGGGTGTCTTCGCCGGGTCAGTGTACGCGAAGCCGCGAATTTTCCAAGAAAGCAGCAGTTCGTCCCTGCTTTCACGCCCAAGTATCGTCAAGAGCCTGGAGTGCGCCAAGCGTGGTTCCGAGATCTCTGTTCTGGCCGAGGAAAAAGGAAAAACAAGCGTCTTTCTGCTGGGGCTCGTGCACGCCCCTGAGCCCCTTCCCGCGAGGCGCACGGGTCACGCGTTTTGCTGCTCCTGGGCCTCGAGGTCCGTGAGTCACAGCCAAGACGTCACGAGAAGGCTTGGCGACTCTAACCTTCGCCCAGAGCAAGGTGCGTCTAAGTCACGAGGAGCCAGGCTGCACTAGTCCCCAGACGCGGACGCGTCTGGCACCAGACCGGCCACAGCGCTTTGTCCCTTCCTCCCAGAGGGACCGTTGTCGGCTTCGTGTGACTGCATCAGGCTGATCTGCACGTATCGGGGCAGGCTCCAGCCCCCCAAATCCATTTTCCAGGAAGCATCTCGCGCCTGGGGCGTGTCCTCATACACACGCGGGGAAATGTTTTCCGAGTCCCTAGGTGCCTAAGAAATGCCGGCGGACACGCAAATGAGAAGCTCGTAAACACGTCGATTGTGGACGCCCCCAAACTAAGAAAGTAGAAAGGAAGTTCAGTGGGGAAAATGTCAAGTAAGGATTCTGAGTGGCTTGAAGCTTGCTGATGCTTTATACATTCAAAAAAGTACGCAGAAGGGGGAAAAAAATCAGACCCGCAAGCTGAAAACAAGCCGAAACAAATGGACCTAATTTTATATCAAAGCAATAACATAATAGCACAGAGAAAAATGATTCTGAGTAATTCTCAAAACAGCAACCTGATCTAAATCCTTGGTGATTATATTCTGAGGATAAAAAACAAACAAAAAAAACCCCAAAAAACAAAAAAAAAAACCACAGATCTCAAAATTCACTCAGTGGTTTTACTATTAGTAGTAATTTTGGTATCATAAATTTGACAACAGTTAGTGTGCCTTTTAGAATTAGTAAGTGTCTGTGTTAATATTATTAGTGCAAATATATACAAATACATGGAGCTATAAAATTTTAAAAGTCAAGAAAATAAACTTTGTCACGCTAAATAGGAAAGAGCAATACAAACATGATTTCTCACACACAC
>NW_006494312.1:0-2196 GCF_000325575.1 Pteropus alecto | reverse complement strand
AAGGGGTGGACTGTATCCAGGGAGGCCTCCTGCTACCTTCCTGAATGGGGACAGTTGGGTCACTCACATGCCCTCTCTCAGTCCCCAGGCGACTGCACCTCCATCTAGCATGGCAGCCCAACTGCCCTTGCCACCCCCGCCGCCAGACCCCCAGTTCGTCCTCCGAGGGACCCAGTCAGCGGTGCATGCACTACATTTCTGGGAAGGAGCCCAGGGGCAGGGACACCCACTCCTCCTCTCAGGGTGAGTAGCTGCTGTCAACCTGTCCCCAGGGGCTAGCCCAGGGTGAAGTCTGGAGTGGGGGTTAGCGATGAGCCTAGTGTTTGTTTGGGGCTCCTAGTGAGGGGCTCAGGCTGCCCATCATCCAGGTGCACTGTGCTCTTAGAGCCCACTTTACTTTCTGTCCCCTTGGGCCTTGCCCCCTCGGAGGAGACAGGAAACATGCCCTCTCTGCTATAGGTGCACTGTTAACAGTGGCCCTCTCTCCCTCTGTGGAGAAGCAGGCTCTACCTGGGGGGTCCTCAGAGACTCCTGATGGTCCCCTTGGAAGAGGAGCATGTGCCACTTTTACCCTTAGTTCACATTTAGAGCTGTCACCTAAGCTAAAAACTCGAGCAGCTGGAACACCGGGTCCACCAGTGGCGTGGTCTCTTGGCTGGCCCTGTAGAGCATGCTAGGCATGTCTGCCCTTCTCCGACACCTCCTCCTGACCCTGCGCCTGCACTTGTCTGAACAGGTCCCTGAGTGGGCTGGTGCACATCTGGAGCCTGCAGACACGGAGGGCGGTTGTCACCCTGGATGGCCATGGGGGCCAGTGTGTGACTTGGCTGCAGACACTGCCCCAAGGGCACCAGCTCCTCAGGTAGGTCTCAGTGGCAGTGAGTGTGGTCCCGATGGAGTCAAACTGTGGCCTTCAGTGGGGGCCAGGAGCTCTTCAGTGGAGGCCACCAGGGCAGCCCCATTTGCAACAGGGTGTGACCTCTGTTCTCAGGCCATCCTGAGGCAGTATGTCCGGGGTGTGTGCTGGTGCTGCCTAGGCGGGTGTCCACTGAGAATGGCCTGATGAACATATAAGATGAATCTGTCAGTATCTGCACGCCACTGTGGCCTGAGCAGAGCCTGCCTGGGCTGCTTAGGCTCTCCAGTGGTGAGAACTGGGAGCCCATGGCTGAGCTTGAGGCCTCCCCTTGGAGGAGCCTCAGCTTCCCTCCTGCAGGCCTTGGTGCCCTGGTGTCACGACACTGCTCTGCTGGGTGACCTCCCTGGCTGTGGAGCCATTTTCCCACAAGGTGGCAAAGACTGGTCACCAGAGCGGCACACAGAGCCTGAACATGAAGCTCACCAGGTTGGTCAGGGCTACACTCCACTCCCTGATGTGGCTGCCTTCAGGGGCGCTGGGAGCACCACACAGGTGCCCAGGTCTGTAGCAGTCAGGGCTGGCCAATGTAGGGTCAGCAGAAAATGGCAGGAGCAAGGGTGGCCTGGCACTCCTGGTTGAGGAGAGTGCGTTTGCCGGGGCCGTGGCAGGCCTGGCCTGTGAGTGTCACAGGGGCCATGAGGGCCTGGAGGCTGGGCCGCAGACTGGGGAGTGGATGCGTTCTCGCACTTCCACCATAGCCTGGTGGAGTTGACAGGCTGGGGACTCTAGGCAGGAGGTGAGCCAGGAGGCAACAGGAAGAGGCAGGTGGATGAGAGAACAAGTGGGAGGGGCTTTCCTGCTCCCCGTGGGCAGAGGGAGGGACAGGGCAGGGCACAGACCAGGAGGGTGTGCAGGGAGCCAGGGGCACACCTGGCTGCCAGAGCAGGCCATTGTTTTGGGTCACACTGACATCTGCCCCCGTTCAGGGATCACTCTCCCAGCCCAGGAATCCCCAAGTCAAATTGTTGCCCTCCTGGACACTCTCTGCCGCAGCACTGCAGGACTGGCCTGTTTTCCTCCTCTGGACTTAGATTCTGGACATCTGGCACCATAGAGCCAGTCCCCAGGAGATGAGGCCTGCTGGGCCCCCACTGGTCTGCAAAGCACTTTTATGCCAGACTCATGCATCTCCCACCACCCTGAAGGTGGCTGTCAGGTGACCAAGGGACCAGAGGTGTCTGAACATGTGTGCTTGTAGAGCCTTCACAGGGCCTTGCCTCCTTCCTGGCCAGGCTGGCCCAGATGTCCTACCCACACACACACACACACACACACAC
>NW_006494311.1:0-2202 GCF_000325575.1 Pteropus alecto | reverse complement strand
CATCTTTGCTGCAAATAACTTTTGTGGGTCCTTCCTCCCTCCAGACTCCATTTGCTTCCATTTCCCCAGGTCCATTCTCTCATCTTTAATATGTATTGTCCTCCTCTCTCTCTCCATCCCCAACTCCCAGTCAAGCTTGGAGCCTCCTAATAACTATCTTTATCAAAGGAAAAAAAAAAATTACAATTACTTGGTAATGCAAAGTAATTCAATTCTTTATTGGCCTCAATCTTAATTTTTCTGGTTGTGCCCTACAGACTTTTAGTGTCAAATAAGCTATTTTACCCTACAAAAGATAAGTGTTTACTCTAAGGGAAACTCTGCCTTTCTCCTAGGTCTACCAGCTGAAAATGAAAAAAAAAAAAAAAAAGATAAATTTAAAATGACATTTTTTTTTTCTTAGTAGAGTTGTAATTAAAGAGTATTTTTAATATAGATCATTCCAGGGAAGGGGCCAAAATTCCATTCTTCTAAAGTTCTCTCTGAGCTGTAATACTATTTGGAAGAAACTGAAATGGTATTAAAACTGTGTATATTTTAAAACTTTGTGTTATAATGTCTATAATTTGCTTAAAAATACGTCAGCACAGACAGCATGATGTAAATGGATAATTAAAGGCTAATGGTTGTCTGCTGCCAATCATCAGGTAAACTAAATGATATCTTTGATCTGTGGCTGTATTTGTTTCAAGTGAATCTTCCATTCAAGGTGTTCGCAGATCACCTAAACATCCTAAAGAATGAAGAACTAGGTCTCCAAGGAACTCACGGAATGAGATGTGTGATGGTTTATGTGCGTGCTTACTAAAAATATTTATCTAATAAATGTTTGTATGGGTAGTAGACCTTTTTCTGAGATCTTGCTTTTTTTTAGAAAAAAAAAACAGATTATGGAGGATTAAGTAACTATCAGAGAGTTGATATTAGTGGCTACCAGTATCCACCAAAACAAATCTAATAGTTATAAGCGACCAAACTGACTCAGATGGGCTCAAAACCCTCTGGTAGCCAGTACTCCTCTGTGATAGGGTCAATGTTGCCTCCTGCACGTTGCATAAAGTTGGACATGTAGTACATTTTTAATATATGTTGAATGAGTGAATAACTAAGGTACACCATAAATCTAACTAGGCTACTGGGGAGATAAGAATGAAGAAAAAATAGATAATATTTGCACACTTTATCACATGAGTGTGCCATGTAGAAATTCAAATATGGATGTAATAGAGGTAAAATCAGACAGGCTGACTAGATTGGGTCAAGGACACTCAGAGGAGTACCTGAATTAGACACTCTTGTCAGCATGCAGGAGTGATCAGGCCTCAGAAATTGCTTGAAAAACTGAAGTGTTTGAAAAACTAAGATAAGCACCCAACCTACCAATTTGTTGATTTTTAATAAACAAAGATCACATGGGCCAAATTCTGGCATCAACATGACCAAGGAAATTCCTATCATAAATCTTAAAGACAAATTAAAATAAGAAAGCTACCTAGTGAACATGAAAATTAAGTAGATGAATCAACAAATCAAAAGTTTAACAGCCAAGTTATGTTGTTTCATCATATATCTCTACAATAGGGCACAAAGTTAATGGCCAAGGCTTCCTCTCCATTGACAAGTTCTGATTGTTCTGCAATTATGTTGCTCTAGTAAAGTTATACTATAAATTTGGTTACCATCAAATCTTGCAAGTCTGTCTCCATTAGGACACTTTAAGGTAATTTTTTCCATACATTTTATGTAGGCCCTAAGGGTATACTTCAATTTAGCATGTTTTTGGCATCTCCTAGCCTCAGTACCAACAGCACATAAATAACAATCTTCATTGTCAAGGAAGCACACACTCATTACAAGACCCTTCTCAAATAACCTGTTTAACTTTGTACATTCTTGTGATAAATATGGTGATTTAAATTACAAAGTTTGAGAGGCTCTCTGAAGATTGTTCTAAGCTACCTTTCTTTCTCAGATGGAACATCTAAATTATTCTGTTCATCACATTATTTAGTGTTTGTTATCATGAAAACATTACATAAAGTTTTATGAACTATTCAAAAGCAAGAAAATCGCATTCGTACTCATGAAGAATCTTAAATTTAGTTGGGAAAACTCCTTCCCAACTTTGCTCTTTGCTACTTTGTACCTGGAATAGCAATTACAATAGAAAAAATAGTGAAGATGATAAAGAATCAGTGTAGG
>NW_006494310.1:0-2181 GCF_000325575.1 Pteropus alecto | reverse complement strand
GGGCATCACCGCCTCTGGGACATCCACCCTGTTCCGCTCAGGCCAGGTCCATTCCTCGGTTCCTCCACCCCGCGCAGCTCCCTGGACTCACCCCATCACACCCCACAGCTCTCTCTCCCCAACCAGACTTTGAGCTTCACCGCTGCATCTAGTCTCAGGGCCGAGGCAGAGCTAGTAAATGCTTAATGATTATTTGCTGGAAAAGAGGAAGAGAAAGGAGAAGCCCTTTTATCATTTAACCAATAATTACGAAGCACCCTGTATGTGCCAGGCACCTTCTGTTACCAAACAGGAAGAGTTCACCCACTTGGTGCTCGCAGAACCAAACACTGAACGCCAAGAATTGCAGTGGAGAAAGGTCGGCTATTTTATTATGAATGGCACCACCAGGAGAATGGAAGCTAATGCCCCAAAACCTGAACTCCTCGATGGCGTCGTAGGTTACAGATTATATACGAGACACCATGGGCGAGAGGGTGAAGGTTCACGCTGGGAGCTGATTGATAGGAGGTAAGAATAATAAATCATTTCTTCACATCTCGAGGACAGTTCTGAGATCTGTTGCAGTGTTTTCTGTCTGCTTTCATGGGAAAGTAGCCAGGGGGCCATTCCTTAGGTCTCAAGAGCTGACACATCACTTAGGTCAAGCTGTTATCTTCAGCCTGCCAGAGGTCGGGAACTTGGGATCATTGTCTGGCCCTGGCTAAAATCTTCTGCTGCCTCAGGTATGCTAATTATCAGGGGAAAAGGCCAGGTCTCAGGTCAGTTGCAGAGAGAGAGAGAGAGAGATGATTTCCAGAGCTGGGATTTAAAGCTAAATTTAATCAAAGTCACTTCTAGACTCTGGGCTTCTAAAACAAAATGGTTAAAATCTCTCCGCCCTCCTGAGCTTTCATTCTGGGTCGGGGAGACATGCTGTAATGCTACGAGTGAGGGGTGCCTGGGCAGGAGCTAAGCAAGGAAGGGGTAAAGGGCGATCAGTGGGGAGAGGCCTTTGAAGGAGGAGGGCCAGGGAAGGCCCTGGGGAGGTGGTGCTTGGACAGAGACCTGAATGAAGCAAAAGGGCTTTCAGATCTCGGGGGACCCAGGCAGAGGGCATGGCAGTGGCAAACTCCCCGAGGAAGGAAGAGCTCAGCGTGTCTGGGGGAGGCCTGGCCAGCGGGAGGGTCTGCATTTCTCATTAGGGAGCTGGACTTTATTCTGAGAGTGTGGGGGCCCTGAAGCGAGGAGCATGGGAGGCCTCTGGAGAATAGCCTGAGGGCCAATAATGGAAGCTGGAAATCTGATAAGAGCCTCATATAAAGTTCAAGTGAAAGACGTGAGAGGACATGAAAAATGGCCTGATGCGGGGTATATTCTGAAGGCAGAAGGCAGAGCCAATAGGTCAAGCTGGTAGAGTCAGTGGAGCGAGGAAAGGAGGGTCTAAGATGACTCTTAGCTTGAGGCCTAAGTGAGGCTTTGCCCTTTGGCCAGGGGACTAGCCCATGGCTTAGCTGATCCCTCTCCAGAAGTACACTGGTCACCCCCAGGGTCATCCTGGATCTGCTTTGGAAGAAGTCCTGGCAGAATCAAGTTCTAATTGTGTTCTACTCAACCAGCTCTCGCTGTGCCCATGTCTGCCAGTGCCGATGCCCACTGAGGGAGAGGGAAGGAGAAAGGCTGTGTCCCCCTGGGACCTGCCCTCGCAGAGCCCACAGTCCACGTGGGGAGTAGGGAAGTGACTTCTGACGAGGAACTTGGGTTTTCCAAATTTTCAACAAAGCATCGATGAATATGTATCATCACCTCTATGTTTGGGGGTGGGAGGATGTTTATATATTTCCAATTCCGAGTTGCCCCAGGCTCCACTAGCTTCCAGCTTTCAGGTGGGGCCCAGCAGATTTGGGAGAGCAGTAGTCAGGTTATCCAAGTTTCTAGAAAAGCTGCTTCTTCCTTCCCCAGAGAGGAAGGCAGGCAAAGGGGTGTGGGGTGGGATGGGGTGAGGAGGGGACATTCTTCAGAGCAGCTGGAATTCAGAGTCGTTGCAGTGACATAACACTGAGCCCTCACTGCCTCTGGCCTCTCCCGGCCCCTCCTGGCTCCTACTGGCTCCAGCCAGCTGCAAGATAAACATTTGTTAGGCAGCAACCACAAAGAATCCCATAACCATGTGGGCTGCCAGAAGCTGGGAACACCAGGAAT
>NW_006494309.1:0-2175 GCF_000325575.1 Pteropus alecto | reverse complement strand
TGTATAGGGGTTGGTGACCCTTAACTCCCACGCTATTCAAGGGTCCATTGTATTTGCCTTTAGTGATTTTAATATTGCATTCACTCAGTGTTTAATAGTATATTGCTGACCCATTCATCACTGCGTAAAGAAAAGAGACTAAAAATCCACTTATTTTGTGCTATTTCACTGTTTCTTTTGGAGTTTATTTGGTTAATTTTCTCTCCAGTTCTTGTTTTTTAATTGAAAAATAAATGGGTATAAAAAAAGACATCTTTCACCACACATGATTTTTCCACCACCATAATTAATTCTCATGCTCTCTTCCTTGGCCATAAATTATTCTTCTTGTATCTCATTTTTCAACTATTCCTACTCTGATTGTTCTTTGACCTCACGAGATCCTTTCTTTCCACTCTGCAGTTGGAGTTACCTTTTTTCAACAAATTCTGACTACATTACCTTCCTGTTTGTGACAATTCAGTGGTTTCTTCCACTGCTCTCAGGATAAAGCAAAACTCCCAACATGACATATGAAGGGATTACCTTATCCCACTCCATGTTTCCAGCTCATGTTGCCCCACACTCCAACTCCCTCTCTCTGCACTGTCCTTTTTTTTCTCCCTTTGTTTTTGCCATGCTCCCTCTAGTCATTGGTTCTACACACATAAAGTTCCTTCAACCTGGAATGTTCTTCTCATCCTTCCTCACTCAATTACTATTCTTCCTTCTGTTCTTAGCTTAACTGTTACTTCCTCAGAGACATCTTTGCTCATTGCTCTAACTAGGTATAATCTTATGTTGAAAACACTCATAATTCCATGCTCCTTTATTTTCTTGCATTTATAGTTGCAAATCATATGATTATTTAATTGATGTCCTATTTTTCATAGCAGAATAGGAGCTCTACTAAAGCAAAAACTTTATGTAAATTTACTGAATCTTCAGCCCAGTATCTGGCATGTAGCATATGTGCTATGTAAATATTTCTTGATTGAAAACACAATAACATTCCTGGAAACATCTCAAGTTGAAGACATTACAAGGTATTTCCTATAAGACATACAATGTAATGTATTCATCCAAAATGTAGGTATAACTAGAGATTTTCCGTAGAGTAAAATCATTCTTCATGTCTGTTATTTTTCGGTCTTGTCTTCATTTCGTTGATTTTACTCACAATCCAAACATAGGAGCTTCAGTGATAAATGTGAATGGAATCTCTTAACAGAATTTGCTTCCAGATTATACATTGAGAAGTAATTCAATTTCTTTTCTTTAATATCATTTTCTTGCTGTTCATTACTATTAATATGGGTATTGCATTCTAATACCAGATAATTTGATTTATCTATGCCCTTTTTTGTATATCTCTCTTTTCTATCATTTCATTTCTATGGATATTAGCAAATATTGTATTTTCTATATTAAAAGGAAATATTAACTCTAAAATACTTATAATTTTATAGGAATAAACATGGAAAATTTATTCTCATGACAAATTCATTTAAACCTACAAATCTTATCTGTTTTAAAGGTGAAATTATTTTAAAGTATTGGATACATAATCAGAATGCAAAATAATTAGCATCTTTAAAAGACTGCTAGTTTAAAATAGGAATGAGCAATGTAAGAGATCAACATTATAAGATTGGAAACCGGATTTTACAAACGACCTACGTTGGTCATTTTACCAAAGGCACCTCCAGCCATCCAGTAATACTTATACAGGTGAATCAGTTCAGGCTGTGGCCCTGGCATCAGTGCTAAATGGGATTGGTGAAAAATACAAAAAGTGGCCCAGAGCCGGTTTTACTGCTAGTTAATGAAGGCCTCAATGAAATGTCAGAATTTTAGAGTGAAAAATGTTTAAAAGATTCTTGAGTTCAAAAACATTATTGTATATATGGAGAAAATCAAAGTTAAGAGGGGACAAATCGTTTGTCTAAAGCCGCTACCCAGCTGATGACACAGCCAATACAGAAACCCGGATCTCTTAGTGCTCAGCTATATCTAAGAGATCCAGGTGGCCCAATCACATTATCGCATAAGGTTCTCTAGGAAAATGAATCTAAGCAATAAACCTGAGGTCCAGACCAGTTCAGTAACTGAAGAACCCACAAACATTTTTACAATAACAGTAGTATGGGCCACATCTTATTAGCTAGCAAAAATTAACATGAGCAAGTAAACATT
>NW_006494308.1:0-2186 GCF_000325575.1 Pteropus alecto | reverse complement strand
TGTGTGTGTATGTGTGTGTGTAACATGTTCCTATGTGTGTCTGTATTAGCACTGTCATGCTGGCCCATTGATATTAATGGTAAAATGGTCCATGTTATTTTTTTAATTTGAGAATTAACTTAAGGCTTGGCTTCATTTGAAGGAAAGATTGCATTCAGTCATTTGCAGAAAGATGGATGTAAAGATAGTTAAACGACCACATGAGAGAAAGAGCGAAACTGCATTTTTTAACCTTTCCTGGTGCCGTGTGCCTGACTTCCAGGCCTTGTGAAGGATCCAGGCCTCCATGAGTGAGGAGCAGATGGAACAGGCAGTAGTAAGACATTATAAACATTTTTGAAAATGATCCTGCAAAGCCAAGTGGCCTGTGGAGTAGTGATATGGGAGGGGAGATTGAGGAGAGAACAGCAACCTGACTTTGAGATTTTTCAGCAGGTGGCAAACACTACCAAATGATTCTGGTATTAAAACTGTGGAGCTGGGGGGCAGTCAGATAGAACATGGCAAGGAGGAGCAGATGCTCCCCTGTTCCCTGTCTGTGTCCGCCTGTGTGTCCTGGCAGCCATTGTCTATACTACACCCATTTGTTTAGCTCAAATTCTAGGCCAATAGCTACAGTGGATCCAACCTAGCCAAAGGCGGGACGTTGTATGAAAATACACAAGATGCTATTTAGACTGGTACTAAAATCCTCATTACCTGCAGGATCACATCCAAACTCCTTTGCATGACATTTGGGGATCTTCACAATCCAGACTTAGACAATCTTTCCAAGTTGGCCCACTATCACTTCATTTTCTAAAACCTACACTCCATTGAAGTAATCACAATTCTGTACTCTTTCACACTCTCTCTACCTCCTTGCAATCTCTCCGCCTGAGATGTCCTCCTGACCACCTGTCAAAATCCACCAAAGCTCTACTGAAAGGCCACTCCCTCTGAAGACTCCTCCAGTCCCAGTCACTAGTCCAAATCACTCCCTTTTGTTCCCCAACAGCATCGAAATTATTTCTTCATTACATCATTTAGGTCTAAATGTTTACCTTCCCTATTAGTCTGCAAGACCTTTAAGAAAAGGCACGCAGCCTTACAAATACACAAAGGGTCATCTGTATCCTATGCAGCTCCTACTGCTGCCACCATGCCTTCCACTGCTGTGACAGCTGCTCTGACTCATTGTCATCTACTGAACACTTACCATGCATACTCAGTACTGTATGAAGCTTCATTTTAATCTGCCTGGGTTGAAACCCCCTGTTCTCCACTCACCAATTGTGCATTTTGGGTCTGCTGCTTAGACTAACAGTGCCTCAGTGACCCCATTCGTAAAATGGGGTAATAATGGTTCTTTCTCACTGGGTAACTGTGTGTGGCATATAATGTATATATCTACAACATATAGTGTGTGGCAGTTTCTGGCTTAAAATTTATTACCTTTTGTTTTTATTATTTTTTCTGTTATTTACTCTATATGTCAACACTAAAAGAGAGGTGTTATCTTAACTTTTGCCCAAAGCCTCCAGCAGTAAAGATGGAGTCAGGATTCAATGTCAGGCCTGACTCCAGAGCCAGTGCTTCTCTCTTGCCTGATCATAATATTTAACACTGTTTCTTAAAAAAAAGAAAAATAAATTTTAGTAATTTTATTGAATATGTAACTAATGAATCAGAATAATTTGCTTAAAATGCTTTATGTTTGACTATCAGAACCTGAAAAGATCTCCAAGATCATTAAGTCTAAGCTCTATCCTTTACAAATGAGGACATTTTGCATATTCATGCATTTAGAAAGTTTGTTAAGCAGCTATTAATTATGAAACATTGGTGTAGGCATTTGGGTAGGTGAAGGGAAGCAAAAGATGTGATGCCTGCCCTCAAAGATATATGGACCAGCAAAAAATCTTTCTCTCCTAACCTTGAGAGGGGGCATAACATGTTGAACTTATTAGTGACAATCAAAACTCCAAATATTGTGACTTCTTGCTCTGAAAGCTCTCCATTTTCTCACTGCATTACTATGTTACTATAAAAAGCAATTCAGTGTAACATGGAAATTTCTCAAGGAAAATGTTTTGCTTTAAACAAGTCTTGTATTCCAGGAATTCATCTTTCCCATAGCAATCTTGATGGCCCTGAGTATGCTTTGAAGGAGTAGTATCATACAGGATTAAATTCACAATCTATCA
>NW_006494307.1:0-2163 GCF_000325575.1 Pteropus alecto | reverse complement strand
AACCTAGGAACTTGCAAAGCTGGTGAGTGGGTGGGGTAAAAATCAAATAACATGCAATTGATCTGTGTAACTTTTATAGTGTACAGTTGAGGTCCATTAGATACATTTGCAATGTTGTGCGACTGTCACCATTATAACCAATGCCAGATCTTGGTCATTTCCACAAATGGAAACTCCATACCCATTAGCAAGCACTTCCATGACCATGTAGGTTAAAAACTCAGAGTTAAAGAGATTGATGATTAGACCAGACACATGAAGTCTTTGAATATACATATCTCATCATCAGAGTACCACATTTTTAGCCAAAGAGACCAAAGTGTCAGGAAGAGTCTAGAGCTTCAGGAACCAATCCCTACATGAAAAGAAAGTGATCATAAGTCCAGAAAGGGCTCTTACCCAGAGGGTGCTCAGGCCTTGCCTTCTTTGCTGGGCCATCTTCAAAGGTAAGGGACTCCTGTAACAAAAGGAGGGGAAGAGACTCTTGGTGAGTCAGGACAGGGCTCTGGGACCTGAGGAGAATGAAGAGCTTTTGAGGCTTAAATTCAAGAAGACATGGATTTGCTAAAACTGCAGAGGCAGAGAAAGTTTTGGGTAAAATGACCTGGTACGAGGAGAACAGTACAACTCACCAGCACAGCTGCCAGCTCTTGATCATGGGAGTTCTCCTCAGGCCACAGCTTTGGGCCCTGGGGAGCTGACAAGCATTGAGAGAGAAAGAAAGAGCTGTGAGAAGCCAGCCTTATCCATCATGAGGCTATGAGGACATGCACCCACCACCAAGGTCCCTTGAGAGACATCTTGGCTTCCCCATTCCTGTCAACCAGGAAGGCTGCCCACTTCTCTCCCTACCTGGCTTCCCACCTTCCTTAGGCACCAGATCCTCACCACTTTCTTGCAGGGCCTGGAATGTCCTCTTGGGATCTGGGCTCAGTGGCTGCTTTGAACTTGGGAGACATCTCCAAGCCCCCTGCTCAGTAGGGTTGGAGGGCTCTGGCTGAGATGGCAGGAGTTCCTTTGATGGCTCCAGGGCTGGAGGCCCATCTGGGGGCACTTCTTTTTTGGGGCTATGGCTAGAGACCTGGGAAGGGCCTCCCTGTTCCTCCAAGGTGATGTCTGCACGGGGATAATTCTTGCCAGCATTAAAACTAAAATCCTGTTCAAAACACATCCATGTTAGGTAACAGACAGGGTAATCTATGTTCCAAGGGAAATGGGACAGAGGAAAGGTGAGAGTCAGACAGGAAAGGAGTTAGGAAGTTAAGAAAGAATTGTTGGAGGGAGGAAAGTGGAGTGTTCAGTGATTTCTTAATAGAGCAATAAAGGCCTTGTCTTTCCCATCTGCTGTCCAGCCCACCTGGTTGCCACCCTCTTACCAGTGGCCCCACATCAATGGACTCCCTCTGGACACCCTCCAGCAGCAGCACCACCTCCTCGCCATCCCTGAGCTGCTGGCCCTGTAGCCGGGCCAGGAGGTATGGGGGCAGCACGCTCAGAAATTGCTCCAGCACCAGTAGTTCCAGGATCTGCTTCTTGGTATGCAGCGCCGGCCGCAGCCAATAGCTGCAGAGCTCCCGAAGCCGGCTCAGTGATGCCCTGGGCCCCATGTCCTCCTGATACTGGAAGCATCTGAAGAGCTGGTGAGCCACCTCCGGCCGGAGCCTGATCTCTGGCCGCCTGGGATCATCCTGGCCGGAAACCTCATCTTCCTCCAGTTTGACTGCTCCAAGTTGCTCTGGTTCCTGTACAGCCGGGACAATTTCTACAAGCATCCTTCACCTTGGGAGACACCTCGGCACCTCACTGCTTCCACTCTTGAGTCTCTCTCCTTCTCTGCTCCCACACCTGTGGTGTTAAGAGATGCCAAAAGATATAGTATCCAGAGGAATAATTTCTTGCACCGGTCATGGGTAATAGCTCAGCCAGACCAGTGCCCCAAAGCCAGAGAAAATGGACAGTTCTGTATTATTGTCCACTCCTGCAGCAGTTAGAACTTCTCCTCACTTTACCCCAGCAATCAAGGTTAGCACCCCCAATAGAGGACAATCTGGCTTTCCCTGCCTCTTAATGTTTTGCCATGGGAAGTACATGGCACCACCAAAGATGAGTCCTTGCCAAAAATGTTCCATCACAATTCAATTTAGCCTTTAGACCCAACTTCCA
>NW_006494306.1:0-2170 GCF_000325575.1 Pteropus alecto | reverse complement strand
GTACTATAATTATGTACTGTGATAAGTATCACTACATTAGCAGTTATATTACAAAATATAAATATATCAAAGAAATATGCTGTACACCTTAAACTTACACAATGTTTCTTGTCAAATTTATTCAATATAAAATAAGATCTAATTCTCATCTTCCATAGGAGTCCAAGTTAGAAAACTGTTAGAGTAATCAAAATTTGAAATGAAGAGAGACTACAAAAGTTGTGTAAGTGAGAGGAAAAGCCATATCTTTCAAAGAGGTGGATTTCTCTGGGACTTGGAGACTGGATAAAGATGGTGAGTGAGAAGAAAAAACTGAAGTTTAGTTTGCGGATTAGTTGCCTGGATGGTGGTGAAAATAACTGAAAATGATGACTCAGAGGAGCAGCACTAGCACTAGAAATCATAAGAAAGTGTTAAATTTGGTTTGGAGCACTTTGAGCTTGAGGCACATAAATAGACATGAAATGGAACTGTCTGAGAGACAGTTATGACAGAAGTCCGGGCTATACGTGTAGATCAGTGGCAAACATAGCTGATTTTGCCACCCGAGGGACACATGCCAATGTCTGAAGAACATACATATTGATTGTCGCAACTGGTGAGGCGGGTACTGGCATGCAATGATTAGAGTCCAGGGATGCTCTGCATCCTACAATAGAAACTCCAGCCCCACAGAAAAGACCTATGTTGTCCAAAATGTCAACAGTGCCAAAGTTGACAAACTGCAATAATGAATATGTATTGGGAGCAGTCGCAGAGATACCAACACTTATCAAGCTATTTTTATGTCTCAGGCATTATTCTAACACTTTAGGTAATTTAATCCATTAATCCCCACAGCAACTCTAAGAGACAGCTTTTTTAGTAGCCTCATTTTATAGACATACATAGGTATAAGTAGATATAAATACACCTATATGAGTCATTGTCTAAAGTTTCGATTTAAGAGTGGGCCCTCAGTCTGACTCGAGGGCCCACTCTTACTCTTTTAACCACTCTTACTCTCTATAACATCCTTATATGAAAGAAAAATCTATAAGCATGGACAAGGCTAAAGCTGTGATCTAATATTTTACTAATGTAATCCCAGAAACTTGTAAGAAATTGCTAGAAATAGCAAGTGATCATGCAAAGACGGTTCTCTTGTAGAACTACGCATAGACTGCAGGGAATTATAAAGGACGTGAAAAAAGGGAGATCCTCATTCCTCTGCATTTGGGATCAGAAATTCCTGTCGAAAAATAATAAACTGAATAGGACACTGAGTCTCAAAGGGTCCAATGTGAGGTCTATGACACAGGATGTAAACACAGGCTTAATAATTTCTTCCCTCAGTGGGCTCATTTAACGTGGAAGGAAATCATCAGGTAGAGAATAATTTTCTGCACTTCTAAGAATTTTCCCAGAAGGACAGGGCACGGAATAGGTTCTTGTCTGAGTCAATGTATTGTTTCGGAGTTCATATGAGATTTTTTTATCCACCTTGCAAATGAAGAAGACCTGCAGGCAAATCCTCAAATAGAAACAATGGCCTGCTCCCTTAATACCTCTTTTAGCGTGCCAAAGACTGAGGACCGTGCTGATGGATGCTGCTGCCTCCTTCATTATCAAACGCTTTGAACCCTTCAGGACTATCGGGTACAAGGGCCCGTAAGGTCTGATAGCAGTGAGACCTCTAGGAAAAGAAAGGTGAGTTTTGAATCATCTTTGTCTTGACGATTTCCTTTCAAGTCACAAACTTCATAAATCAAACGTTCTGGGGAACACCACTTATTTATTGATCTTTTCAGCCCTGATCCTTTAAGGAGATTTGGGAGAAGGGAGGAAATGATGTGCAGAGACATTGGGGTTCTACCAGCCTCCTTTCTGGACAGAGACAGGCAACATGAGTAGGAGTAAAGAAGGAAGTGAGGAATCGTCAAGAATAATTATAGGAAGACTTGTTCCTTGGATGCCTTGCTGAGTGTTTTCAGACAACCCTGCGTTGTAAATCAGCAGATCCAGCTCTCCGGAAGACAGAGTCGGGATCTATTGTTAATGTCACCTTCTCCCCTCGTTCCTGCAGATTATACCTGAGAAGTGAATGGCTGTGGGAAATGGCTCCTCTGTGACTGAGTTCATCTTATGAGATTGACAGGCCAACCTGAACCCCGCCTGTCCCTATTTTTTT
>NW_006494305.1:0-2174 GCF_000325575.1 Pteropus alecto | reverse complement strand
AGCTAGAAAATGTTAAATAGAACTATGAGTTCAGAGGTGGATCCAGTTGTGCTTGATTATTGGTTCACTTAGAAACACCTTGAACTTGTGACAAGGAGAGAAAAGAACCTCTACTTTTAAAATACTGTTGTGATATTTTAGAGCCTTTATCAAAAGAAACGGCTTCATGCTTTGAAGGAGTTATGCATCTTCCTTCCAACCACCTACAAGTCACCCCTGGGCTGAATGAAGTTAGAATTCTGACACCAGAGAAGTCTTTTTCTGCACTTTCTCACCTTCCTCTTCTTGGGATTTCCTTCCACTGTAGGAGCTAAAAGAGATACAAGCAGTTACACAGCAGCACTCCATATGAAAGAGAAATGCATTTCAGAAAGAATTGTGGAAGACATGACAGAGGAGGGTCATTTAGGCTGAGTCTGGACAGGCAAGGAGGACTTAGGTAGGGAACAAGAGGACAGCTGGGGAAAGGGAAATGACACAACATGAGCCTTAAAAAAGGAAATGAGGAGATGAGTGGCAAGAGGATGAGAAGCATGGAAACATTTAGTGGGAGAGAAGGCCACAGAGACAGAAATCTGGGGCATAATGAGAGGATTTACAGAGGTATTGTATTAGTTTCCTAGGGCTGCCATAAAGAAGTACCACAAACTGGGTGGCTTAAAACAATATAAATTAATTCTCTCGTAGTCTGGAGGCCAGAATCTGAAATCAAGGTGTCAGCAAGGCCTGGCTCTCTCTGAAGACTCTACAGGAGGATTCCTCTTTGCTTCTTCCAGCTTCCAGTGGGTGCTGGCTGTTCTTAGTGTTCCTAGGCTTGTAGACACTTCAGTCTCTGCCTTTGTCATCACATGGCAATCTCCTCATGTGTCTAAATCTTCCTCTTCTTGTAAGGACACCAGTCATTAGATGTAAGGCTCATCCTAATCCAGTATGATCTCCTCTTAACTTGGTTACATCTGCAAAGATCCTATTTTCAAATAAGGTCATATTCACGGGGCCTGGAGGTTAGGACTTCAACGTATCTTTTTGGGGACACAATTCAACCCACAACAGATGCTAAATAAGTTTCTTCTTCTGGGAAAATTGAGGAGACTTTGTTAAGAAAGAATTCTGGGGCTGCCCCAAGCTCAGAGGGAGAAAGGGATCTCCATGGCCTTCCATAGTCACTGAAGAGTTGTGCCAAGTGTCTGCCATGCCTGGTTTAGACTTGGATCACAAGCAATGGGAAACAGGTGCACTTCATCAAAGGACTGATCCTGTGCCTTTGAGGACTCCGTTAGACTATTCCAATGTTGCTCCCAGCTCCAAAAAGTCTTCATCTATGCTCCAACTCAGCATGCCTTCCCCAGGACACTGCCCTCTATGTAACTTATTCTTCCTTTTTTTTCATCCACCCTCACCTGTCCTATGTGCTGTTCCTTCAGACTTAATTTTCTGGCTAATAAACTAATTGCTACCAGTGGCACAAATGGTTTCATGCCTCACCTCTGCCAATTGGCAATTTTCTTCTTAATAGGAGCTTCCTAGAGACACAACTCTAACACAGAGGAATGAACCCAATGAGATTTTATCGTGTTTCTTCAATCACTGAGCTTCTGTGAGAATCTTGTCCTTTCAGTAAACCAGTTCTTCGGGGATTGCCTCCCCAACTCGATATTGACCGGCTGACCTGGACGGACTGTGGGTGAGACGAGGCAGAAGGAAAGTTGTATAACCTACTCAAGAAGAAGGAAAAATTCAGTGGCCTAGAAATTACCATGCCCAAACTCCAGCCCCAGCTCTGCTTAGCTGCTGTGTGATCTAGAGTGGGCTCTCATGTCTGCAAAACTCATTTGTCACCAACAGCAGACCCTTTCTTTTCTCTGGGCCTCAGTCTCTCCCTCCTTTCAATGCAGAAACAAACAGAACAACAAAAAGGTCTATTTTGACCGTGACACTTAGTGATTTTTACGAGATGGTTTGACTCAAACTATATTTTTAAAAATCCAGTCTGTGCTTGAACACTTCAACTATTTGATTACAAGGTCTACAGTATGTAACATAGTAATTGTGTAATTAAGAGATAATGTCAATGCTATAGAACAATGTTGACAAGATAATAGCGCTCTGAAATCACATAAATGCCAAAGCAAGTGAGCAAATTTATAGGTGTTAAAACAGAAAAAAAAAAAAAA
>NW_006494304.1:0-2172 GCF_000325575.1 Pteropus alecto | reverse complement strand
CGTGTGCGTGTGTGTGTACAGGGCTCTGCGCTCTCACTTCCTACGTGATCTGGTCTGTGACCTCGCCTGGCCCCCTGAGCAGCACTGTATTTAGCTGCCCGGGAGTCAGTGCTGGGGTCGCGGTGAGCAGGGGCTGCAGGCTCTGGGCAGCCCAGTGTGGCCTCCAGGCTGACGCAGGGCCAAGGAGGCCCTGCTCGGGTGCCGTTGCCATGGCGATGGGGCTGCTGGGAGACTCTCTGTCCCTTACAGCAGTGGTCCCCAACCTTCCTGGCAGCAGGGGCCAGGGTTCCTATGAGAAGCTAATGCCTGGGGGTCTGAGGTGGCGCTAGGCAGGGGGCGGCTGCAGACTCAGATGAGGCTTTGCTTGCCCGCCGCTCACCTGCTGTGCGGCCCAGTTCCTGACAGGCCAGGGACCGGGACCGGTCCACAGCCCAGGGCTTGGGTCCCCGGCCTTACAGGACAGCTATCTTGGGTCAGTCATGGTCCTCTGGTCAAGAGAGGCTGGGACTATCCTCCCCGGAGGGCTTGGCCGCCTCTCAGTCCTCCGTGGCCCACAAGACACCACTTTGAGTCACCAGCCATGTGGCCGGGCTGCTGGGCCAAGGCTGGACCCTGGAACGTCTGTCCCATAGCCCAGTATGGTGACAGGCTTGCACGGTGTCTGCGCTCACGAGAAGCCTGTCCCTCCTGGCCCACGGGACAGGCAGGCTGGGCGCAGGCTCGGAGGGGGCCGGCCAGAGGGGATTGGTGCTTCTGGCGGCGTGGGGTGAAGAGCATGGGACCTCCGTGGCCCCCCAGGCCCTGGAGCGCCCAGGGTGGACAAGGGGCTGCAGAGGCCCGAGGGTGCCTGGGAAGGCCCTGCCTCACTGCAGACCCCCACGGCCCTGCGGGCCCGGCCCTGGGGACTCCGCCTCTGGCCTGGGTCGGCACCGTCCTCAGGAGGCCCCAAGGCCCCTTGGTGGTTTCGGGGCTCTGTGGGTTCAGGGGTTGACGGGTTTCCCATCTCATACCTGGAAGTCTCAGGGCGTTGGGAGCCAGGCCTGGGAGCACAGGACGGGGCCTCCCTGTGGGCCGAGGCTGCTGCCCAGAACCGGCCACGTTGTCCGGCCAGGGCCTGAGGAGGCGGAGATGGGCGGAGATGCTAGCCTCTGGACCAGGCCCTTCCTGGCCATCGAGAGACACCACCCCTGCCCCCCAGGACACGCTTCCCACTCTGTAGCTCTGAGCCACACGGCCCAGGTGCCATCAGCACAGACTGGAGCCTCCTGTGGGTGCATCTGGCCCTGAGTGAGGCCTCCTGGGCATCTGGCACCCCCACAGCAGCACTGACCCAGGGCCGGTGGCTGCTATCCTGGGCTTGGGCTCGGGGCCTGCAGGGCCCAGCCTGTGGGCCGTGTGTGCAGAGAAACGGAGTCCCCCCTCCCGGCCGGACCTGAACTGTCCTCTCCCCACGTGCACGTGTGTGCGCGTGAGCAGTCACGGGCACAGACGCACCCACAGGCACGGCACGCCCTGCCGCCCTCGGGCGGGCTGCCTGCTCTGAGCCTCAGCCGCCCCCAGCAGCAACGTGGGACCTGACAGCCGCGCCCTTCCCGGCTGTGGGTCCCACGGATCACGGCACGTGCCTGGCACACCGACCCACACGCCCTGGTCTCCAAGGCGTAGGCGGAGCTGCCCATGCCACGGTCACCCTTCAGCAGTGACAGCCCAGCTCTGAGTCCTGGGCACAAAAATGAGGCCTCTTCTGGCCCCGGGGGTTTGAGGAGGGGACGGCAGGTCTCCTCAGACCTGGGGTTTGAGCCGCAGGCCTGGGTGGCACGGCAGAGGCCTGTGCTGCCACTCCGGGCAGGTCCCTGAGATCACTGAAACCAGTTTCCGAGCTTGAGCACCGATGTCACAGAGCGGGGTTGAGGACTAAAATGTTAAATGCCACCTCGTGTGGCCAGGACGCGGTGGCGGTGGCGATGGCGGTGGGGGTGACGCGCAGGAGCGGGAGACCAGTGCTGGCAGAGAAGGTGCACGGGCGGCAGGGTCTGCGGGACCGGTGACTTCGCGTGCTTCCCCGCAGGGTCACTGGCGGCGAGCTCTTCGAGGACATTGTGGCACGAGAATACTACAGCGAGGCGGATGCCAGGTGGGTGTGGAGCCCCCGCCCCGGCCTGTGCCTCACGG
>NW_006494303.1:0-2167 GCF_000325575.1 Pteropus alecto | reverse complement strand
AATTAAATAATACCTAGCGGGGTATCTTATGGATGAATTATTTGGGTTTTGGGTTTTAGGGAGGGAAAAGAGTAGAGGGTTAACTATAAACGCTTTAAAATAAGAACTAAAAGCAATTGTCCTTTTACATGTGAGTTCTGAGCACTCTCAACCCAGGGAAGAATTAAAAGTTTCTATTTAATACACTTCACCGAGAGGGAGAAGAAGGCAGGAACAGGAGAAGCGTGTAGCTTGATCCTGAACACAAGTGTAGACATCTAGAGCGGGGTTATCTGAGTGCAGTGACACAGATACGGTCTCCTAATGTGAGGATGGAGACATTCTGAGCACCAAGCTCAGCAGCCCCAGGAATTAGAGCCTTGGTCAAACGTCGGGATTCCTGACTTGGTGAGGTGGGAGTGGACACCGTTAGCAAAGGTTCCAGGGCACCTTGGGCCTACACAACTCATAGCTCAGAGGCAATCCAGAGGCACCAAAGACCAGAGGTCCTTCTTGGACCTTCCTGGAGTAAGTGGCTCAGCCTACATTTCTTTTAAAATCCTAAAGGATGAAAGGAGAGCAATGCAATGATGACTGAGGGTAGATAAGCTGCCAGTCACCCTGGTGGAAGATGAGACATTTTGTTCAATTCAGTAAAGTAGAAGAAACATGATATGTCTTGTTCCTGCTATCACTGAGCAAGTCGTAAATGCCGAAAACAGATTTAAGTGCCTTGTCACCAGTTAGATATTATTGGATTTCTTTTTCCTTCAGACGCTGAGCATAAGCATGTTAATCATTAATGAGACCGTCTAAGCTGTTCTCAATTGAAGAGCTTCTAATTGTCTGAAGTCCTACATGTGTCAGGAACAGATTGCCAAAACCTTCACCGGGCTGTTATTTCTCTTCCTGTCATGATGGGAGATGGCCGGGGTGGGGCACACTGCCCTTGCCACCACACTATGTCCTGCTCTGTCCACCTGCCTTATGCCCTGTTTTGCTCCCTGGTAGCTCTCGAGTGGTTCTGTCTCACTCTTACATCTGGTACCACCTCGTCACTCTCATGGTTAATTTGTTCCCAACAGGCTCTGCATGTTCCCTCGTGTCTTGCTTCCGCTTTAGCTAATTCCAACAGCGACAAACTTACTTAAACTTATTTGTTTCTAACAAAGAAATATTTCTGCCCCTACCTTTTCTCAGACCTTGCATGAAATGTCTTTGTTCCCACTCTCTGTTCTAGCTGTGAGTCAACTAAGGATCTGAAAGGTAAGAGGCCTGTTAACATAGATCAAGAAAAAGGGAAGAAAAGTAAAGTAAAATGTTTTTCATAAGAAAATAGAGGTTGACATTTTCTTCTGGTGGAGGGTGTTTACTTTACAAATCTTTCTTCTGATGCTTTCTCAAAAAAAAAATCCACTATTTTTCTTATCTTAACCCACATATTTACCTTTTTAAAAAAATAACTGCCATTTTGCAGTGACCTATAGTTCACTTGGCTTAGCGTAGGAGGAAGTGAGGAGCTACAGAGTTAGACAGAAATGGATTTGGTTTCTAGAAAAGATTGCAACATAATCACAGCCACTTAGTTTTCTCCTTTGTCCCCCAGAGATTTAGGGCTTCGCAATATATAACGATGTGCCCTGCAAACTTGGAAGAGGGAGCATCCACATGCAAGAACTTTGAAGAACTTTCATGAGGTGGCAAGTAAATGGAACAGGATTGAAAGGGACATAGATGGCAAACTCGGTAAAGTCAGTTCTGCTATAGCACTTGTTTTGAAAATGCAAACTTGTATATTGGGGAATGATTTGAACATAACCCAAGTATTTGATTATGTGTCATTTCGTATAAGAGAAGCACTAGGTGATCCAGAAAACTGCACGTAAATGAGCCGAATCATGTAGGAATACTCCAAATGCACACACACATGCCTCAAACATCTGCCGGCTCCCTCGGTTCACTGCATGTTATCAGCCACATCTGGTGTTGCAATTTCTCTGATTTTAGACAACCTTCCACTGTTTCACAATAACTCACAAACTTCAACCTGATGCTCACTTCCACATGCAAGCTTCAAGTCTTTTTTAAGGTAAAGTGCCATTTATGTGGTAGTATTTGAATGTTTTATAACCATTCACCATGTATAAAACTATGCTACCATTTTTGACTAGGTTTCTATTTTTTTTTT
>NW_006494302.1:0-2154 GCF_000325575.1 Pteropus alecto | reverse complement strand
GCCCCCAGTTCTCTCTCAGCACTCTCTGTAGGGGATTCTCTGGGGGAGTCATGAGAATGTGAAAATGTTACAAGACAGTAAATACAGGATTCCTCCTGAGGAATCCTGGGGAAACACTCAGTAAGCTGATGATGGGGTCAGCAGGAGACTTTGTTTTACTCCTGAGGTCAGGACAGAGGAGAATTGGGGAGGAGCAGCAGGAAGACCTGAGGTAAGAAAAAATAGGTTTGAGGCTGAAGCTGGGAGAACCCAGCTGACATGGGGGGCCGCGGGCCGCGTCCATTTGGTTGTCTGCCTTCCTCCGGCCTGTGGGCCTCCAAGGCGTGAGACCTGTTCATTTGAGGCCCCAGCTCTGAGTGGGCCCTTCACCACAGAGGCGCTTAGTGTGGGGTGGAGAGATGGGTACCCGGCCTTGTGAGCTCGGGAGGAGACACTCAGGATTGTCCCAGGCCCAACCCACGGGGTGGGGGCGGTGTACCTGATGCTGAGTCAGGAAACCACGAGCACCCCAGGCTCCCGGAGTACTTAGCTGTTCCACGAGTGAGCGGGGGGTTGAGGCACCGTCCCTGAGAGAAACTGAGAAGTGGCTCTTCTGCCCTTTCGGGGTGGGGACAGATGGGACAGGTTCTGAGGAAGTTGGTTCTGATGAAGGCCATGCCATAGAGTGGTCAAGGGCACGGACAGTGGAGCAGAGTGCCCAAGTTCAGGTCCTAGCTCTGCCACTTGCTGTGTACTTTTGGGCAAGTAGCTACCCAACATCTCTGTGCCTCTTTTTCCCTCTCTGTAAAACTGGCCTTGGAAAGCGTGACCCCTTAGGTGGCGGATGAAGGATGAGGTCTGAATAAGGAAGAAGAAGGTAAAGAACTTGGGACATGGCTGACCCATAATCGATGCTCCATAAACAGCAGCTGTTATTACGAACAGCAGGGGAAGCTGCCCACAAGGGCTGGTCGGGACCTCTCTCTGAAGTCAGGCAGACATGTGTTTGAATCACTGGTTTGCCTCTCCCTAGCTGTGCCTTCCTTTGAAAAATTCTGCCCTGGTAGGCACTCTCAGCAGCAGGTGAGGATGAAAACTCAAATTGCCTCAGGCATAACGAAGAACACAACTGGAAGAGCTGGAGGCCAAGCCGTAGAACCGGTCCATCTGGACCGGCCTCCTGGGTTTTGCTTGCAAAGAGAAGGAGCTGGGTCAGGATCTCTGAGGCCGGGGTAGCTGAGCCCCGAGACGGTCAGGCTGGACCCCGGGCACACTCCCCACGTCCACTCCTAACCCAGCGAAGAGAACAGACTCAGCGGGAGAGAGGAGCGGACGGTCCTGCACAGGCTGTTGCATAAGCCTTGTCGTCATGTCCTCCAGGACCTGGGGCTCCAGCCTTTCCCAATTCCCGCTGTTTCCTCTCCCGGTCTGGTTGAGCCAGAATGTTCTTCCTGTCGCTTTCTGCACTTCAAACCCCCGCCTCTGTCCACAGCCCCTCTGAGAGCCAGGGCTGGACCCCACCCCTCTACCTTTGCAGGGCCCTCACCATGTTCCCTGTTCATCTCAGGGGCCACTCCCACCAGCCAGCTGCAAGCTCCCTGTGCGTCCAGAGCTGCCGGAGTCCTTTTCTGGAAGCCAGGTGACCTCGGTCCACCGGACAGGGTCTAACAATACTGACCCTCCCAAAAGGAAGGATTTGGGGTCTCAGTCAGGCCGTCCGATAGAACTTTCTGTGATGAGGGAAAAGTTCTGTAGCTGTGCTATCCGACATGGTAGCCATTAACTACACGTGGCTAAGGAGCACTTGAAACGAGGCTAGTATAACTGACGGACTGACTTCTTCATTTAATTGGATTTTCATTTATTTACACTTACGTAGGACAGCAGTAGAGCTCCTTTTCTCCTTGGCCTCCTTGCAAAATTTTTCTCCTCCTTTATAGCTTCATATTCCAAGGCGTTCGTGGCTGTGGATGGCCTTTGACAACCTAAAACATGTTAGCCCCTGCCCACTCGGCTGGGGGCCAAGAAGAACCTCTCGAGATTGGCAGAAACTGGCTGTTGTCACGTCCCCATCAACTTGAGAGAGGAAGGAGCTCTCAAAGAGAGGCCTTTCCATCAGGGCCATGTTCTGCCTCACGAGTCCCACCTGAACTGTGTGCCACCCCTCCAAGTGCA
>NW_006494301.1:0-2165 GCF_000325575.1 Pteropus alecto | reverse complement strand
TGTGTCCTCATTGCCTCCTGGAGGGTTGCCAGATAAAATATAAGATGTCCAGTTAAATTTTTATGTATAAGTATGTCCTGTGATATATTTGGGGTATAATTATAATAAAAAATTAATTGTTGCTTATCTGAAATGTGAGTTTGACTGATTTTCCTATGTATTTATTTGCTAAATTGAGCAACCCTACTCTATGGGTCTGGGCTCTGCCTGCCCTTGGGCTACCTTGCACACCAGCGTCTATTCTCTTTACATCTTTCAGGTAAATGGTGGGCATTGTAGGACAATGGTTCTTCTGGAATTCTCACACTATGTGGAGGAAGGGATTTATAATCTTTAAAAGCCTTCTTAGCAATGTGGGCTCCCAATTCTGATATTAGCATTTTTGCTCCATGAGGCTTCCTCAGGAAAAGAAGGTGATAAGGGCACTGGGTCTTAATTCCTATTTCCATTTTCAAAATCATATTCTTACTCAGCTCATAATGTCTATAAGACGCTATACAAGCAACTGATATTGCTATGAAGAAAACTTTAACCCTTGAGTATCTTCGATTACATTCTATATTCAAACAATGTTTACATTCAAACAATGTTAAGGAAGAAATAGTTTCAATGTAGAACTTAATACAGGAGTAAAATTTCCTAAAAGTGAGAATAAAATAAAAGCAAGTAAAATAGCATAAAAGGTCAGTGATGATCAGTAATAACCAATTAACAATGGGATTAATAAGATGCAGGTCTAAAATTTTACAGCAGGTAAGTAATAAGACAGTTATACTTTAATAGACTTTTTTTGTTCCTTATACCATTTGGTAGAATTTTTTTTAAACTAGATGTAGACTATTTCTCTTTTTATCAGAGGTAAATAAATGTATAGCTTAAATGAAATCTTGAGAGAGTAGATTTCTTCTGACTTTTCTGACTCTTTAGTATGAATTGCACTATTCATACACAATTAACACTTATTTGCACTGTTAACAAATTCATCACCTACAACTCTTTATACAAAGTCTAAGACTTTGCAAAGCTGAATTTGAAAGGTCAGGTGGTATAGATACACATACCCCCAAATCATCTTAGAGAGTTTGTAGCCTAAAATTTTTACTCATGTAAAAATTTTAATACTACCAAACTGCTCAACTCAGTGTGATTAAGTAATCCCTCATAGGTCTCTTTTCAGTAGAGAGCGAGCAGAGACGGTATGTGGACAAGTTGATGAGATATAACAGTAATGCAAAGATTCTGGAGTCAGAGAGTCAGATGAACACAGGTTTCATTGCATGCTAGTTAGGTGACCTTGAGTTTGTTTCTTAATCTGCCCATACTTCAGTTTTCTCTTCTGTAAAGTGGGAATAAGAAAAGCAACTGCAGCTTTGTAGTGGTTTTGGAGATGAAATGAATTATCATTTGTGAAGGGCTTAAAAGAATGTCTTCCATGTAGTAACTGATATGAAAGTGTTTATAGGATATGGTATATATGCGTTTGCTAATTAAATAAAAGATATATACATATATGTATGTATATATAATATATAGTGTCTGTATGTGTGTATAAATGTTTTTAAATAATTTTTAATAAAACCCAGCACCCAGTGTAACAATGGAAATTCTCCCATTCCTATGGCATTTTGGCTCATTGACTGAAATGCAAAGAAGCATCTGTAACCATCTGGTAGACACAACCAGAGATAAGAAAAAAATTGCCAGAGGGGCAAAGTATCTCCCTAGACATGTAGCCTAAGTGCCTCAAACTATGATACAACGTTTGTATTTACCACAGGCAGAACACTGCCATTCTCCTTCACAGGCTGGCAAATACTCAAGAGGTCTCAAGATGTATATATAACTCAAAGTGAACACCGGGCTCTGGTAGTCTTATTTCCAGGCAAATGAATGGTTCTGCAGCTTCTGTAAAGGGATCTGCTCCCAACCCCAGGGGTCACAGCAGCCTCTTTACTGCAGAAAATCCTTGTAGCTGGCATGTTCAGGCCTGCAAGTCCTTTCATCATTAACTGGGAGATATTCTACCCACCGCTCATACAGCTTTCTAAAAATAAATTCATGCTGTCTCTTATGTGTGAGAAAGAAGTATCCATGAACTGCTGCTCCTGCCTGGGGTTTACTATGGACTTGAAAAGTGTGTGTGTGTGTGTGTGTGTGTGTGGTGT
>NW_006494300.1:0-2165 GCF_000325575.1 Pteropus alecto | reverse complement strand
GATTATTTTAAGCTGGTTATTTTTAGGAAACAAAACAAGAGCCTTTTACCTCCCACTTACCTGCCTAAAGGAATTCAGATAGAAAAATCAGCTCCAGGAAGAGAGCTACCACCTTAGCAAAGCCTGTTTGTTAGACAACCCTCTGTTTCCCATTATTTGTTTACCACGTATTTGCTCTTCCTCATCTATCTGTGAAATGCCAACTTCCCCTTGGAAATCCCTGACCCTTGCCTCTCTTTCCTTATTCCAGAATGGCATATAAGCCTCAACTGCCCCATTTGTCCTTGGGTCTCATATTCTTATGGAACCTCCATATGTACACATGTAATAAATTTGTTTTTTTTCTCCTGTTAATCTGTCTACGTCAATTTAATCCTTAGGTCAGTCAGAAAAACTAAGAGGGAAAAGAGAGGATATTTCTCCCTCTCCTACACTATCAACCTACTTATATTAGTGTAAACCAAGCAAAAAGACACAGGAAAGTATAATCTATTCAGAACTGGACTTTGCAGTCAGGTAAAAGTCTGTATGTAATTCATTTTCTCCCAGTGGCCATGCCCTCTTATCTTGATTCAAATTAAATATGGTGAAAACATATTCTCTTTTAGCAGCCAAAAGCACCGGGCAGATGAAGTGCAGGATATGTTGACTCCTGATGTACTATTAAAAGTAAATCTCGTAATAAATTAACTTCATTGGTTCTATAGTCTATTATTTATTTATGCTAATTTCATTTTTTATTCATCATTTCTGTAGAGGTAGAAATAGCACTGTTTGCTATAAAAATGACTGTCAGAGTCTTAGCCTCTATCAGCTATATGCAAAGAACCTTGAAGATTAAGTCTCAAAATTAATCACCTAATAAGTTTGTTGAACCAGATTCCTGGTTCAGTAGATTTGTGTGGAGCCCAATAATTTGTAGTTCTATGAAGCTCCCAGGTAATGGTGATGGTGATGATACTGTTCCTCAGACAAGATTTCAATTAGCACTGGACTAAGGTACGGAAAGGAGGCAAGACTCTAGAAAGCATTTCACAATGAGACAAGCTTAAATGTGGGATCTTTCACAAGACATTTGATTTGATGATACCAAAAATTTAAGGCCTAGTTTATGTTGGAATAAGAACTCCTTGGTTTCAGATTTATACCTGCACTGTATTTTTAATTATATGGTATCCTGGCTAGTTAGCATATACAAAGTCCTTCATACTTTTTAAAGCTTAAGTATTGCTGTGAAGTGTAACCATTATTCCTGAAGTTATACATACAGTTGCTTGTGATGAAAAAGTTCATTTTCTGTCATTTCACTTGCATATAAAATTTTTGAATTCTTGTATTAGCCAGACATGCATCAAGATGCTTGCTGTCTTTTCTCTCTTCATACATGACTGCAATTTAATTTGTGGCTCTAAGAGATAAATTTCTTAAAGCAATACAAATGGCAGATTTCTCTTCCACATTTCTTCTGTTGTGTCTTTCTACAATATTGTACTTTCAAAGTTGCTAGCTGAAGAAGCAATATTTAATAAAAATAATCTGGAGCTATAATGTGAGAATAAGAAATCCTACAACATGCTACATATAATCTGAGAAATTCACTCAAATAGTCCTAGACAAAGTTCTTACCTGCATAAGTTGCTGCTTCAATTTCTGTATTTCTGAAATGTTCAGCTCACTGAATAAGTCAGAAACAGGGTTTAGAGACTCTCCTTTCCTTAAAGTGGGAGTCCGATAGTCTCCATTCAGTTTCACAAGGGGCCCGTGGATATGCCCATTCATCTTGTCATCATTGTTTGGTTCACTTCCGTCCTCGGCAAACTTGAGTCCATCTACTGAGATGCTGATATGGTTATCATTGAGGGTGATATATTGGGAGAGCTCCTTCCGCAGGTTATTCTTTTGTTCCCTTTCATTTTTCAAGGTTTCAAGGGCTTCTTCCAATTGGTGCTCAGCAATCTCTTTCAACCGGATAGCATCCTCCAGCTGGCTGTTCAGCAGTACTGTCTCCTCCTCAAATCGCTTAATCTCATGCTTTAGGCCCTCATATTCAACCTGAATCAGAGAGGATAGAGAAGATTCATAAAACTAAAATTTGGGTCTTACAAAACTGCTATTAGGCAGTCTAGTGCTGCGATCCCCAACCTTTTTGGCACCAGGGACTGGTG
>NW_006494299.1:0-2150 GCF_000325575.1 Pteropus alecto | reverse complement strand
CTTTTGCATGTGACTTTCCAATTTTCCCAGCACCACTTATTGACAGTCTGGTGACTGCAGCCTCCTGATGCGCACGACTTAAAAGATGTTGTGAGTTCATATTGTATCATTCAGTTTGTATAAATACAGGACTTCTTGTGAAAGAAATTCTCTCTGCGTACATACCGCATATTCTGCTATTGCGTGAACGGTATACAGAGTGTAAGTGACCTTAACAAGTTCATTCTGAAGTAACACAGGTTACAGATAGCATCAAACAAATAATAAAAGTGCTCACTTTACTATGCATAAAGATTCGTGTGCATGAACGTATGAACCTCCTTCTAATAATAAATGACAGTATCAGGCCAGAGAGGTAGGACCATCATCGAATGTTCCTTTTCATCCTAAGTCCCACAACCAATTATTCGTGATTACGTTTTAATTATTTCATTATTTTAAAATTAAAATGTAATATAAGCTCATTTCAAGAATTCCATCATACCAATATGTATAAAGAAATTATCTCCTTCCCAAATGTCCAAACCAACACACTTGAAATAAATAAGCAATGTTATAGTTGAGTTTCACAGCTTTTATCATGCCCTGTCAAATATATACAATATATGTACATTTTTATAAGATTATTTTGTTTTTCTGTTAAAAATAAAATTGGACTAAGTATATTATTCTGCCACTAGCACCAGGCTGACACGTACAGTTTTAACTCATTATTTTTGATGACTGCATAATTCACAATATGCACGTGTACATATGTGTAATGCAGCATTATTTGTAGTTGCTAAAGAACTGGAAAGAAATCAAGTCTCTGATTCATTTCTATATTCATGAACCAGAATCAGAATCCTGATTTCTTTCCAGTTTTTTTTAGCAGTTACAAATAATGTTACTGTACACACACATACACCTTTACATATGTCCTCCAATTGTTGCTTTTGTTTAGCTTATCAATGGATACCAGGAAGAGAGATATTTGAGGCAGATTTATTATGGCTTTTTACTTTTAATCAATCCTGTCAGGTTCCTTTTATAATATTACACTACCATGGGTAATGTAAGAGCACCTGTCAGCTATAGCCTCGGCAGACCTGGATATTTTTAACATTTCAAATCATACCAATGTAATGAGAAAAGAACTATATTTCTGTAGTTTGAATTGTACTTATCCCGACCATTATTGAGGTTTCAAATCTTCCAGTATGTTTTCTTCGATGTTGGCATGTCATAGTTCACGAACTGTATATTGACATACTTTGTGCATTTTTCAATTTGTGTGTGTGTTAATAGTAAAGCTTTATGTATATTATGAATACTTTCCTTTTGTAGAGTGTATTGCATATGGTTATATTTGTCTACCATTTGTCGTCTTGCTTTCTTTAAGATACCTGTTGACATACTGTTTCTATATTGTACGTACATATATACAGTTTTTATTAATTTTATATAGTACAATGATTTTTAAGAACACATAAATCATTTTACATTAAAAGTGACTGTACCAGCAATGAAAAGAGGAATATCATACAAATCCTATAGATACTTGAAAGATCATTTAAAACACTTCTACTACTGATAAAAATAACTTTCACCAAAATGAAGACATCTTCAGACAAATAAAAGCTGAGAAAATTGATTACCGACAGATCTGCCATACGAAAAATACCAAAGGATGTTCTTGAGGATGGGAGAAAATGATCCCAGATGGAAACTTGTATCTGCAGGAGTAAAGAACAGCACTTAATACAATGAAACGTAAGTATATATATATATATTCTTTTTTTCAATTTCTCTAAGTGACTACTGTCCAGCAGAACACCATATACCAGTTACCAATGCCAGGGGTGGACTCCAACTTTGTGGATGATAGCAAATCTCACCCCTATGCCACCAGCGGGGACAGAAGTCCAAAAATTTCTGCCCATCGCATCTACTGAAAGCTGGGGGCGAGCCTGAGGGTCACTGACACAGAGGCTAAGCAGAACAAAAGGCTGTGTACATTAGGCCTGCAACAGTTTCCCACTCAAGGTGATAAGCCCATCACAGGCTGTGTGGACTTTTTTTTCAAAAAAACCCTAAATTTATTGGTTAATAAAATCACATAGGCTTCAATAACACATCACATGTATGTTGCATTGTGTGTTCACCACCCA
>NW_006494298.1:0-2160 GCF_000325575.1 Pteropus alecto | reverse complement strand
TTTTTTCTCTGCAAAAAATGATAATATGCTAATTCTGGGAATTGGAATTCAAGAACAGAACTTTATCATTCTTCTTTCACAGAATAAAGTTGCTGCTATCTGATTTTATATAATTACTTACAAGAACTGTTTTCGATCATTGGTTCTTTTAAAGTACTAAAAATTCCTTCGAAGAGTAAAGTTAGTTTAAAGTTTTAGTCAATGACTAAAATGACTTGAGAGGTTGATCTGCAACTGAGCTCCTGGAGGCTAGTCCACTTTTTGTTCCTGTTTCTTAGCCCTGGTTGGCACTTGATGAATTTTTTTGGAATGAGTGAATGAAGGAAGGGGAAGAGTGGAAAAGATAGCTTTCATTTACTGAAGCTAGCAGGAGAGGACGTTAAGAAATATTGATTCAAATTTTCAAAGTTACATGTAAACACAAGATTTATCCAGGGAGTTCATTTTTTTTTTTTAATTGCAAAAAGCTTTATTGTTTAAATTTGGTCCAAGGCATGGAAGAGGGCTTCAGGATGGTTGGAAGGCTGTCCTTTATTGGAAATACTTAAATTCTTGTAAATATCTCTCTGCAGAGGCAAAGAAAACACTAAGATGACATAATTCATTCTTTCCAAGATGAATAAACGTGGTCACTGCTTTTAAGAGGCTTACACTGCAAATAATGTAAATATAAAGAGACCATATTTATAACTAGGAAGACACAGAGGAGCTGGGAATACTCTTTAGACTGGACACTCAAGGAAGCCAGGAAGACTGGGGGAAGGTGGGATGACCCTTGAGCTTAGTTTTAAAACCACAGTTTTAAAATACAGAAATTCTTGACCACTGTTTTTAATTAATTAAAATAAAAGTGTTATCTAAAATTGTGTGCTATTAGCTTACTTATCAGAAGAGGCGATACTCAGCAGTAGTTAAGAGCATGACTTCTGGAGCTAGACTACCTTGGTTCAGATCTCAGCTCTGTCACTTGCCAGTTGTGTGATATTTAACCTCTGTGACTCAATTCCCTTGTCTATACAAAGGGAGTAATAAATGTCTATCTCATAGTCTGAATGAAGACTAAACAAATTAACCTATGTGACATACTTAGAATAAAGCCTAGCACATAGTGTTATATGAGTATTAGTTATTAGCATTGTTAACTTTTAATTGTAAGTAAGAAAGAATGAAGCATAAAAGAAAATAATAAAATCCCAAAGCTGTGGTCCAAAAATTTTTTTTAAATAAATGGAAAAACCTTTTTTACTTTTCAATATAAACTATGAAAATATCACAAATGACATTAACAATTCTTAGTTCACTAGTAAGGAGTTATAATAGAAGTCTTAAACCCCCATGGGGAAGAAAAACTGATCTATGATTCACTATCGAGATCCTTAAGATCCCTAGAGTGTCTTATTGCTTCATTATTTTTAATTGCTGGAATTGATTAAACGGGGATTAGAAAACATAGTGAAGCAGTTACTTGCTTTCATTTACAAATTAAAGTACTTCCTCTTCGTCCTATTTTTAGGGTCTTTTATGTACCTTTTACTTTCAAAAGTACCCAGGGGATGATATCATGCCACTATAATCCTTTCGAACCTAAATGAAAATAATATTATGAAGCCATATTTGTGTGATTTTAACTGCTTATTTGTGAGCAAACAGATAGATCTGCAACATCTTGATTTTGAAAGATCCAACATTAATGGACTATGACTGAATACCTCCTTGTATCTGAATGCAATGAGGTAAAAGTTGTAAAACATGCATTTCACTAAACACTGTGACTATGGTTTGGGGATTAAAGCAAATGTAACCTCTGCAATTGATTTCTCCTGCCAACAGGGAAAAATCTCTTGAAAGCTTTAATTATAATTTTTCCACGAATGGATGCCAAAGTAGAGCATTATATAACAACATTTAATGAGCTTTTTGAATTGCTCAATTTTAAGAATTGCTTATTATTCCATCTAAATTTATGATTATGCCCATCTAATCTATACTTAGAGGCATCCAAAGCTGTCATGGGCAAGTGACGGGGAAAAGTTGAGAAGATTAACCCAGAGGATACCACCTTGGAGAAAGTGTCTGGGTCTGGGTGGAGGAGGGAATCACCTTCCTAGGGGTACTGCAAGAAGCTCTTTTATAAATCCTGATCACAGGTAGGACATTTTC
>NW_006494297.1:0-2149 GCF_000325575.1 Pteropus alecto | reverse complement strand
AAAATTTGAATCCTGAGATTCTCATGAACACCCTGGGCCGGCAGAACTCACTCCTCACCATTTGCTAGAAGACAGCAGCCTCTGATCACCTGGCGACCCTGCTTCACCAAAGATGATGCTTATCTTCCTGAAGATCTGTTCTTAACGTCCCCTCATTGCATCTAGACCAATAACTACGGTCAGTACAGTTCTTGGCATGAGAGGAACTGGATCACTGATCATGAGAGCTTTGGCAGCTGGCTAATAATGCCATCACGAGCCAGGAGAAAATATATAGGAAGAGATCCTGAGGATACGGTATCAGGAGAAACAATATAAGATTACAGAGGGGAAAGCTTTTTTTATAAGGGGGTGTTCAGCATTTAACATTACTGCAAAGATGTTCAGGGCTTATCCTAATGCGCTGCTGGAATTATGGCATCTTTGAGGCTTGGAAATGTTGATGGACTACAATAATTGCGGTGGAGATGCTGGAACTACTTTGGCAGAGAAGTGAATTTGGGGGTCAGAATATTCAGGGAAGAAGGCACGTTACAGTGGATTTATTACAAAAGGCCAGAGAAACCACCATTGACCCTGTTTCTCTGGAAGTCCAATGGAGGACAATGTCTTCATTCAAGCGCTAAGAAATGCACTAGTCAGTCAGAGGGAAGCAGTCATCAGTGGGACCTCAATGGTGGCTGTCTTTGTAGGCCAGGGATGATGGCAGGACATGGTGCTATAGAACTGGGCTCCCTAGTGTCCATGAAGGTGAAGATTCCAGAATAGTAGAAAAAAACAGTGATAGCCCTTAACTATTAGAAACAAGGTGGGTATAATCACTGTAATGGGCAACAAGACTGGAAAGGCAAATTCTGGGCCCTGACCTAAGTCTATCTGAGGCCACATCTAATAGATTCTGGTTCTCCTAAGGACGATATACGTGCAGGCAATGAGGGCGTTTATTGCCTTATATAACCAAAAAAGATCAAAAGCTGATGATCAGTAGACTGATGCCGACTTCCGCAATGGGCATCTCTTGCCTATTTTTCAGACCTGCGTCGGATCAATCGTTGACCTATAGCCAATTGAAGGAGAAACCAGGTACCTTTTGGGAAGGACCCTGCAATGTCACCACAAACATCTACAATAAATACTCCTCAACGGGAGCTCGTTTCCCAAAGGGACTTGTTTCCCAAATGGATGTACATGTACTAGAGTCACTACACAATGGGGAAAGGGAGAACATTCAGAACTTTTGAGGACTATCAGAGACAAGGTCTGACCTGACAGAGATACCACAGAATCCAAAATGCCTCATGGAGGAGGGGCGGAGACTTGAAACGAGCTGGCCGTACACACACAAGTGGTGGTTGATAATCGGCAGGGATATCTCAGCTACAGAGGTCCCCGCTGAGGAGCGAGCGATTTCAAACCCACACCGGGCTCCACAGCCCAGAGCACAACTGCTGGGAAGAGACTCCCCCACAACATCTGGCTGTGAAAATTGCCAGAGATTCTGTCTGTCCGGGTGAGACAGAGGGCTGCTGGAAACCCAGATGTCCTCTTACAGGGCCTGCAGCCAGACTCATTACCTCGAAGGTATTCAACATAGGCTCCAGCAGAAGAGCAACAGCTTGGGAGGCACCAGAGACATACGGGGGAGAAACTGAGTTGAATGGCTTCAGGGTGAGGGCTGAAGGGACAGCCCCCATTGTCCCTGTGTTGAGCCATCCTCCACAACCGTGAAAACCACTCACTCTGCCCTGGTGACACCCTGGGGCCTCGCCTCCCCCAACTCACATACCGCCCATGGCTCCTTCTGCGGCTGAGTCTTACACACAGCGGGCAGGCAGCCTCAGAACTTGGGGTGCTCTGTGCCTTTTGCTGAGCTGCCCCAGGCTAGGTACTGGTGGCAGCCAGCCTCGCTTGGCCGCATGGCCTCTCCCATGCACCACCAGGTCCGGCGCAGGTAGCTACCAATCTCGGATCGCTTTGTAGCACCTACCAGATAGCCCCAGGCCAGTCAGTGCCAGTAGCTGACCTCAGATTGCACTGGAGCCCTTCCCAAGAGGCTCCAGGACCCACACACCCGGCGGCCGGCTTCAGACCACAGCAGAGCACTACCTGATTACTCCACAAGAGGCACACCCAAAGAGTGGTCTGGGGC
>NW_006494296.1:0-2160 GCF_000325575.1 Pteropus alecto | reverse complement strand
AAAAAAAAAGTCAAGTTGCATGATTTAAGTGGATCTTGCTATTTCTCATTTCTTTACAGAGTGATTGTATTCTGTAGTTATACTAGAACTACTTTCAGGTTTAAACTTCCAATGTTTCACTATGACTCATTGTACTCTTTAAAAACAAAGAAATGATAAAGGTTATGAGGCCTCCATTACATTTTATAAAGTGAATTAGCAATTTACTAAACTGATTTTTTTTCCCTTGCTCGCATTTTCTAAGTTTTTTCTTTTCTTTTCTTTTTTTGGCAACAAACATTCCTTTTGAAACTAGAAATAAAGAATATTAAATGTAATAGAAAAATATAGTAGATCTTCAGAATATAAAAGGGCTCAGGATTTTAATGAGTTACTGTACAACCTTATAGTATGGGGTGATTTTGGATCAATTATTTTCTTCCAATTTTCCACTATCACTGTACTTTGACATGCGTCATTCAATGATTTAGCTGGATTTGAGGTAAGAAGCTCTCCTGGACTGCTGAGATTCTAGCAGGTAGTTACTGTATTTAAAACTTTTTGAAGAAGAAAAGTATTAAGCATTATGATAAACATCCTATCTTTTAAAAATTCAAAGGAAAAGACAAAAAGATCTGTCCTTATTGGTATTTCCAATTAAACTGGGAAAGATAAATTATTTCTAAACCATCTAATCTTTCCTACATATCCTCGCTACCTTCACAAATCTACATGTGGAGACACATGAATTTAACCTCTAATTTTCCTTTTAGCACTAATAAACACTTTTATTACAGGGGTTCCCTGCATGTTTGTTTATAGACACAATCTTAGAGAAGCCTGTTTGCTTCTGCTAATGAGGTTTAACAATACTGTCTTAAGCAGTAGTACTTGCCCCACAAATTGAGTGGGTAATACAAGATCAAGTGGCTGTTTAGTTTGGGGCCTCATAAAGACATGTGCCAAGTCCTTTTAATTGTGGTATTTGGGTTTAATAATCATTCCTGTAAGAGTCATCAAATGTACCTTTAGAGATTATTTACTGGGAAGTTTTTACTCTTTTTCAGGGAATTAGCAACAGTCTTAATACAATTGCCAGTAAATTAATTGAATTTTCAGTCCTTTTGCATGAAGTCAATTTTTATGACTTGTATGCTTGATGTTTATCCAGCAAATTCTCATAGCCTTCAGCCTTCTGGTTTATAATTCAAAAGTTATACAGATTTAAACTGGTCAAAAAGCTCATAATTTGATAAACTGATATTTTGAAGGGTACAAATTGATTTTCAAAATGATGTTAAGGCGTCCCAAATAATAACTGTGAATATCTGTTATAAGCACAACAATTTAAAAAAGAGTATGTCTAAACAGATTAGAGACTCGTCTGAGACCATTATAAATTTAGACTGGATAATTAGAGGATATAATTTTTGGCCTGTGTGATGTGTTTTGAATTCAACACCAGTTATTTTGGGTAGAGGGTTGAGTCTGAAAATTTCAAATGAAATGATATCATGTTAAATTACCTGTTCTAAAATGAGGATCTTTGGAGTTTTTTTTGTAGATTCTCTTTTAGAAGTACAATGTGGAAAATTAAAATTTAAGATTGTGTACTAAATTGAAAGTGTGAAATCCCATTTTTAATTACTTGAGGAATCAAGAGTTTGTAAAATTATGATTATTCAGAGGGATTTTTTTGCTTCCATGCGTGTAAATGTGTAAACATGTAAAAATTCCATGGAGACCAATCTTCTTGCCTCATCACAAGGGTAAAGAGTTTCAGTTAAAATATAATTTCCTTCTGAACGTATGAATTTAAAAGCCTGAACTTGTGTTGTTAGTATTCTTGTAGCTCTAACGGCAGCCTCAAATTAAGAGTTCACTACATCAGGATCATCAAGAAAGAGATGGTATCATTTAGGCTATTTAGGAAGTTCCTTGAACTATGTTACTGTCACCTTGGAGCTGTATTAAGGTCATTGAAACAACTCTCTTGAGTCTTCAAACTTAGTTTATTGATCATTGAATATAAATGTAGACTAGGTATCAGGGAATAATATCAATGTCCACTCTGTTAGTGGGGGAAGCCTAATCTTAAAAATAACTTGGGAGTTAAGGACAATTTGTATACCAACAGATACTCTCTGATCTTACTTCATACTTTGGTCCCCTCTCAGATTC
>NW_006494295.1:0-2149 GCF_000325575.1 Pteropus alecto | reverse complement strand
GGGTGTGTGTGTGTGTGTACTGATTTATAAGGGCTCTTTATATATGAAGGACTGGGGACCTCTGTATATTGCTGTAGTTAAGAGCCCTGGAGTCCAACTGAGTTGAGTTCAGAGCCCAGTCCACTGCTCACTACCTGTGGGACCTTAGTCATGTAATTTAACCTCTTTGTGCCTCAATTTTCTTGAATATAAAACAGAGATAATAACGACATACCCATAGGATTAGGATAAGTATTAAATAACTTGAACGAAGTGCTTACAACAGCAGGCGACACATAATAAATGCTATTATCCTACTAAGGTCCCTTTGAACGAGCTTCTTAACAGCCATTCACTTGAGTGCTTTTTGCTAAGTAGTAGTGCAGGTGCTACCTGGATGTCGGAAAATTCACTAAGATAACAAGCAAGTGATTAAGATTTGAGAACTGCTATTTCAAAGCAATAATTCTCCTTTTTGGCTTTATAAGCACTATATAAAGATTGAACTATTACTTTTCCACGATGGTGCGGATGTAGTGATGGTCGGTTCTGTTGAATCAGGATGCAAATTCCTGAATTTACTGAGAAACATTGGTGGAGCTTTGGGAATTCGGTGACGAAGACTCATGTTTCTGTGACATTAGCAGTGGGGGTTGGGCTGGGCAGGTTGGATGAGAGGGGGGTCCTCAGAGGAGGATGTCTTGACCTTAGAGGGCTTTACAGAGACAGCCACCGACCAGTGCCCATGGCCGCCGAGACCTCAGCCAGCTGTGGCCACAAGAGGCTTTGGTAGTGTCAGCTGACACCCGGTTCCCGGAGGCCGTCCCCTGTCTGGTCTGCTGTGGCCTGGGCAAGAGACCGTCCAAGCTCTGTGGCCTTACCGGTAAGAGCCACCAGCCAGGTTCTGAGGGTCTCGGAAGGTTCTCCTGGGGGCCCTAGACCAGAGCCTGGGGCCCTCTGCAGGCCTGTCAATCAGAGCCTCTGGGGAGGGGCCTGGCATCTTTTTTTTTAAGTTTCCCGGGAGATCCTCATGTTGGGCGGGGTGAGGATAGCTGCCTGAAGGAGTCTAGCGGTGACCTTTCTGGTCTGGAAGGGTCTTCTCTGATGGGGGTGATAAAGAGCTCCCCAAGGGAGATTAGATAAGGCTGAGATGGGGTCCTTTCCCAGGACCCTGAGGGGGGCGTGCCCGTCTGGGGAGCCGGGGCTTCTGAGACAGGCAGAGAGCCACCGCAGAGGCATTCTCCAGCACGCCAGGAAGCCGCCTCCACACTCACCGATCAAAGGGAATGTCAAGTTCAGAAAGGTGAAGGAAAGAATGTCATGAGTCAGAGCTGTTGGATTTGCAGGCGACAATGAAAGCTGAAGTTCGGGGTGGCTGTGAGCTCGTCCCTGGCCGTGCTCTGGAGGCCTGGCAGAGCTCTTTCCTTGGCTTCCAGCAGAGGTCACGCAGGCCAGAGGGCCTCGGCTCCGAGCTCCCCTCTGCCAGCTGGCAACGCCTGTCCCCGCCTTCCTCTGGTGGGACCCCAAAACACTATGCAGCTTGCGTTCGTGTCACACCCTCGAGTCTTCCGGCCAAACCGACTGGTGTAAAGATTGTGCCTGGGACTTTATGTCACACTGGATTTTCAAATTGTAACTCGGGACACCTAGTAGCTGTTTAACTCTGTTTAAGCCCCCTTGAGTCTTAGTTTGTTTATGCCTAAAATGGAAATCACAGCGTCCATCTCTCATGGTTGTTATGAAGATTAAATGACAATACCTTTAGAGGGTCTGGCTCAGGTCAGTTGCTTACACGGTAGCACCGTTGCTCCCCAAATCATTACCCTTTAAAAATAATTTTTATGATTTGACTCCCATAACAGCTTCTCCCAGACAGATTTGGAGTATTGCGGGTGGGCTGTTGGGATCGAAGCTCCAGGTTTAGAATTCTGACTTTTACACTATATTCTGACTTCTCCCTGGAACCCTGGGCCGTAAAGGGCTTCATGACATTGAGTGCAGTGGGCACTCTGAGTTATTAGAGCCAGTTTGCTCCTATGGCAACTTACAGTGGTGATGAGGACAAGGACCAGTCAATATGTGCCTTAGAGCTAATATCCATTTTGTAAAGTGGCTTCAATGCTGAGAATTTCAGCACGGGACAGATTTAATTAAGCGTGTGTGTGCGCAT
>NW_006494294.1:0-2147 GCF_000325575.1 Pteropus alecto | reverse complement strand
TGACATATTCATTCAGTGGAATACTTCATAGTAATTAAAATTAACACGTTACAGCTGTCTTCGACACTGTGGAGTGATCTCACAAACGTGATAGTAGACAAGAGAAGCCAGTCTAACTTATCCGCTTTTTGTTTCCATCTAAATTCATTTGAAAGGTAGATAAAATTTAGGTAGTGTTTAGGAATGTACACATGGTAGTAAAAATATAAAGAACAGGTATAGAGAAAGCAAGGGAGTGATTAGCATAAAAGTCAAGATAGTGATAAACTTTGATAGAAAGGGAGGATTTGGACAGGAAGAGCATGCAGGGGCTCAAGACATGGTCAGCGTTATATGCCCTGATATGAACGGGGCGTGCATGCGTGTGTCAGAGAAAAACTGCACTGGATGGAGCTAAACAGGCAAAGAAGACTTTATTCAAAACTACTGCAATGCGGGAGAGAGATCGAACACAGCACTGAAACAAAAGGCACTTTTAACCACTAGAGCGAGTTCATGGGAAAATACTGGAGGACACGTCGTGGGCAGCTTGGTCATTGTCATTAGACCATCTGTGCTCGCTAACTGGCCTGTGTGAAGTTTAGTCAAGCGGATGGGAACGTTAAGTCCCTCTTGGTCAGATTTTAGCTTTATACTATTTCACTTAGCTGTATGCTTATGTTTTATGCAATTTCCTATATATGTTAAAAATCCGTTTGGACCAAAATTTATATAATATGATTTCCAATTTGCTTTTTAAAATTTGTTTTAAAAGAGATAAATATAATGATAGTTATGAAGCATAAAAATTCTATTAAAAGTAAGTATCAACAATAAACAGTAAATTTTCATGAACGATAGGAAATTAATTTTTATTTTTGCTTGTTTTTAATTATTCTACTCTAGTCTCGTATGGCTCAGATTAACTGATAATAAAGAGAAAGTTATTTCCCCAAATGAAATGCCCCTACCTATATTCACTCATATGAAAGCTATGTGGATTTATAATTAACAGTGTTTAAATATAATTTTCCCCAAGGAATTTTCAGGTCTCTTTTGTTTGCTTAGAAACCAAAGTACGAAGAAATATGGTTAACTGTACTTACCCGTCTTCTCTCTTCCTTCTCCACAAGTATGAAGATGCAATGCGGGAATGAGGAAAATCAAAAGAGTTTCCCACAATCCTCTGCAAATCTTTAAACCCTGTGGGAGAGAAAAATAAATTAACTTGTTGAAAGACCATCCTCTTTTTTTTTAAATGGAAACTTTTAGACATTATGTGACTTGAAGGGCATCCTCTAAGCCTAATGTCCTCCCGGGGAGTCATTTAAACAGAGGCAAAACCATAGTTTCTTCTGCGCATTAAGTGAGTTGAGTTCCTATGAATTTGAAATGCACTGAGGTTGAAGTGACTTTGTGAAACGTACCTGAGCCAACTCAGTGCCCGCGAGAAAATTCAATCTAATAATGCATGCTGAATATTTACATCTTTATATGGTTTATAATATCTTTGTTTTCCCCAGCCTTTATTATTACTTATGTATCCATCTCTATTCGATACCAAACCCTGAGGCTACCCAATAATGGTATAATGTTCTTCACTTCAGTCAATGAACTTTAACAGAAACCAATGCATTTTAACTGAATTTTTGTTTATCTCAAGGAGCACATTTTAATGAAATCAATACATTCTTGCTGAAAGCCACATGAATCCATTGGAAAGAATACATTGTTACGGAAACCAATATACAGTTTTATAATGTCTGTATGTTTTAGGGTAAGCATAGCCATACATTTTAGCTGTAACCAATATATTTCTGCAGGGCTGATACTGAGAAAACCTTATTTCATAGTAAAGTCAATTCATTCTTACAGAAACTAATACTGTATTCCATATTCCTGAGCCAGCAATGTCAGGCTAAATGAAGACTATGATTTATAAAATATAAATACTTCCAGAAATGACATTTTAAAATGTAGTTTTGAAAGTGTATAACATATTTTACTATCTTCATTAAAGTTACAAAAGAAGTTAGAGAAAAGGTTTTGAATTGAAATATTAAGGACCCTGTTTATAATTTGTGTTTGGATTAAGCACTCACATACATTTATTATATTTGTATCTTAGTCACTGAATTGTTTCAATGCACGTTTATTTCATTAGCCAC
>NW_006494293.1:0-2144 GCF_000325575.1 Pteropus alecto | reverse complement strand
AGAGAGAGAGAGAGAGAGAAGACCCGTGAGCACGTGCCTCGATTGGGGGTCGGGGGAGCACGCAGCAAAAGGCATGAAGGGATTTTGTTGATGTGTTTGGATGTCACTAGGTCACAGTCAAGGGAGGGCCAGGAGGGGAACTTTTGGCAGGTACCAGCCTTATCAAACTGGTATACCTGGTCATCTGGGCAGGGTCCCCACAGCCTATTAGTGGGGATGTTGTACTGCAAATTTTTTAAATGAAAGTTTTAAAAATTTGCAGTACAATCATCCTGTCATGCTTCAGTATCATTAACAATACTAACTGGGATGGTAGTGCTGAGAGAAATTGATCTTTATTGAAGTTACTGGTATTTTCTTCCATTGATAAGTGCTGAGTTTGGGGTTTATGGTTTGGGTCAGTGGCTCCATGGTGATCATCTTGTGTAGACATAAAAAGAACGTCCTACACATTCGCAGCAAAATCCTCTCTCTCCCAAATGCTCCCCGGAGACCAGAGCCACTCAGAGCATCCTCATCCTAATGAGCTCATTTTTTTCTCCTCTAACTCACTGTCTTCAATCTTTTCCTTCAGCATGACTTACTTTGATGAATATAGCGGTGGCCAGTGAACACCAGTGCACCGACAGCTGCATGCTCCCCCACTCTGAGCCCCTTCGCGCTCTTTAGCACAGATACCAAGTCTCCGGGCTCTGCTTTGCCTGCTGCACAAAACAAACCATTTCTGTAAACTGTCAGATCATTATCAACATTAGAATGTATGTCTCTGAATATTGTTCATTTATGAACTCATCCTCTCCTCCCATGTGTTGAAGCACTTATGATGGCCAGGTCAGATTGTAGACAGAATCAGATAGACCGAGCCTGACCCTAAAATGATTTGCAATATAGCAAATAGCCAGGTGCACGGCAAGGAAGTTCCTCTCATTTCTGCTTTGCAGTGCTCACATCTCATAAGGGGCAGAGAAGAACTGGGTATTTTCCTTGCAGTCTGTCCTCATGTATCCTCTCTTCCTTAGGAACCCTGGCAGCTGAGTGTGGAGAGCCCAGTAGGTAGCCTATCATTGTGGTTTCAATAGTGTATATATAGCTCAAGGCAGAGAGGAGAAGGGTATTTCCTGTAGCAGAAGCCCTTGGACCACTTACCCATCATACATGTCAAGGCCCCAGGAGGCAGGAGAAGCCTCTACGGTAAAGGAGGTTCTGAAGGCACTAGCAGGAGTGCATGTTGATTTTAATTTGGAAATAAAATTTGTAATGAGGCATGTAAATGTTAAGGTAGCTAGGGAAAGGTGTGTTGTGTTCCTTCGGAGCTGGAAGCAAATTTCAGTTGAGAGGCTGTTGAATCAGGCACTAAACAGAACTACGTTAGCCAAAACTGTAAGAGCAGAGTATTTACCGGTTGCTGAGTGAAGAGAAGCAGTAATTTTAATAGTATTGGGTACTAGGCATGGGTGGGACCTGGTGTGTGGGACCACAGCATTAAGGTTGCAGTAACCCACTGAGAGGTGCTCTTTAATTTTTCCAGATTTAAGAACAAAATTGGGCTGTCAAGTAGAGAAACAGTGGGGATAATCACCCTTTTATTATTTTATTATTATTATCATACAATAAGCTTTAATCCTTGAAGGTCCTGTTTTAACTTTTCTTGGCCTATATTCACTATTTTAACTGGGTGTTCATAGAGTCTCATTTATCAAGCCAATTTGTAAAAGTGTCAAAGAATTACTTTAATTTTATTTTTTATCATGTCAGAGCATCAGTGCCCAAAATGGAATATTTTAAAGCAATGGGTACAATGACTATGGAAAATTAAGGCAAAGCTGTGAAGGCAGGCATACCCATCCCTTCCCCATTTTATATTGTCACCTTCTTAAAATTAGAGGGGACACAATGTTTAAATTTAGCGGGATCCTCAGGTATAACCATAATTTGTGTCCCAGGATTTAGTCCATGAGGTTTTGTCAACGGTGCATTTCAGCAAATGTTAAAGTTCATTTAGCATCTAGGTTGTAGAAGTACAAAAGCCAATCAGTGACCTTTTTTATCTTTTTGTTATAAACATTTTTTAGTATGTACATTTAGTATATACATTTTGCATTTTAAAAAATTTTTTATATTAGTTTCAGGTATATAGTACATTG
>NW_006494292.1:0-2131 GCF_000325575.1 Pteropus alecto | reverse complement strand
TATAGAAAGAGGGAAGGAGGGAAAGATATAGTTGACCCCTGAACAACATGGATTTGAACTGCATGGGTCCGCTTATACTGTGGATATTTTTTCAATAAATGCCTGTATTATTTTTGATCCGCGGTTGGGAGTCCGTGGATGCAGAGGGCCAACTGTATGTATTGATCCATGCTATTTTAGTATCCACAGAGGGTTCTAGAACCACTCCCTCACAGATACGGAGTAGTTAAGTACTTCTGGCATCAAAAGTTATACATGGATTTTCGATTGCTCAGAGTTCAGTACCCCTAAACTCCTGCATTGTTCAGGGTTCAACTGTAGTTATTCTAGAGATATTTTGAAATGTGGTTGGTAAACTAAGTATTGCTATACTCGTATCATCACCAGTTAACAAAAAAGTTATTATTTTTCAGGTTTAATTTATCTTTGATAAATAGTAGTAAAGCCTCAGGGATATTATAAACAAAGCTCTAAATATGACTAGGCCCCTCTTCCTATTCTACATTGTGAGGAAAATATAAGAAAGTGTATCCTCATTCTCTGTTTGTGTAGTCTAAGGAAAAATTATTCTGCTGTTAAATATTTTTAAAAATACCCTTACTTTCCTGTTTTCCCCAAATCAAAAATAATCGTTTTTAATTATAATTGCTGGATGTTAGAGCTATGTGGTTGAAAGGCTACCAAGTGAAATATTTTACTTAAGAAAGGTCATTGCTTTGGTATCTTTTAGAATTGGAAATTTATTGTATACTTTTGTCTTGAGAGTTGCTTAAGTACTGTCATGTCAGAGAGCAAGAAGAAGGATTAAGCATGACTTTCTGATTTCATGCTGTATTCATGTGTGATTTATCTATTTATTTAGGTACCCAAAGGCTTGCCTTACTTCTCTGTGGATTTTGGCCTCCAGGGAGGGTTTGCCCATGTCATTGAAGATCAACACAAATTTCCTCGTTACTTTGGAAAGGTATGCTTACAAATTTAATAAAATTCCAGAGTTTAGCAACTCATAACATTTTTCTTTTGAAGGTAAGTCAAGACTTTCGTCACAATATACAGTGAAGTTGGTGAATACTGTTCTAACCAATTTTTAGAGGAACAACATAGAAACTATTCATAAAATTATCCCAGAATATTTATAACATCCGGATGTCACATCTGACTATGCAAACCCTGTCATCTTGGCTGTGTCTGCTTGTCAAACAATTTGTTTATTTTGTTGCTTGTTAGCACATCTACCAGAGGCAGCAAAGGGGAAGAAGAGAAAGTGAAATTCAATTAATTTGGTCCTTATTAGCTGTTCTGGTAAAACAGTTTGAAGAAAAAGTTAATCAACATGTAGCAATTATTAACTTTGTTGTTCAGCTGCAGTTGAATCGCAGGCTAATGTTCTCTCGGCTACGCAGTGTATTTATAAACCAATTTCTTCTATTAGTTGGAGATCTTTTTTAAGGAATCAAAAACATATTTTGATACTAATCTAAGTAAACCAAGAATTAAAAACTATAAATCACCTTCATTTTAAGTCACGTTCCCAACCCCTAAAAGGAATGGATCTTATCTGCTTATTATTCTGTTATTATTTTCTTCACGATTCTCTTCCTCAGCTGTTAGCTACAAAATTAATCAAATTTATGCTTGTGAGTGTCCATGTACAGAAAGATAAATAAATAAATAGTTTCATTCCTATTTTCAGTATTCAGACATACATATGTTTGTATTTTTCTCATTCTTTAAAAGGAAATCATTGGTGGGATGCTGGATATAGAACCAAGACTTTGGAGGAAGGGAATCCGGGAAAGCTTTGAGGATCAGAGGAAGAAAGCACTGCAGTTTGCTCAGTGGTGGAAACCATTTGACTTTACCAAAAGTAAAAAATGTTGAGTCATATCTTTCATTTTTATTTCTTCTTCAGAATCCTTTCAGTTTTATTTCTATTGTATCTAATTAAACCAACTGACCCTCGGGTCATAGGGAAAGGAAGTCTTGCGTGGGTCCCAGACGACTGTGCCTCATTCGGTTGTGTCATTTCTTTCCCCACCTGCTCCTATCGCCTTGATTGTCGTAACCTGGGAATAAGAACCGGATATATTGGGTGACCTGTTCACGTTCCTGTTCTGTACCTCCATCTTGA
>NW_006494291.1:0-2146 GCF_000325575.1 Pteropus alecto | reverse complement strand
TATATATATACATACACATATATGTATGTATATATATTTTAAATGAATATAAAGAGACCTACATATGTCTGACAATAGCTACCATTTATTGAGTGCCACTGAGTACAGCACACTTATTTATATTGTTTCTAATCCTCACAGAAACCCTAAGAGTACAGATTGTTCCCCTTTCAGAGATGAGAAAAATGAGAAGTTAAGTGACCAGCCCAAGTTACACAGCTGTTAAGTAACATGATGATATTCAAACCCATTTGTGTCCAATTACAGAGCTCCTTCTATTTTCACGGAATCTGCAGCCTGGCTATTTCCCTCCTGCTCTGGTCTTCATTGGCGAGTCCTGGGGTGTAAATAGGAGGTAAAGCAGGTGTGGGTAGAAGGGATTGAGGAAGAGGGCCTATCATCAGGGCCTAGAAAGGGGGAGTCCACACAGCATTGACAGCTTGCCTGTCCACACATGAGTGGGCTTTGCCACCTGAACTAGGTGTGGACATAGCCTGGGGACCTCCAGAGAGGCCCCTTCACAGGCTATCGTCTTGACAACAGGCTGCGTCCTCATTGAGAAGCCAAGGCTGAGTTTCCCAGAATCCAGGATGAACCCAGCCAGCTCTTATCTGATTGCAAATGGCCATCTGGACATGCGAGAGGCATAGGGGAGGAGCCATCAACTAGGGGGACACATGAGGGATAGGGGATAGGTGGGGGCTGTGACAAGGGTCACGCTAGGCACAATGTCGTGCCTGAAGTTTGGTCTCAGTGAATGGTTGCAATTAATAGTATAGCCAGCCGTCTCTTTCCTAGAGATATTGTAAGGCTGAGTTTTATTTTCGCCCAGAGGGTTATTTAGAAACTAAGCTGCTTTTGAATATTAAATAAGAGTTAGTTGTGGAGCGGTATGAGCAGAGGACTGATTTGGGTTGTGGTATGGGCAGAAGCCTGATGGACTGGGCAGTGTTCAGAGCCCTGATGGGCACTCGTTGGTCTGGCAGCTAGATGTTCACTCCACAGGAGGTATAATAAGCCAGGACTCTGTGATCATTTATGTTAAAAACCAAAAACAAAATTCAGACATCTCTCAAGAATTTTACATCTCTGGCAGGAAGGTGCTTTGGCCTGTGCAGTTTCAGTTTATTTCCTTGGTGATATCCAAAGACTTTAAGATACAAGATCTGTCCTGGACCATCTTGGCTCCAGAACTGCTCAGCCCCTGAACCTGGTATGACCTAGTGCCCTGTGACCAGATTCTGCCCTGTGCTTCCACTCTGCCTGCTAAGTCATCAGACAGGTGGAACTTGAGTGAGTGCTCACCAGAGGTGGGCCATGTTTCTGCTCTTCCCACACTGGCCTTGCACCTGGAGAACTGGGCCTCATACATTCTAGGGCAGGTTGAGGGCCTGGACATAAAGCTGTTCTGGAGAGAAGAAAAACCATTGAACAAGCTGCTTTATACACAGGACTCCTCTGTCTTTCATTCTGAGAATACCTAGTGTGTTCCAATTGGGACAAAAGCGAGGAGGAATTTGTGACCAACAATATCTTCCTCCAACTATGTACCGTAACAACTGATGTGGGACCTTTTGCCAGGAGCTCATGGAAGACAGTGACCTGGTGCAGTGGAAAGCACATGACTTTAGAGTCAGACAGAATTGAGTTCTGCTACTTTTTTTGCTGGGTGACCTTGGGAAAGTTACTCAGCCTCTCTGAATCTTGATTTCCTTAACTGATAAATAAGGATGATAATATCACGTCTATGTCACAGTTTTGTTTTGAGGTCTAAATTTGATGATCAATGTACATAAAGCCCTAAATCTGGTATATAAAAATATATTTATTGAATGCTTATTATGTGGCGGGCCATGTTTAAATGCTTTATAAGCATATTGAACTTATCTCACCCTATGAATTGTGTACTTTCATTGACTATGCTTTAGATGCAAAACTGAGTCTTGAGGAGCTTGAGTAACTTGAATGACTTGTCCAGAGTCACAGAGCTAGTAAATAGAAGAGCTCGGACTTGGACCCAAGCTGTCAGGCTCCAGCCCAATGTACGTTTAATACCAGACGGAGTAAGTCTGAATAAAGAATAACTATTATGATCATAGTAATTTAATATTAAGCTCTTTTTATATCCATGGTGCTAAGTGTTAAT
>NW_006494290.1:0-2113 GCF_000325575.1 Pteropus alecto | reverse complement strand
ATGTTGTGCCATGTTGGGGTGTGTCTAAGGATGTCAGAGTGTGTCTGTGGGCTCTGCCTTTGTTCTGCTCTGTGCTGTAGCCTGGTCTGGTCCCCCCTTGCCTCCCCTCTCTTCCCTGTTTCCTCTGCCCTTATGCCATTCCCACTATGCTGGGTTTGGAGGGGGAATGCAAATCCCGGGCTAGGAGCCACCTCTCCCCACCAAAAGTTCCACCCCTTCCCCTCTCCATTATCTCTGATGGTCCTCATCCATGTCAGCCACCGTCACACCCAAGAATATGTTTTTCTACGACTTCATGAAGCCCTGGCTGGGTGAGTAACTGTGGGTAAATGGGGTTGGGGAAAACCTTTAGGGCCAGGGTAAGTTACTGCCCTTGCCCACTCCCCATGGCTGCCTCTACTAGGGGATGGGCTTCTGCTAAGTGCTGGTGACAAGTGGAGCCACCACCGCCACTTGCTGACACCCGCTTTCCACTTTGAAATATTGAAGCCATATACGAAGATTTTCAACAAGAGTGCAGACATCATGCATGTGAGTTCCTTGAACCCAGTATCCCGGCTGGAACCTTGGGAAAGGGAGAGTGGTTTCAGACACATATTGTCTGGATTCTTGGCTCTGTTGGATGGCTTTGGGCCCATTGCTTTTCCTCTCCAAGCCTTAGTTTCCTCATCTGTAAAACTGACATAATAATCTTTTTTAAAAGGTGATCAAGATGATGTTAAGGGATCATGTTCCTGGCACTAGTAGATGTTCAGAAGGCTTTAATTTCTAGTCTGCTCACTGAAGCTCTCTAAATTCAAGATCGTAATGATGAAGAGTGAATAGTAGCTCTTTCCGCATAACACAAGACCTTAAAACTCATGAGCTTGAAAAAATTAGTGTTTGTTGTTGCTCGTGAGGTTTTGGGTCAGTCGAGGAGTTCTTGGCTGGAATCATTCAATGTGTGTGTGCATGGCTGAGTTCAGTAGACAGTTCTGCTTATCCAGGCTCAGCTCTGTCACATGTTTGGGGCTCTACTACTAGCTGTTAGCTTGTCTAGGTCAGCCTTGGTGGGATAACTGGACTCCTGTATTTGCCTTTCATTTTCTAGTAAGCTAGGCTAGGCTTATTTGTATGGAGGAAACTATGTTCCAGGAGAATGAGCAGAACATGCAGTGCCTCTTGAAGCCTAGTTTCAAAATTAGTACATTATCATTTCCATCTTCTATTGGCTGAAGCAAATCCCACATCCAGCTTGGATTCAAGAAGTGGAGAAAGAGGTTCTACCTCCTAACGGAAAAGCTGCAGAGTTTCATCATAAAGGATGAGGATATAGGGAGGGACAAAGAAATATGGACATTTTTATATAACCTACCTCTATGATAGTAATGAAGATGGTGATGATAGCTAACAGCTACTTAGCACTTACTGTATTCCAGAAACAATGTGCCAATTCTATGGCATATGTTGTCTAATTTAATTTTAACAGCCTCATGGAATAAAGATGATGATTATTGCCACTTTACAAATGATGAAATAGAACATCAGAGAGATTAGGGAACTAGCCCAAGTTCACATAGCTAGTAAGCGAGTTATGAATGGTGGATCAGGGATTCTAACCTGGTTTACCTAACACCGAAGGAGGTCATCTTAACTGTTACTGAAGATTTGACAGGTGGAGCCCAGAGGAGGGCAGTGAATTGACCAAGAGCACACAGAGCATAAGAGGCAGAGCTGGACCTTGAACCCAGGTCTCCTGACTCAGGCCATGGGGTCTTCATGTCTTAAGAGTAACAGCTTACACTTCAACTCAAGCCTGTTCCTCCCTGGGGAGGAGTGCCTGGGGCAGAGGACCAAGAAGCTGGGTCTGGGGCAGTCCATCCAGGTGGTTAGGAGTTTAGAGGGGTTCCAGGGAGGCAGTTCCCAGCCTCAGCTCTGCCCTTTTCTCTGTCCAGGCCAAGTGGCAGCACCTGGCTTCAGAGGGCAGTGCCCGTCTGGACATATTTGAACACATCAGTCTCATGACCCTGGACAGTTTGCAGAAATGCATCTTCAGTTTTGACAGCAATTGCCAGGCGTGAGTCTCTGCCCAGAGCCTAGGAACATGAGCCATAGACCCAAGGGAGCAGATGGA
>NW_006494289.1:0-2136 GCF_000325575.1 Pteropus alecto | reverse complement strand
TTGGGCTTCTCCACAGCATGGCAGTCTTTGGGAGTCAGATTTCTTCCAATTATGGCTGGCTTCTTCCAGAATGTACCATGAGACCAAGGCAGAAAGCTCCTTATAACTAGACTGGGAAGTCAAACTTCTGCCACAACTCACTGAGGCCAATCCAGGTTTAAAAGATGGGTAATTAACCTCCACATCTCGTCCGGAGTTACAGCAAAAGGTTCGCAGCCATGTTTAATCTACTACAAAATGTTTGCTTAAGAAAACGTGGCTAGGAAACCAACTGGCCACGCCTGGAACATAGACTTTTCTTCGTATTTTCTTTGTGTTGGTCCAAGCAGCAAGTCTTGGTATTTTTAAAGAGTCAATTAAACAAGTCGACTTTTTTTGACGCATGTGAGATTGTAGCTGGCTGTAGAACAGCAGGAGGCGGTAAAAATGTGTGGCAATGGTACCTTTGTCGAGTGCATAGACTGTGGGGCTTTGCACTCAGCAATTCAGGCTCAGTCTTCTACTAACTGTGGCTGATACTATTTTCTCTCGTCTCCCTCAAATCCCCTCCCCTAACACCCTTCCAGCTGAACAACCGGGCTGCTGTTCCGCTGTCTCTTTTTCGTATTTGTGAATACTCTCTTAGGTCTGGGAAATCAGATCGTCTCATTTAAATTTAATTTAAATTTCTGTTTGAAGAATCAACCTGAGACATCAAAGAGAATCCGAAAAAACGCACGACAAAATAAATGATCAAATGACTTCTGAAAACATTGTACTTTTTAAATCTCGAAATATTGGATCAAAACTCCAATTTCTTTTATTGTTAAAATTAAAGAGACACTTAAAAGAAACTGCCATGTAAGTCTGACACCACATTTAACCAACAGACAAATTGTAACCCGATAGAGTTATAACCAGCAATCCATGAGTACGTTCTCTAATTCATAATGACTCAGATGCTCCCAGTCACTAAGCTTCAACTTGGTTTCATGTTAGTTTTCTTCAAGTCATAAAAAACACAGGTTACAGATGCCTAATTTACAATATGAGAATAATTAAATTGTCAATTTATCTGTTCAAAGCAGAGTGTGTGTTCTGTGTTGAAATGTGGCCTTTGAGAAAGTAACTTCTCAAACAAACCTTTTGCCTTCATAATTTGCGCATTTAATTTTTGGAGATCTGAAGCCCTTCTCCCTTATTTTAATATATTTCAAGGTAGACATTAGAAGGTCCAGCCCTATAGTGAATTAGTGTTTATTAAAAGTCCCAGCAGGTGCCAGGAAAGACACACAAGAGAAAAAGGGCCCACAGTCCGCCCTCACGTGTGCATACTCTTACAAGAGGATGTGAGAAGAGCTCTTGGCACATGAGTGAGTGATCACAGCTTGTCCCAGCAAGAATGTGATGGGTGATCAAAATCTTGAATGAGTCATGTCTTGACTTATGAAGAACTGCAAGCCCAAACTCATGGTAGAGAAGTCCCAGGACCTGGAGATGAGGAGTTTTAGCCAAAGGTCTTGAGCCAAAAGGAAGACTACCCTTCCAGCTGGGATGAGTAGGGATAATCTGCATGTTTTCTGTTGACCACATAGGACTGGTATGGAAGAATTAATAATGGAGAACTAAAATCAAGAATCGAGAATTTTTTTAAGGGGGCAGGAAATGACAGGGGTGCTCTAGGGCGGAAGTAGCATTCCACCCTGGTTCTTGGGGAGTCGACTCTTTTACATTTAGGAAAACCAGCCGATGGACCTTTTGCCAGCTCCCTCTCCCCTCTCTGTCTCCTGCCAAAGGGTTGAAGGAGAGGCTTCTAAAAAAGGCGATTGAATTTTTCTGTTTAATCAAATTATAGCAATATGAAATTTGTCCCTGGGCAATGTGATTTAGTTTTCAGAATGACCGAAGAGAAATTAGAAGAGGGACAAAGGGAAAAAATGCAGTAGGAGAATAAACCCCTCCAACAAAACAGCAAGTCACCCTAAGAAAAATCACAGCTAGAGAGACGCTTCCTGAGGCTGGCAGCTTTGCAAGATCGAATATCCACATTTACATCGATTCCTGTTGTGATCTGTGCTGAATCCCCTTAGCTTCATGCCCTCATCCTCACTAGGTCACACAGACACCCTAGTCATGGTGCTGTTTGGGGACAGGGGG
>NW_006494288.1:0-2146 GCF_000325575.1 Pteropus alecto | reverse complement strand
AGCAAAGAGTGTCTGTTTGGTATTCTATGAGACAGTATTAATAGAATGCTTAATACCAAGAGTTCTGGGTTCCGATCCCTGTCCTGTGGTGCCTGTCCATCAGCAAGCAGGGAGCACAGACTCCTGTAGCCTCAACATCTTACTCTGGGAAATGCAAACAATGCTGTGTGCGCTTTGTCAGATCACTCGGAGAATTAAAGAAAGTGATGTGTTGGGTGACATTTTTAAATTTGTCCTGTACATGTAAAAATCTACATATCTTTCTACTGAAAATCTTCAGGGACCTCCACCATTGTATAGTTTTCAGCCGTAGTTCTTAACATTTTTGAGTCCCAGATCCCTTGAGAAGCTGAAGTAAGTTAGGGAGCTCCTCCCCAGAAAAGAAAATGCATCTTACATACAACATTTGCACGCCCGTGATGTCCGTGAGCGTGTTGATGCCCACCGTCAGGGCGTTCCTTGGTTTCCATGGTAAGGAATTCTGGGGGTAGTAATAATAGTAATACAGCCATTTATTGGAGTGTGTATGTGCTGGGGAGGTGTTGACCACTTTGCAAGGATGATCCCAGTTGAGCCCATGATGTCTTGGAGGTTGGGACCACTGCCAGCCCCATTATGTAGATGAGGAAATGGAATCACGCAGCAGGTGGGACATTTTTCCAAAGTCACAGAGACAGGTGTCTTCCTGACTTACCCTTTTCAGCTGAGTTTGTGATCTATCAGAAAACGTTTTTGTTGAGGACGAGGCCCACCTAAAGGCTCAGATAGCTCTCGATGCTGTATTTCAGGAAACTTCAATAGTCAATCTCCAGGGTGAAAATGGTATCTTTTACCATTGTATTTGCCTCGGCACCTATCCCAGTGGTTGTTGCCCTCTGAGTGCCCAGGGCATTCATGGCCTTGACTGGCAGGCCATGTCGTAGACAATGCCAGATGCGTCACTCCATAGGCAGACTGGGAGGGCGATGCTATTCCGCTCGACAGTGAATGATTTTCTTGCTGTAGGTTGCACATTGTGTTTGCAACTACGTGTTATGATTTCGAAGTAAAAATCAGACCATCTCACAGTGTCTAGGACGCTCTAGATCAAAGAGCAGCAAATTCTTCTTATAAAGAGCCATGTAATACATATTTCAGGTTTTAAGAACCAGGAGACAACACTGAGACTTATACAGCTATTTAACATATTCATTTAAAAATGTAAGAAAGCATTTTTAACCCGAGGGCCATACAGAATCTGGAGAGCTAGATTTGGCCCCCAGGCCAATTTGTAGTTGGCTGACTCTACTCTAGAGCTAGGCTATCTGAGCTCAAATCTCCCCTGACATTAGCTGGGTGAATAATCTTCATTGAGTTATTACTGAGCCTCTCTGTGCCTCAGTATCTTCGTATTCAAAATGAAGATAAGCATGGTGCTTACTTTATAGAATTACTGAGAGGGTTAAAAGAGTGTTTGCATGTAAAAGGTTTAGATGAGTTCCTAGTACCTCATAAAGATGGTATCAGTTTGCTCATTATTATTCCTGATTGTTTGATAAAGGGTCTGTCCTATGATACATCAGTGCTTTGGAATCCTTGCTGGACCAAGGGGTGTGAGAATCAATGTAATGAGACGTTAAATGACTTAAAAAATGATACACTAACACAGTTTGGCCTTATTTTTTATCCATGTACAAAAGAAAAAATAAATCCGGGAATAAGTGAGTAAGTTCTTACACGAGAAAATAATCTTTTTAGTTAGTTCCCCTCCCCAGTTCCCTCTCCCTGCAATGCTCTGAGAGCTTCAGGGGCCAGGGACAGGGGAGATGTGGGGGACAGACACTGTAAGTCGGGATGGAAGGGGGAACAAATTTTATCTAGCACCTATTACTTCTCAGAGTTCTGCTACATGCTTTAAGTATGCAATCTTATTTCTCCATTACTATGCAAGCAGCTGGGCGAGATGGGCTTAATTAACTCTATGTTACTAATGGGGAAACAGAGAAACAACAAAAAAGATGAAGTCACTTGACTAAGGTCGTGCAGCCAGTAAGTGGCAGAACTGAGATTCAAATCCACACTTGCCTAACTCCAAATTGCCCGCCTATGCGTTTTCTAGGGCATCAAGCTGCCTCCCTGGGCAGCAGCCGAAGGAGTATGCACTAAG
>NW_006494287.1:0-2137 GCF_000325575.1 Pteropus alecto | reverse complement strand
TCTTTCTTTCAAGGAGTTCAATTATATTCTAGATAGTATATTACATCTTGGTCCAAATTCTTCTTGTACAAATAGGGCTTCTGTGTCCATAGCCTTGTAAAAGATACTGACTGTATCTGAAATTCTTTAAGAAAAGTAAGTTATCCTGCTTAATATATCAAAAGTAGACAATGTTCTGACATAACACTGATGTGCTTTACTGTATCCCAATGGTCTACTTTTAAGTGATATCATCCTCATATTTAGGCTAAACACATTTGATTATTTTGTATGCCATCTACACAGGTCCCTGTTCTGTCTAGTGCTATGAATGTAACTTAAAACTTTAAATGTGGATTTTTTTATTCAACATGCCCCTAAATAGACTGTGGTGCCCGACAAACACTATTAGGTCATTATTTTATTGTACCAAAATTCTAGTGACTTCAGAAATCATAGCATCTAATGATTTTGTGATGTCTGGATTTGAGTACTACAGTTGAGAACTGTATTCAGTGATTGTTACTATACACTTTTCAAATAAAAAATGCTTTTTTATCAATTATTTTGTATAGTTGAAGCAACTTTATTTCTGTGTGGTGGGTGAGGGACATTAGATCAGCATTACATGAGATTTGTGTCACATTAAAAATGATATCCACCTGAAACTAATATAATGTTGCATGTCAATTATGCCTCAATTGAAAAAGAAAGGTATCCATTAGGAATTGGGAAATCAGTGATTTGGGTACAGCCAAGCGATTTTATCCATCTCTCTTAACTCTCTCATTTATTATTTGTATAAAGACTGAGCTTTGCAAGGGAAACTTTCTAATAATTTTGAATGATGCATTTATAAAATTAGCAATTAACATGTTGATGTATTCTATAGTGCATAAGCGCCCTCACATATTATAAGTTGTTTCTTCCCCATGATAAAATGCTGAGGCAGGTGTTGGTATCGCCCTTCATCACAGGCTAGTGAAAGGACTAATGTTCAAGGCCAAGTCAAGACCACAACCCTACGGCTTCCTTTTAAATGCTCATTTGCAGAGGCTGCCTTGCTCCCAGAGTTGTTCCCCCTCCATATGTTGCTTAGATAGGTGCTGCCAAGATAATGATGTTTTTAATTTAAAGTTAAGCAATTCTCCCACTGCAAGCAAATAAATGCTTGGCACCATTCATTCAACTTTACTCTGTGGTAGCAGTAATGCTATTTCACACAAGCAGCAATAAGATCACTCAACCGAACCTGGTAAGAGCAGTTTTCCCTTCGCTGTCCCTTGCAGAGAATGCAGGCTTTCTCAGAATGTTAGGGAAACACAGACAAAGGAGGGGATTGAGACACAGTTTCCTAAAAGTCGTTAGGTTATCACTGCTCAATTCAAAGAACTGGAAAGAAAACTCACTAATCAAAAGGGATGATTTATACAAAGGAAATATGAAAGAATATGCTGTATGGAAAATGATTTAGGTAATATTGAGACTTATTCCTTACCTGCCAGTTTAGCTGCTGCCCTGGCTATCCTGGACACACCTGGCCTACCATCCTGAGGAGTATGTGCACCTGTGCTTGCCTCTGCCTAGACTTCCTCTTCCACCAACAACAACTCCCTTCCGACTACTTCCCTAGCTTTCTCTCCATCTTTGCTTAAGTGTTATCTTCAAAGAGAGAGAGGTCTTATTTAAAATTATTATCTTATTTAAATGACCAATCTATGGTTATCATACTTTCAATTATCACCCGATTTAAAGTCGCAACCACAGACTTTCACTCCTGGTAACTCTGGATCCCTGAGTCATCTTTATTTTTCTTCATAGTCAATGGGATGTCTCTGACTTTATTATTTGTTCCTCATCATTGGACATTTTTCCTAGAGATATTTCTTTTCCTTCCTTCCTCACTGCATGTACCTCCTCCCCTCTCCTCACTGCTGTAGCCTGGCATCTGGAACAGTGCCTGGCAAATAGGGGACACTTAATAAACACTTGTTGAGAGAAAAAATGCATGAATCTTATATGAGAACTTGCTGGGTGGACTACAGAATAACATAATACAAACTTAACATTTTTTACTACTTTATTGAAGTATTAGAATATTTAAATTGTATAAGTTATTGATTTTTGTCATGACACATGGCCATAAAAACATCATCAT